>NC_062548.1:27071952-27379452 GCF_016906955.1 Phacochoerus africanus
TCCTGACAGAGTTGGG
Source organism: Phacochoerus africanus (assembly GCF_016906955.1). Taxonomy (NCBI): domain Eukaryota; kingdom Metazoa; phylum Chordata; class Mammalia; order Artiodactyla; family Suidae; genus Phacochoerus; species Phacochoerus africanus. Next base: position 27,071,969 of record NC_062548.1, read on the forward strand.
TCAACAGAATATATTATCCCAGAGAGGCAGCTGCGGTTGGAGCCTCAGGGCTACGTTGGTTGGAGAGCTCAAGGGACGTTCATCACGCAGGCTGTACAAATAGGCTGTGACCTAGTGTTGTTCTCGGGACGTATCATAGATTCGCTTAAGAAATCACGCTGGCTTCTGTGCGGAGGATGCATTGGAATGAGGCAAGAAGGAGCGTGGAGCATCTATTAGTAATCCTTCATTTGCAAGTGATAAAAATTCAACTCAAATTGGTTCCAGCAATGAAGGAACAGATTGACTCATGTAAACGAAGAAGACTGGAGATGTTTGGCTTCAGGTATAGGTGGATCCAGGGGCTCAGAACTACTCCTAGCCAGAATTTGGAGTGTAATTACCTCCTCTCTTGAGCATAGGCTGGACTTAATGACCTGCTTCCAAAGAACAGAGTATGGAAAGGGGAAAAATAAACAAGGTAGCTTTAAGTGGAGAAGCCTGGCAAATATTACGTTAGCCAGGCGACCAAAATCAACGTCACCAATGACAAGTCATTTGACTACAGGTACCTCCTGCCATACTGTGACCAGGAGAGCTCTTCAGTTCTGGGGTATTTTCCCCCAAGCTCATGACTCCAGACCCATCATGAGAAAAACATCAGAGAAACCCATATTAAGGGATATTCTACAAAATACCTGACTCGTACTCTTCAAAATTCTCATCACTATGAAGAACAAGACTAAGAAACCGTCACAGACTAGAGGAAAGCCTAAGGAGATGTGACAATTAAATGCACTGTGGTCTCCTGGATGGGATCTTAGAACAGAAAAATGTTATTAATGGGAAAGCTGGTGAAATCTGAATGAAGCCCAGACTTTAGTTAATAGTGACGCCAAAAGGTTCTTTTCTTTCTTTCTTTCTTTTTTTTTTTTTTTAGTGTGTGTGTGTGTGTGTATTTTTAGGGCCGCACCCAAGGCATGTGGACGTTCCCCGGCTAGGGGCTGCATCAGAGCTGTAGCCACAGGGCTACACCACAGCTCACAGCAATGCCGGATCCTTAACCCACTGAGGGAGGCCAGGGATCGAACCTGCATCCTCATGGATACTAGTCAGATTCATTTCCACTGAGCTACAGTGGGAATTCCCAAGGGTTGTTTTCTTAGCTGTGATAAGTGTTCGTGGCGATGTGAATTGCTAACATGAGGGGAGCTGGGTGAAGGGAGGGCAACCACTCTCTGGGCTACGTTCCTGTAAATCTCAAATTGTTCCAAAAGAAAAAGGTTATTCAGGGGAGTTCCTGTCGTGGCTCAGTGGTTAACGAATCTGACTAGGAACCAGGAGGTTGCAGGTTTGATCCCTGGCCTTGCTCAGTGGGTTAAGGATCCGGCGTTGCCATGAGCTGTGGTGTAGGTCGCAGACGCAGCTCGGATCCCGAGTTGCTGTGGCTGTGGTGTAGACCGGTGGCTACAGCTCTGATTTGTCCCCTGGCCTGGGAACCTCCATATGCCATGGGAGCGGCCCAAGAAATGGCAAAAAGACAAAAAAAAAAAAGTTATTCAATCTTTTTCAAAGGAGTTGAAAACTTATGTCGCCATAAAAACTGGCACATGGATGTACAGCTTTGTTCATAATTGCCAAGACTTGCTCACCAGTAAAGGTATATATACAGTAAAGATATGAAATAATCCATGCACAATTATACCATCAAAATCAGAAATCATGAGAAGAGGTGGGTACAAATGCAGGACACCGGAGATGAATTTGCAATTAAGAGAACAACAACTTAAAACAATCTCATATACATATAGACTCTTACATCAAAACTTCAGAATAACTGCAAACCAAAAATCTACAATTGATACACAAACAAGGAATCTCTGGAGAAGAAATATATCTCATAGTAAATAAGTGCATAATCCACCATGAAGGGGGTCATTTGACATCATTCTTGGAATGCTGAAGTCTTCTTAGATCTGATTCTGATTTCCTCTCCATCAAAGAACTTATGATAATTATTATTAAATAATGCCACTGTACAATTAAATAATACAGTTCTACAATTGTATTATTAATAACCATTTCTCTCCATGGTACAATGTAAAGTCTATAATGTCTTGTTTATCACATCACCTAGAATGGTGTAATGCCTATATTGAAGAATCAATGAGATGGAACAAATTGTGAGGACATATTTATATAGTTACACTGTTTTTTAACCAACTTATGCATTTTATATTTTACTTATTTTCAGAGGGTGTATTATTTTTGTTATGCTTACCAGTTAAGTTATTCTTTTTACTATGCTATATAAAATATTTAATGGTATATAAGGCTTTCTTCTTTATAAATTTTAGTTGCATAATATAACAACTTAATATAATGCTAATTTTTAAAGAAAAATTGAAATGTAATAGATAAAACTAAGTAGTAAAGATGAAAGCCATAAAATTTGGATAAAGTATAGAATAAATTTCCTATTTGTCTCAGCATATTTTCCATTCCACTTCTCCAGTGGGAGTCACTTAATCTGTTTCTTAAGATCCATGTTATAATAATCTGTGTGAATGTAATTGTGTGTAAATGTATGTATTTTATTCTGTAAAAAAAAATAAAATAAAAATAGAAAACAGCAATACTATCAAAATAAAAAAAAATTGCCAAGACTTGGAAGCAACCAAGCTGTCCTTCAGCAGGTGAATGCATAAATAAATGGTGGTACGTCCAGACAGTGGAATATTAGACAGTGCTGAAAAGACATGCGCTATCAAGCCATGAAAAGACACAAAGGAATGTTAAATGCATATTGCAAAGTGAAAGAAGCTAAGCTGAAAACACTGCATCCTGTATGATTCCAACTATATGGCATTTTGGAAAAAGCGAAGCCATGGAGACAGGAAAAAGATGAGTGGTTGTCAGGCGTTGTGGGGAGAGAGGATTGGACAGGCAGAACACTGAGGATTTGCAGGGCAGGGAACCTACTCCGTATGGGTCTATACTGATGGACATGTGCCATTATACCATTGTCCAAACCCACAGAATGTAGAACATTGAGCATGAACCTTAAGTAAACACCGTGGGCTTTTTTTTTTTTTTAATTTTTTGGTAAGATTTTTATTTTTTCTATTATAGTTGATTTACAATATTCTGAACCCACTGGCCTTTAGGTGACAGTGCCGAGACGATGTCAATGCATCAACTGCCACTAATGTATCTGAGTTGGGGGATGGATGGTGGGGGAGGCTGTGTTTTAATGTGGGAGGTGCGGGGGGGTACAAGGGAATGCTCTGTACTTCCCACTCCTTTTTGCTGAGAGCCTAAAAATGCTCTAAAAAAATAAAGTCTATATTTTTTAAAAAATGATTAAACAACAGAACCTTCAGCAGAACCCAATTTATCTCTATTTCTTTTTTTCTCTTTTTTTAGTGGTGTATGGAGGTTCCCAGGCCAGGGGTCGAGTCAGAGCTGTAGCTGCCAGCCTACACCATAGCCACAGCAATGTCAGATCCAAGCCACGTCTGTGACCTACACCACAGGATCCTTAACCTGCTTGAGAGAGGCCAGAGGTCGAACCTGCGTCCTCATGGTTACTAGTCAGATTCATGTCCACTGAGCCACAACAGGAACTCCTCTCTTTCTGCTTTCCTTGCTGTCAGCTCTTTTCATGGGGAGAATAGCCAATTACTCCAGTTTGACTGAGACAGTCCCAACACCTGCCTGTTGCCCCAATATCGTTATTAATAGCATCCCCTGGAGTTCCTGTCATGGCTCAGTGGTTGATGAACCCCACTAGCATCCATAAGGATGCGGGTTCGATCCCTGGCCTCGATCAGTGGGTTAAGGATCCAGCGTTGCCGTGAGCCATGGTGAAGGTTGCAGACTTGGCTTGGATCCTGGATTGCTGTGGCTGTGGAGTAGGCTGGCAGCTACAGCTCTGATTGGACCCCTAGCCTGAGAACTTCCATATGCCACAGGTGCAGCCCTAAAAAAGACAGAAAAAAAAAATAGCATCTCCTATAACTCCCAAAAGTTCCAGGATTTGGATAATAAGTCCTGTGGTCACCCAACTCTGTGTGGCCCCCAGCAGCTCTAGACCCCTCTCCCCCCAGTGTGAAGGCCAAGAGACAGGAGAGCTTCTTGTTTCTCAGCAGTTCTGCCTAAAGTCCCAGCCCTGAGTCTGAATGGCCCTGCTTGAGTCAGGTGACCAATCCTGCACTGATGGTGGGGGGCTTGTGCCCTCACTGGCCACATGCCCAACACTGGCACCGGGACTGGAGTGGGCATATGGCCAGTGAGACAGGGAGGGCTTGCTTCTCAGGCTGAATCAGAGGTGGAACAGAGATCAGATGGGCAAAGACACAGACGTCAATCAGATCGGGGAGAGACGAAGTTTTCAAATGACTTACTTTCCAACTCCCCACAGTTAGTGTGTTAAGAATCACACATACGGGGAATTCCCGTTGTGGCGCAGTGGTTAACGAATCCGACTAGGAATCATGAGGTTGCGGGTTCGATCCCTGGCCTTGCCCAGTGAGTGGGGGAAGGATCCAGCATTGCTGTGAGCAGACGTGGCTCGGATCCCGCGTTGCTGTGGCCCTGGCTTAGGCTTGGCAGCTACAGCTCTAATTAGACCCCTAGCCTGGGAACCTCCATATGCCACCTAGAAAAGGCAAAAAGACAAAAAAAAAAGAAAAAAAAGAATCACACATACGGAGTTTCCATTGTGGCTCAGGGTGTTAAGGGCCTCTGTGAGAATTCAGGTTCAATCCCTGGCTACACTCAGTGGGTTAAGGCTCCAGCATTGCCACAAGGTGTGGGGTTGGTCGTAGATGTAGCTCAGATCTGATGTGGCTGTGGCTGTGGTGTAAGCCAGCAGCTGCAGCCCCCATTCGACCCCTAGCCCGGGAACTTCCATATGCCGCAGACGCCACCATAAAAAGAAAAAGAGAAAAAAAGCAAGAATCACACATGTGAATGTCCCCATGTGGCACAGAAGGTTAAGGATCTGGCATTGCCATTGCAGCTGTGGTGCAGGCTGCAATTGCAGTGTGGGTTCGATCCCTGGCCCAAGGAATTTCTGTATGCTGCGAGTGCAGCCAAAAAAGTTAAATACAATAAAATAAGCTGAGAAAAAGAAAGCAGGGAAAAGTTTTTTTTTTTTTTTAAAGACCCATGAAATTAAAAAAAGAAATCACACATACAGGCAGACCATCTTGTCTTGACCATAGTTCATTGTGATGGATGGTTGCAGTGACATTGTTGTCTTAACTGTGATAGTTGGGAATTATTGGACTGCTTGTGAGCTGTGATTTATAGTGGCTTCCAGTTTCTTTTCCATTTTACCCATGCGCAAAGTAGCAATGTTGCTGTGTCTGCGAAGGTATATTTTGATTTCCACCTGGTGTGTGTGTCATTGGTGGGGAATGGCTGAGAACCCTCATTGCAGGGTACAGACAGCCAGCCTCATAACAAGAGGTCACAGGCCCCCCAGCAGGGCTGTCGTGGTCCTCTGTGTGCAGGGTTTCTTGGCAAGTCCCACTCACATGGGTCATTCACCTAAACGAAGTTTAAGGTCATGGGCTCAGAGTGAAGACACTGACACAGAGCCTGTATCGGAACTTCAGGGCTGCCAAAGCTGTGTGACCTTGGGCAAGTTACTCAAACTCTCTGAGAATAGATGAGATGAATAATCTTACACGGATGTAGTGATGAAATAGGTTGGTCACGCCCTGTGATCCCTAGAGCTTGTCAGGGATGGAGCCTCCACGACGGCAGCCAGGTGGAATTGTACCTTGGCTCAGCCAATGGGATGAGAGGCTCACATTAAGTGGTGACAGCGCGTGTTGCTATAGCGCCCCCTGCCGGGGGACAGTGCTCAGCCTCCAAGTGTGCCTACGGCCGTGATTCTCTCTGCAGCCTTTCAAGGAGATGCTGTTGGCACTGAGGACGTATATAACGTGTCCAAGGAAGTGGAGAGCTGGGATCTGAGCCCTGGGCTGGATGTTTCAGGGAAGGGATTCCAGGTGTGCATCCCACACTGGGTGGGGCTCACTCCGGGTGAGAGGGGGAGGGTGGTAAGTGAGAGAAAGGGCGGGGAGCAGAGGGCCCCTGGGTGGCCACCACCCATCTCAAGAAATCCACTCAATCCACTGGAGGGAGTCCCTCAGAACGACAGCATGGCTCAGCCAGAACCAGGCTGTGACTCTCCAAAGACCCAGGGCCACCTCTCTGGGGCAGCCTAGATGATGCAGCACTATTTTTAATAACAAAACATTGGAACCAGTAGACATCAAAAAGAAGTCCGTTAAATAAATGAGGATATAACCATGTAATGGAATTCATAAAAGTCGTGTGATTGATGTACATCAACCAGAAAGATGCAACAGATATTTATTAAATACATGCTATGTGCCAGGTTCTATTCCAGAAGCTGGAGAGAGAGCCATGAATAGATCCTGGGCTTTGGAAGGCTTGGTTTCCACTATGGCAGGCAGCAAAGTTTTCCTCTAAAGTGTTAGATAGGAAATATTTTAGGCGTTGGGGCTGCAAGGTCTCTGATACCAATCCCCTCTTCCGCCCCATCCGAAAGCAGCCACAGACGACATATGTATGGATGGGCCCGGCCATGTACCCATAAAACCTGGTTTCTAATAACAGGTTTTCATTTGCTTTAGGGCTGCTTGGAGGGACAGACTGCCTGCTAGCACCCAGCTAGATTCTAGGAAGAATCAACCCTTCTGGGGGAATTTCTTCCTAATAAACTCTACTCATCCAGACCTCTTTGTGCCAAGTCTCCGCAGGAGGGCTCGGGAGGGGGCCCTTGAGTCATCATCCCTCTGACAAGTGAAGGATGATTGGCCTTCAGCAAGTGGTATCAGGGGCAGGACCTGAGATGGTGATGAAGCAGGGGTCCAGCAAAGCGTGGCTTCTCTCCCTGTGGACAGTGTTTTATACCAAACAAAAAAATGGATCAAGCCACATGGCTAGTATAACAGCTTTCTTCCCTCACACTGCATGGAAACTCTCCCCTGACGACATCTCACCCCGAGGGAAAGCCAATGTCCTCGTGATACGCTGCAAAGTCCTGCACCATTTGGGGCCTGGTCACCCCTTGGGCTGCATCTCCTACCACTCTCCCTCCAGTCTCGCTGGCCTCCTGGCCTATTCCTTGAGCATACTGGGTACACTCCCACCCCAGGACCTTTGCACTGGCTGTTTCTTTTGTCCTGGATTCTCTGTCCTCATTCATCTGTGTATCTGCTACCTCATCACCTCCCTCAGTTCTTTGCTCCTATGTCACCTTATTGCAGCCTTCCCTGGCCATCTTATTTGTTTATTTTACTTGTAATTTTTATTTTTCGTGTTTTTGCTTTTTACGGTTGCACCTGCGGCATATGGAGCTTCCCAGACTAGGGGTCTAATTGGAGCTGTAGACCCTGGCCTACACCACAGCCACAGCAACGCCAGATCCGAGCCGCATCTTCGACCTACACCACAGCTCATGGCAATGCCGGATCCTTAACCCACTGAGCGAGGCCAGGGATCGAACCTTAAACCTCACGGTTCCTAGTCAGATTCATTAACCACTGAGTTGATTAACAATGTTGTGCCAGGTTGGCCATCTCGTCTGAAATTGCAGTCTGCCCTTCCCCCATCTCTTCCCACTCCTTACTCCTTTTTTCCTGCTGTACTTTTCTCCATCACAGGCACAGCCAGCTGACATTCCATGGGTTTGAATCATCTGTTGTTTTTCAGTCTGTCACCTTCCATTAATATACAGGATCCAAGAGGGCAGAGATTTGGTTCTATTCACAGCTCTCTCTCCAGCTTCTGGAATAGAACCTGGCACATAGCATGTATTTAATAAATATCTGTTGCATCTTTCTGGTTGATGTACATCAATCACACGACTTTTATGAATTCCATTACATGGTTATATCCTCATTTATTTAACGGACTTCTTTTTGATGGACGGCGTCTACAGGTTCCAATGTTTTGTTATTAAAAATAGTGCTGCATCATCTAGGCTGTGGAAAACTCTATAGACAAATGACCTGGTTTCTTCAGCAAAGAAATTGCAAGGAAAATGAGAGAGAGATGGATGGTATGGGGGATGAGGTCTACAGAGGAAGAGAAACTTGAGAGATGGATTAGCAAGCAGCCATATGTGGCCCTTTATTGCACCTTGATTCAAAGAAACAAAATTTTTTTCTTCACTTTTTAAAAAATTTCCCCAATCCATTATTTTTTTTTTCTACTGTGCAGCACGGTGACCCAGTTACACATACATGTATACATTCTTCTTTCTCACATTATCATGCTCCATCATAAGTGACCAGACATAACTCCCAGTGCTACACAGCAGGGTCTCATTGCTCATCCATTCCAAAGGCAATAGTCTGCACATACTGACCCCAAGTTCCCAATCCCTCCCCCTCCTTCCCCCTCCCCCTTGGCAACCACAAGTCTCTTCTCCAAGTCCATGAGTTTCTTTTCTGTGGAAAGTTTCATTTGTGCTGTATATTAGATTCCAGATATAAGTGACAGCATATGATATTTGTCTTTCTCTTTCTTATGTACTCCACTCAGTGTGAGAGTCTCTGGTTCCATCCATGTTCCTGCAAATGGCATTGTTTTGTTCTTTTTTATGGCTGAGTAGTATTCCATTGTGTATACATACCACATCTTCCTAATCCAAACATCTGTCAATGGACATTTGGGTTGCAAAGAAACAAACTCTTAAGAATTTTTTTTTTTGACATCTGTGATACCATGGGAAATCTGAACACTAGGTATTTGGTGATCTTAGGGAAATATTGTTAATTTTGTAGGATGTGATAATGGTGTTGTGGCTGTGTTAAAAGAATAAATTCCATATATATATATATATATAGTCCTCACCTGTTTATATATATATATATATATATATATATATATATATATAGTCTTTTTAGGGCCAAACTCACAGCATATGGAAGTTCCCAGGCTAGTGGCCAAATCACAACTACAGCTGCCAGCCTATACCACAGCCACAGCAACCTAGGATCTGAGCCATGTCTGCAACCTACACCACAGCTCATGGCAACGCTGGATCCTTAACCCACTGAGCAAGGTCAGGGATCGAACCTGCATCCTCATGGATCTTGGTCAGGTTCGTTACTGCTGGGCCACGATGGGAACTCCCCTTTTGAGATACTTAATGGAATTTTTGCAGATAAAATGATTTCATGTCTGAGGTTGGCTTGCAACTGACACAGGGATGGAGGAAGTAGGAAGGCTGTAGATGAAAAAAGACCAGCCAAGTATTGCGAATTATTGAAGTTGGGAGGTAGGTTTATGGGGGGGAGATATTTTACTGTTTTGTCTTCATTAGTGTGTGTTAGACATTGTTCATGCTAAAAAAATAAAAAAAAAATGCAGGGCTGCATAATCTACTATGAAGGGGTGAGATGAAGTGGGTGGAGTGTTAGATTAAATAAAATTGTCCGCAAGTTGGATAATTGTTAAAAGTGGGTTCTGGCAAAGATAGAAATATAGATCAGTGGACTAGGATAGAAAGCCCAGAATTAAATCCATGCACCTACAGCCAACTAATCTATGACCAAGGAGGCAAGAATATACAATGGAGGAGTTCCTGCCGTGGCTCAGTGGTTAACGAATCCAACTAGGAACCATGAGGTTTCAGGTTCGATCCCTGGCCTTGCTCAGTGGGTTAAGGCCAGTGTTGCCGTGAGTTGTGGTGTAGGTCAAAGACGCGGCTCAGATCCCACATTGCTGTGGCTCTGGCATCAGCTGGCAGCTACAGCTCCGATTAGATCCCTAGCCTGGGAACCTCCATATGCCGCGGGAGCGGCCCTAGAAAAGGCAAAAAGACCAAAAAAAAAAAAAAAATCTACAAACAATAAGTGCTGGAGAGGGTGTGGAGAAAAAGGAACCCTATGACGCTGTTGGTGGGATTGTAAATTGGTGCAACCACAGTGGAAAGCAGTATGGAGATGCCTCAGAAAACTAAACAAAGAACTACCATTTGATCCAGCAATCCCACTCCTGGGCATCTATCCAGAGAAAACTATGACTCAAAAAGACACATATACTCCAATGTTCATTGCAGCACTCTTTGCAATAGCCAAGACATGGAAACAACCTAAATGTCCATCAACAGAGGAGGGGATCAAGAAGATGTGATACATAGACACAATGGAATATTACTCAGCCATTAAAAGGAACAAAATACTGGCACTTTTGGCAACCTGGATGGACCTAGAAATGATCATGTTAAGTGAAGTCAGTCAGACAATGAGACACCCACATCAAATGCTTTCACTGACATGTGGAATCTGAAAAAAAGGACAGACTGAACTTCTTTGCAGAACAGATGCTGATTCACAGACATTGAAAAACGTATGGTTTCCAAAGGAGACAGGTTGGGGAGTGGGGGATGCACTGGGGGCGTGGGATGGAAATCCTATAATATTGGATTGTGATGATCATGGTACACCTATAAAGGTAATAAATTCATTGAGTAATAAAAAATTTTTTTTTAAAAAGTGGGTGCTGGGTACCTGGAGGTTGGCTCCACCATTCTCTCCACTCCTTACATGCTTGACATTTTCTTTTTTTTCTTTTTGTTTTTTTTGCCATTTCTTGGGCTGCTCCCACGGCATATGGGGGTTCCCAGGCTAGGGGTCTCATCGGAGCTGTAGCTGCCAGCCTACGCCACAGCTCACGGCAACGCCGGATCATTAACCCACTGAGCAAGGGCAGGGATTGAACCCGCAACCTCATGGTTCCTAGTTGGATTCGTTAACCATTGTACCACGACGGGAACTCCACATGCTTGATATTTTCTAGGGCAGAAAGTTAAACAACTGTGCTGCAATGAACATTCTGGCCTCAGTCTCCTGAATTTTCTCACTCTCCAAAGATGCAAGTGGTGTCTCACCAAACTTTGTGTCTGCCTTGAGGTACTCAAACTCTGTAAACAAATTTATTGAGGTATAGTTTACACATCATGCACAAAACTCACCTGTGTAGACATACGGAACAGACTTGTGGTTGCCAAATGGGGTGGGGGGGTAGGGAGTGGGGAGTCTGGGGTTCGTAGATGCAAACTATTACTTTTAGGATGGGTAACAATGAGGTCTTTCTGTACAGCACAGGGAACTATATCCAGTCTCTTGGGATAGACCGTGATGGAAGATAATATAAGAAAGGGAATATGTGTATATATATATATGGATGGCTGGGTCACTTTGCTGTCCAGCAGAAATTGACACAACATTATAAATCAACTATAAAATATATTTAAAAAAACCTCACCCACGTAACTCAATGATTTTAAATAACTGGACCAATGTGTATCTGTCACCATAATCTCGCTTTAGAAATTCCATCACCCAAGAAGATCCCTTTAATACTGGATTTCCCTTCCCACCCCAGCCCCAGGCGACCATTCCTCCACTTTACATCCTCATGGATTTGCCTTTTCTGGACATTTATCACAGACATTTAGGGTCCTTGCCTGGAATTTTTGACGTTCTCTTTCCTCCTCTACAAAATGGCATGTCTTACTTCAGGATGCTCCTTATTCTGCTTATCCCTGAACCATTTTTGGAGACCTATCTTCTCATTTCCATTCAGAAATGTAAATGACTCGGTTCCCTACATTTGGGGAGTTACTGTGTCACACTGATGGTGTGTGACCCCTACTTTACATAGAAATTAATGGTATGCTAATAAGGCGGTAATGATCAAGGCTCAGAGAACTTCCTGCAGATTAATGAGTAGTTTAGAGAGTAGACAGACAAATCCACATCCAGAGGTCACCAACCCCTCATAAGTACATTTCTCAATAAATGTCCCCAGGACCACGGTGGTTGATAAGGTCCTAGAGCCCTCTGGTATTTCTTGCAATCCCAGGGCTCAATTTTGCATTCCTTCTTTGTCACAGATTTTTGACCCCAGACCCCATGGGATCCTCAGTTTAATGCTATTAGTTTCTTATTTTGTAGTGGACCACATCCTTCTAGTTCATTAGGAAGTTTTCACTGGAGGGCTCTTACATTTTGTGAGCTAGACTTATCCCAGGATGCAAACTATTGATGTAGGATCTGATTACCTAATGATTGCATAGCCTGTATCTATTGAGTAACTTCCTCTGTAAATCCAGAGCCATTGGGGGCCATTCATTCCCTCGATAAATAGAGGCGAACAAGTACTTACTCTATGTCAGATGCTGTTCCAGGAGTTGGGGACACAGAGATAAAGAAAAAAAAACTATCTCTTGTCCTTAGGAAGCTCAGACTCTAGTGATGGAGGTAGACATATAGAAATAATGGCAAAAAGTGAAATAGGTGCAAGTTACAAGGTGAGTATAGAGGGATTCAGGAAGTATTTCATAGAACATGTGTTTGGTTTGGGTCTTGAGGGATGAATAGGAGTTTGCCTATGACAAAAACGGGCAAGAACATTTTAAGAGAACAAATATAAAGCATGAAGTGTAAAATGAGGTTGGAGAGCCTAGTTATTTCCTTCCTTTTATTCTCCTTTGAGTACAATTTTTCTCTTTTCAACAAGTTAAGGTGAGGCATTCCTGTTGTGGCTCCGTGGGTTAAGAAGTCTACATCCTGTCTGAGAGGATGCAGGTTTGATTCCTGGCCTCGCTCAGGTTAAGGATCCAGCATTGCCATGAGCTGTGGTGTAGGTCACAGATGTGGCTTGGATCCTGCGTTGCTGTGGCCGTGGTGTAGGCTGGCAGCTATAGCTCTGATTTGACCCCTAGCCCAGGAACTTCCATATGCCACAGGTGCGACCCTAGAAAGAAAAAAAGTTAAGGTGAAATGCTTTTTTATCTTTTTAGATATTAGTATGGTTTAAAGCTACAAATGTACTTTCATATGCTAGCTGCATTGGATACATCCATACTCTTTGAGATAAAATGCTTTAAATGTGACTTCCCAGATCAATACTCTTTGAGTAGAAATCTGGTTATAGGAGAAAGTTCCAAATGGTCAGTGTGGCATAGCACACTCTTTGTGACCTGACCGCTGCTACTTAGTTCTTCTGTATTATCTTTTTTTTTTTTTTTGTCTTTTTAGGGCCACACCCGTGGCATATGGAAATTCCCAGGCTAGGGGTTGAATCCGATCTGTAGTTGCCAGCCTACACCACAGCCACAGCAACTTGGGATCTGAGCCACATCTGCGACCTACCCCACAGCTCACGGCAATAGTGGATCCTGAACCCACTGAGCGAGGCCAGGGATTGAACCTTCATCCTCATGGATACTAGTCAGATTCATGAACTGCTGAGCCATGATGGGAACTCCTTAGTTCTTCCATCTGACGTCCTACACTCCTCCCCCAGTCCTCATGCCGTGTCAATATGCATACTTCTTGAACAAACCATGTTGTTTTTCCCCATCCTGAATTTGTACCCACTCTTAGTGTCACCTAAACTAGGAAAAGCTCCATCATGCTTCCAAGGACATGTGGTAGCAGCAATCCAACCTCCCTATAAGTCTGCAAAATCTAGCTAGTGAAATACACACAGAAACCCTAACATGTTAACTTGGTGGACAGTCATTTAATACAGATTGTCCCCAACTCACAAGGCTTCAACTTACTTTCATTTTTTTTGTGAAAGTGAGGCGTTCCCATTGTGGCTCAGCAGAAACGAATCTGATTAGCATCCATGAGGACGCAGGTTCGATCCCTCCTGGCCTCGCTCAGTGGGTTAAGGATCTGGCATTGCCGCGTGAGCTGTGGTGTAGGTCGCAGTTGTGGCTTGGATCTGGCGTGGCTGTGGCTGGGGTGTAAGCCGGCAGCTGTAGCTCTGATTCGACCCCTAGCCCGGGACCCTCCATATGCTGTGGGTGGGTGCGGCCCTAAAAAGACAACAATGAAAATTTTTTTTTAATTAAAAAAGTAGTTTGTGAGGTTTTTTTTTCCTTTCTTTTCTTTTCTTTTCTTTTCTTTTTTTTTTTTAAAGGAGCTCCTGCTGTGTGCAAGGGGATTGGTGGCATCTTAGGAGAACTGAGATGAGGGTTCAATCCCCAGCCTGGCACGGTGGGTTAAAGGATCTGGCATTGCCGCAGCTTCAGTTTAGGTTCAAGACTGTGGCTTGAATCTGATCACTGGCCCAGGAGCTCCATATGCTGTGGGGGGGCCAAAAATGAAAAAAAAATTGATTTATGGTAGCGTGAAAGTGACATGCATTCAATAGAAATCACATTTTGAATTTTGACCTTCTCCTGGGCTGGTCCTAGGTAGTATGATACCTTCTCGTGATAATGAGCAGTAATAGTCATGCCACAGCTCCCAGGCAGCCACATGGCTCATAAGGGTAAATAACCGATACATTCACAACCATTCTGTACCCAGACGCCTATTTTTCAATGTCGTATTCAATAAATTACATGAGATATTCACCTTTATAATAAAATAGATTTGGGGCTATTTTAGATGATTTTTGCCAAATTCAGGCTAATATACATGTTCTGAGCATGAATCAGGCAGGCTAGCCTAAGCTATCATGTTTGGTAGGTTAGGTATATTAAGTGCATTTTTTTTTTTTTTGGTCTTTTTTAGAGGCACATCCGTGGCATATGGAATTTCCCAGGCTAGGGGTCGAATTGGAGCTGTAGCTGCCCGCCTACACCACAGCCACAGCCATGTGGGATCTGAGCCGCATCTTCGACCTACACCACAGCTCACGGCAACACTGGATCCTTCACCCACTGAGCGAGGCCAGAGATTGGACCGGCATCTTCATGGGTACTAGTCAGGCTCGTTACCACTGAGCCAGGACAGGAACTCCTTAAGTGCATTTTTGACTTACGATATTTTCAACTTTTGATGGGTTTATTGGACATAACTCCACTGTAAGTTCAGGAAGATCTGTATTGATCACATCAATTTGAGGAATGTTTGCCCAAGACAATAATTTTTAGTTTCGCAAGACTGATATTTTTATGATTGCAGTTAAATACCAGAGTTCCTTGTCTCACTAAGTCCATGGCGATAAATCTTGGTTCAGGATAATAAAATCTTGTCCTCAGCACATGAGCATACACTGCTCTTCCTGTTTCCTATGGCAAAAAAGTCATGGGCTGAATTTGGAGAGAAGTGCTCTGTCTGGTTACCAAGGTCTAAATTAGAGGACTTGGCTATAGTGAAAACTTGTGTTTTAAAAATACTTGAAATTTTATCTGCTGCCCAACTAGCTGTCTTTTTTTCTGGTTCTTTTTTGTTTTTTGGTTTGTTTGTTTTTTGTTTTTGTCTTTTTTAGGGCCACACCTGCAGCATATGGAGTTTCCCAGGCTAGGGGTCTACTAGGAGCTATTATTGCTGCCCATCTACAGTTTCACTGTGATGTTGCACAGATGGGGATTTTTTTTTTCTTTCCTTTTTTTCTTTCTTTTTTTTTTTCAGGGCTGTACTCATGGCATATGGAGGTTCCCAGGCTACAGGTTGAAATAGGACTGTAGCTGCTGGCCTATGCCACAGCCACAGCAATGCCAGACCTGAGCCACGTCTGCGACCTACACCATAGCTCAATGCAATGCTGGATCCTTAACCCACTGAGGGAGGCCAGGGATCAAACCTGCGAACTCATGGATATTAGTCAGATTCGTTTCCACTGAGCCATGATGGGAACTCCAGAATTTTTTTTTTTAATTGGATTTGTATGCTTTCTGAGTCTAAGGGTTAATATCTCTATCAATTTTGGAAAATTCTCAGCCATTATTTCTTCAGTGATGGCTTTTCTTTATTCTTTCTATTCTCTTCTTTTGTCTCCTCTTTGCAGGGAGGGGAGTCTTGGGATTTCTTCTTTTGTGCCTTCTCTGATCTTGCAAAGTCAGGCCAGGTACTGAGAGCCTCCCATTTATTTGCTGAGGGCAGTGCCTTGAAGTGTTCAAGGTTTGTGCCTTCTCCCAACCCTGCAGAATGGAGCCTGAGACTGATATTCCTGTGCTGTATGAGGGGGGTTGTGGGAGCCACGCACAGTTTGCAGAGGCTCACATGCACTGGGGTTATGTGGGGAGTATTGGAGCTGGCCCTGGCCATCTGGGGGTGGTGCAGGTGAGCGGTAGCATAGGTCTCAAGGGAAAGCCCTCTTAGTGGGGTCTGAGAGCCAGTTCGTGGGGCTTGTAGCTGGTCGTTGAGACCCATGAGGTGGTTCCTACGAGCCCCTGTAACTTTTCCTTAATTCCTTGCTCCCCAAGCTGCTCACCCCCTCAGTGATCTGGGGGAGGCAAGGCAGAAGTGGGCTTCTTGGTCAGTATCTCTCCAGGTTGGGGAAGCCAGGCACTCTGCTCTCACTTTCCCTACAGGGGAAATTACAGGCGAATGTCTCTCTCTCTCTCTCTCTCTTTTTTTTTTTTTTTTTGTCTTTTTGCTATTTCTTTGGGCCGCTCCCGCGGCATATGGAGGTTCCCAGGCTAGGGGTCCAATCGGAGCTGTAGCCACCAGCCTACGCCACAGCCACAGCAACGCGGGATCCGAGCTGCGTCTGCGACCTACACCACAGCTCATGGCAACGCCGGATCGTCAACCCACTGAGCAAGGGCAGGGACCGAACCCGCAACCTCATGGTTCCTAGTCGGATTCATTAACCACTGCGCCACGACGGCAACTCCTGCAGGCATATGTCTCTTTTAACATTGAGCTGTGCTGCCTTGTGGGGAAGGGATGAAACAGATAAAGTGAAATCCCTCCCACCCTCTTCCATGCATTTGTCCTCATATTTTGAATGGGAGGCTAGACTCTTTCCACTGGACTCCTGGGTTCTCACCCAGGGCTTCCCATCCATGGATGGATATCAAATTGGTGTTTCTGTCAGGGTGAGCGTTGGATGCTTCTATCCCGCCATCATCTTGCAGGTCTTTAATCCCTTCCTTGGGACTATGGTTGGATATATATTCTAGAATCACTCTTCATCTTATATCTCTTAACCCCTCATAATTCTTTTTTTTTTTTTCTTTTTGGCCACCTTAAGGCATATAGAGTTCCCAGGCCAGGGATCAGATCTCAGCCACAGTTGCAGCCTATGCCACAGCTGCATCAATGCTGGATCCTTCACCTGAGTGCCAGGCAGAGGACCCAACCTGCATGCCAGCATGCCAGAGAGTCCACTGATCCTGTTGCGCCACAGTGGGAACTCTAACTACACATAATTCTATATCTTTGTCTCTTCACGCAATAGGCTGGGTAGTTTGTTTTTTTTTTTTCAGGTCTAGGTCTAGTTTTTTTCTAGGTCATTATTTTTTCTTTATTTGTTTCTGAACTGTGTATTATCTGTTTATTTAATTTTTCATTTAAATATTTATTTATTTTGCGAATCGATATTTGGTTATTTTTCACTCTTGCCTCTGCTCTTCTGGAATAGTATTTTATTTCGTTCTCTTTTAAAAATTGATGTTTTAATATTCTGAATCTGACAACTCTATGGTATGAAGATCTTTCGGGTCTAATTCAGTGGTTTATTGTTTCCGCTTATTTTTACTCATGATGGCTATGGTTATCCTTTTTTTTTTTCTTTTTTTTGGTCTTTTTGCCTCTTCTAGGGCCGCTCCTGCGGCACATGGAGTTCCCAGGCTGGGGGTCTAACTGAGGCTGTAGCCGCCCAGCCCATGCCAGAGCCACAGCAACTAGGGATCCGAGCCACGTCTGCAACCTACACCACAGCTCACAGCCACGCCGGATCCTTAACCCACTGAGCAAGGCCAGGGATCGAACCTGTAACCTCATGGTTCCTAGTCGGATTCGTTAACCACTGCGCCACGACAGGAACGCCTATCCATGTATTTTTTTAGCTTTGGTTAGTGAGCTATGTTCAGTGGGGCATTTCCTGTGGGTTCGTGGGAGGCTTGGGTGGAAGGTGGGTACCTCTAGAGAGAATTTACATTTTTTTCCCCCTCTGGGCATTCTGAAGTGCTGCCAACCTGGCATCACTCTACTAATTTTTCAGCTTCGGGTTTTCCAAACCATGTTGGGAGAGCAATTTATTTATTTACTTATTTTTGAGAGGTATATTTTCTTATAGACTTAAATTTTTAATTTTTTAAAATTAAACTATAGTTACAGTTAAAGTACAGTTATATGTATGTGACTGGGTCACTTGGCTGTGCAGCAGAAACTGGCACAACAGAGTAAATCAACAATACTTCATTCTATATACCTAGATTTTTTTTTCCTCATATTATCCTCTCTCAAGTCCCGTCACAAGGGCATGCAATTTAAATCCCAAATGCATGCGGGAGTAATTCTGCAGTGTTGGATTTTCAGGGACATGTTTTTTCCCTTCAGATCCCAAATCAAGTTCCACAAGCTTCCTTGGTCTAACCTCGTTGCCGGTGGGTGAATTATTTTTACCAAGGACATAGACCTTTAAGGGTCCTGGCCTTTATTTTTGCACCCTGGGTAGGTCTAGGATGTTGGTCCTTTGTCCCCCTGTCACTGTTAAAATCCATCAACCTGCCAAATCTTCTCGGCCACCGAGATTGGCCAATGTCCCCAAGCCTCAGTGTCAATGTGCAGCTCTGATTTTTCAGTCCTCGCTTCAGCTTTTGGAATCCGGGATTTGTGGTCTTTGCATCCTCACTCATCTATTCCCTTACGGAAAAGATTTTTACATGTTTTGTGTCAGGGATTTTTTTTTCAGGATGTCTGGTCTGTTAGAGTCTTCGACATGAAAGCCCCTCTTGTTTTATTTCATGTTTCCCGAACAATATAAAGTGAACATGTTTGGTGCCAATACATATTCATTTAAAACATAATTTTTATGAATGAAAGATTTTACCTATTTGCATATGTCTTTGTATCGGTCCATAAGAGGTTTTGATTTCATTGAAAATAGTTTTTACACAGACAAATGTAAACATATGGGTTGATTTCTCCATTTTGAAAGGTAGCTTTTTTCTTTTCTTTTTTTTTTTTTTTTGCAGTGGCAAAGAGGCAATTACATTCATATTGTTGCTGCATCTTAATGATAACTTAAGATACTCCCCCGAACTTTTGTCCCAGAGGTCGGTTTTTTGTTTCTTACTTGGGCAGACACTTTTTTTCTCTCTTTAGTTAACTGTTTCAACATCGTTATCATTGCACGTGCTTGCCAAGGCTATTTCTAAAGGCAAAAAAATCCAGAATGTGTGTGTGTGTGTGTGAGAGAGAGAGGGAGAGAGAGAGAGAGAAGAGGGGGAGAGAGACAGAAAAAGAGAGAGACATATACGCACAGAGATAAAGACTGAAGACACAGACCCATGCACTTGATGAGAAAATGGGCAAATATCCCATCACTGGATTGCAGTTTTCTCCCTGCACAGTAGTTTAACTTAGGGACTGCGGCTGTGACCATTTTTGCATTTCTTAGGGTTGGGCTGGGCTGTCTATTGATTTCAGGCTTGCTAATGACCTTGTGGAAAAGAAGAAGCTTTTGTGGCCAGACAGCATCCAGGCTGGGAATCACATGACTAACCATTCTCCAGACATTATTTACGGAGGTCATCAAAATGGATTTTATTGCTGATAAACTTTCTGTCTCTAGTCTTCCTGTGCTACAGGTAAAGTACAATTGGGAGAGCAGTCTGGACAGGGCTGGGGGGCGCCCCGGAGAGCCTGAATATTTAAGAAAAAAAAAAGTCTCTCTTCCTCGGATAGGGGGTCCTTGGATGAGCATTTGGACCTAACGCCCACAGGAGGTGCAACCTTCCTTTGATGATCCCCAAGGGACTATCCCCTTGGGACTATCTGCTATACGGGGCAGGCATGGTCTCTAGAGCCCTCTTTGTGCAGGGTTATGTAAAAAGTGCTTATAGAAAAAACCCACACACCAAGCCCTAAGTCAGCAACTGTTTCACACACTGAAAATTCCCTGCAGTGTCCAAAGCCCAGTTTTTAGAATGTCGCTCACCTCAGTTGGAATAACTACAGAGTCTCCAGTTCTGGCTTCCCCTAGGCATCGAATGAAGCTCTCCAGGGTATCAGATATAACCATAACTTCTTCTTCTTCTTCTTCTTCTTTTTTTTTTTTTTCAGTTGAGGGCCTCTCTAGAGTATCTTTTGCTGGTGGTCAGGTTCACAAATTCTTCTAAAATTGACCAATCACGACTCCATTGTTTGAACAAGGGCAAGTTGGGGAAATGGAAATTCCTACCCCGTCATCTATCCATCCAACCAGCCAGGCAGCCACCCATCCACTCATCCACCCATCTATCCATCCCTCCCTCTACCCACAATCCATCCACCCATCCAGCCACCCATCTATCCATCCACCCATCCAGCCACCCACCACCCACCATCCATCTATCCATCCTTCATCCATCAAACCACCCATCCATCACCCATCTACCCACCATCCATCCATTCACCCACCATCCATCCACTCACCCATCCATCCACCCATCCAGCCACCCACCACCCACCATCCACCCATCCATCCTTCATCCATCAACCCACCCATCCATTCACCCACCCATCCATCCATCCATTCATCCATCCATCCATCCATCCAAGTGTCCATACAGTGTCAGGCACTGTGCTGGGACACAGATAGAAAAAGACAAGCTTGTTTCCTCATAGCAGAGCACTCACACAGTCTGGTGAGATGGATAGGACAGGAGCAACAATGGACTCAACAGCACCTGTAGTAGGTGCCGCACATGAAATGCATCGACTCCTCTGTAAGACCTGTCACTAGAGTCATTTTTGGATTTCTACCATTTCTAACCTTCTCCATTGCAACCCCCTGGTCCAAGCCACCATCATCTCCTGCTTTTTTTTTTATTACTAATTTCTTTTTTGGTCTTTTTTAGGGCCACTCCCATGGCATATGGAGATTCCCAGGCTAGGGGTCTCATTGGAGCTGTAGACCCTGGCCTACACCACAGCCACAGCAACGCCAGATCCGAGCCGCATCTTCGACCTACACCACAGCTCACGGCAATGCCGGATCCTTCACCCACTGAGCCAGGCCAGGGATCGAACCCTCCACCTCATGGTTCCTAGTCGGATTTGTTACCTACTGCACCATGACGGGAACTCCCATCTCCTGCTTCTAAATGGATGCCTGGCATCTGCACTTGCCCCCTTCAGTCCTTTCCACGCAGCAGCCAGAGTGACCCCATTAAGCATCATGTAGATCTTGCCACTCTTCTGCTCAAAACTCCCCAGGCTCCCAAACCCTTCTCTTTCTGGCTCACCCAGTACCTCTCTGACCTCATGCTCAGCTCATGAGCCATGTCTGAAACCTACACCACAGCTCACGGCAATGCCGGATCCTTCACCCACTGAGCAAGGCCAGGGATCAACTTGCCCACCCAGCCACACGGACCTCATGGTAGCTCCTGGGACACCCACAATCCCACTTCTGGGCTCTGCAATTGCCCTTCCCTCCATCTGGAATGTTCCTCTGCCAGATATCCACATGGTTCCATCCCTTTCCACCTCTGGGTCGTCATCCACATGTCACTTTCTCTTTCCCCTAATTTATTTTTTTTCCCTGAGCTCCTAACACTAACACATGGTATTTTACTTGCTTATTTTTTGTCCAGCTTTGGAAGTCAGGTCCAGGAGAGCATACACGTCTGTTTTGTTCTTGGCTGTATCTCCAGCACCTAGAACAGTGCCTGGCACATAGTATGTGCTCATTAAATACTTGTTTAAAAAAATG
This sequence comes from Phacochoerus africanus, assembly GCF_016906955.1. NCBI lineage: Eukaryota > Metazoa > Chordata > Mammalia > Artiodactyla > Suidae > Phacochoerus > Phacochoerus africanus. The sequence goes on from NC_062548.1 coordinate 27,093,617, forward strand.
AATGAATCTTCAGTCTCCATCTCCTCAGGTGATTCCCTTTCATCAGGCCATGGTCTCTTCTATCTGTGCTGCTGAGGAAACCAAGGAAAAGGAAAAATGTGGACAGAGGTCCCATTCCCCTGGCATGGCTTTTCCCTGCCCACTCGTGGGAGGGTGGAAAACATAAGATATCATCAAACGCAACTAATTCTCGAAGCCCTCTTTCTCCCTAAGGAAGGAGTATCCTGCTCTTGCTCCTGGGTCCTGCTTGAGAAGGAGTAGAAAGGTAGACAAGGCAGTGGTAGAAAAAAGAAACTCAAGGTACATTAAAAAATATGTTTTCCTTCACAAGAGCCAAGACATGGAAACAACCTAAATGTCTATCGACAGATGAATGGATTAAGAAGATGTGGTACATATACACAATGGAATACTACTCAGCCATAAAAAGAACAAAATAATGCCATTTGCAGCAACATGGGTGGAACTGGAGACGCTCATACTAAGTGAAATAAGTCAGAGAGAGAAAGACAAATACCATATGATATCACTTGTATCTGGAATCTAGTATGTGGCACAAATGAACCTTTCCCCAGAAAAGAAACACATGAACTTGGAGAACAGACTTGTGGTTGCCAAGGTGGAGGGGGAGGGAGTGGGATGGACTGGGAGTCTGGGGTTCATTGATGCAACCTATTGCATTTGGAGTGGATAAGCCATGAGAGCCTGCTGTATAGCACAGGGAACTATGTCTAGTCACTTGTGATGGAACATGATGGAGGATAATGTGAGAAAAAGAATGTGTGTGTGTGAGAGAGAGAGAGACTGGGTCACTTTGCTGTACAGTAGAAAATTGACAGAACACTGTAAACAACTAAAATGGAAAAAATAAAAATCATTAAAATTTTTTTTTCTTATTCTCTGGCCACACTCATGGCATATGGAAGTTCCTGGGCCAGGAATTAAATCAGGCATAGCTGTGACCTACACCACAGCTGTAGCAACATCAGATCATTTAGCCCACTGCATCGGGCTGGGGGTCAAACCTGCATCTTTACAAAACCAGAGCAGCTTCGGTTGGATTCTTAACCCTCTGTGCCACGATGGGAACTCCCTCAAGGCACGTTTTTTTTTTTTTTTGTCTTTTTGCTATTTCTTTGGGCCACTCCCGCGGCATATGGAGGTTCCCAGGCTAGGGGTCGAATTGGAGGAGCTGTAGCCACTGGCCTACGCCAGAGCCACAGCAACGCGGGATCTGAGCCGTGTCTGCAACCTACACCACAGCTCACGGCAACGCCGGATCCTTAACCCACTGAGCAAGGGCAGGGACCGAACCCGCAACCTCATGGTTCCTGGTCGGATTCGTTAACCACTGCGCCACGACGGGAACTCCTCAAGGTACGTTTTTAGAGGCCCAAACGGGCCACTTTTGCAGGCTGATCAGAGGCCCCATTTGGTCCTTGCTGTGCTTTGGGTGTCTTCTGGGCAGGGGCGGGGTCAGTTTCCAGGTCTCTTGTGGAAGCGAAGGGGCCTTTCTAGCTGGTGAAATTTCCAAGCAAAGAAGAGCAACTCTGACCCACAGCTGGGGGAGGTCCAACTGGCTTGGGCCAGGATGATGGCACAGAGCCCAGGTAGGGTCCAAACACGCACAGTATCCAACCACTAAATAGCTGAGACCAGGACACACTAGCCAAGCTGGTGGTCAAGCGGCCAGTTGAGTAACCAGAAATCGAATCAGGGGCCAAGCTGTTAGAGTCCAGCCGGCCAACATCAAGAGGAGACGCCCCGAACAAGCCGAAAAAGCCAGGGCTGTCATAGAGAGTGGAGTGCAATGGCAGAAAGTGGGCCAGGAATGGACCTGGGGACAATCTCTAAGCTCACTCACTTGAATTCACTTCCGCCTGTCCAATCGGACCTTTCTATCCACCATGGGGGCTGTGTTTTTGCCCCCCTTTCCTCTTCAGTCCTGCGGAGCCTGAAGTTGCTGATGTAAACCACCAGGTGGCGATTCTGCTTTGAAAAGTCAAAACCTGAAGTTAATGGGGCCCAGCACGGCCACAAGCAAGCATGTGACATGTGTTATCTCATTTAAACTTCAGACAACTCTGAGAAGTCGGTGCTATTATTATCTCTATTTTATAGATTAAAAATGCCAAGGCTTACCAAGTCTTAAGAACTTTGTCCAGGAGATTCCAGTGTGGTTCAGGGCGTTGAGAATCTGCCTTTAACGGCTCAGGTCGCTGTGGAGGCATGGGTTCGGTTCCTGACCCAGTGCAGTGGGTTAAAGGATCCAGCATTGCTGCAGCTGCGGCACAGGTCCAAGGTATGGCTTGGATTCAATCCCTGGCCTGGGAACGTCCATGTGCTGCAGGTGTGGCCGTAAAAAAAAAAAAAAAATTACCTAAAAAATAGGAGTTGCTGTCATGGCTCAGCGGTTAACAACCCACTAGTATCCATGGGGATGCGCGTGCGATCCCTGGCCTCGCTCAGTGGGTTAAGGATCCCGCTTTGCGGTGAGCTGTGGTGCAGGTTGAAAACACCTCTCAGATCCCGAGTTGCTGTGGCAGTGGCGTTGGCTGGCAGCTGTAGCTCTGATTCGGCTTCTAGCCTGAGAATTTCCATATGCTGTGGGTGTGGCCCTAAAAAGACAAATCAATCAATCAATCAATAAATAAAAAATACAATTTTTTAAAAAGAAAGAAAAGAGCTTTGTCTAAAGCTACCCATCAGAGGGGTGGCCCGGGGGGGGGGGGGTGTCTCTTAACACATTGCTGAGGAAGCTTGGGATCGGCTGAAACTGAACAATGACCATTTAAAACAGTGATTTTATTAAAGTATAGTCGATTGACAATGTTGTGCCAATTTCTGCTGTACAGCAAAAGGACCCAGTCATACCTATATATGTATATTCCTTTTCTTCTATTGTTTTCCATCATGGAACAATGGCCACTTTTATTTTATTTTATTATTATTATTATTATTTTTGTCTTTTTGCCTTTTCTAGGGCTGCTCAAGTGGCATATGGAGGTTCCCAGGCTAGGGGTTGAATCAGAGCTATAGCCACCAGCCTACACCACAGCCACAGCAACGCGGGATCCGAGCCGAGTCTACAACCTATACCACAGCCCACGGGTTAACCCTCTGAGCAAGGCCAGGGACGGAACCCGCAACCTCATGGTTCCTAGTCAGATTCGTTAACCACTGAGCCATGACGGGAACTCCCACAATGGCCACTTCTAATGCTGGGCAGCGACAGTGCTTTCAGATGAACGTGTACACTGGCAAAAGTCATTAACAGTATTCACTGCTCCCTGTGGTGCCCTCCTCAGGTGTCAGAATAATGTTTCACCAACATGACTTAATCGAATCTTCAAATAACCCTATAGATCAGGCCCTATTGTTATTCTCATTGTGTAGATGCATTTGCTGAGGCTCAGAGAGGTTGGGTAAATTGTTGGTGTGTCGGAGGAGCTGACAGCCCCAAGGCCAAGAGGCCAAGAGCAGAGCAGAGGTTGCTTATAGTTCAAGGTGGGTTTGTTTGTCTGTTTAGGTCCTACCTGCAGCATATGGAAGTTCCTAGGCTAGGGGTCAAATCAGAACTGCAGGCCTATGTCACAGCCTCAGCAACATCAGATACAAGCTGCATCTGAGACCTACACGACAGCTTTCGGCAACATTGGATCCTTAACCCTCTGAGCAAGGCCAGGGATCGAACCCTCCTCCTCATGGATCCTAATTGAGTCCTTAATCTGCTGAGCATAACAGGAACTCCCTCACTTCAAGTTTTGTCTGGAAATTGGGCGAGGGGTGGGGTGGTCTAAGTCCTTGTCCTATGGTGGGGACGTCTGGTCTCAGGAAGACAGAATCCCAGCCTCCCACAAGCAGCATTTTGACCTTAAATCCCACCTCTGGCTGTGACTCAGTGATGTGACCCACTATAGGGTGGGGCTTCATTTTCTCATCTACAAAAGAAGAGATTGGACTCTGTCTATAAAAGTTTCAAACTCGGAGTTCCCGTCGTGGCTCAGTGGTTAATGAATCTGACTGGGAACCATGAGGTTGCGGGTTCGATCCCTGGCCTTGCTCAGTGGGTGAAGGATCCAGCGTTGCCGTGAGCTGTGGTGTAGGCTTGGACCCCGCGTTGCTATGGCTGTGGTGTAGGCCGGTGGCTACAGCTCCGATTCGACCCCTAGCCTGGGAACCTCCATGTGCCGCGGGAGTGGCCCAAGAAATCACAAAAAGACACCCCCCCCCAAAAAAAATTCCAAACTCAAAAGCTTTGTAGGTCTGGGCAGGTGACAAAAATAAGTGACTTGAGTGAGGCAGGGACTGTGGGAAGCTGGTGGACACATGCCCCATTTTAAGGGGCAGTTCCAGCCAATGGTTGCCATGCAGGAATGTGGATTGAATGTTTTGAGGTCCCCTGACTTTCCAGGGGAATCTAGCAATCTAAATTTTTATGTAAAATCTCCTTTAAAAAATGTTGGCAATGGATACAAAGCTTAAAAAAAAAACCTGTGTAAACTGACTTGGATCGATGGTCCTGGTTAATGCTCTTTACACATTAATGTGCTAGAGGGTCACCTCTGGGATCTTGCTAAAAAAGCAAGTTCTGAATCATGTCTGGGGCCAGAACTGAGAGTCTGCATTTTATTTTATTTTTATTTTTAGGGCCACACCTGTGACATATGGAAGTTCCCAGGCTAGGGGTCGAATCAGAGCTGCAGCTGCCAGCCACACACAGCCAGAGCAATGCTGGATCCTTAACCCACTGAAAAAGGCCAGGGATCGAACCCGCATCCTCATGGATGCTAGTCAGATTCCTTTCTGCCGAGCCATGATGGGAACTCCCAGAGTCTGAATTTTAAGTAATTTCCCAGGTGCTGCTGCTGCTGCTGCTGTTGCTGCTGCTGCTGCTCTGGGAACCACTCTTTGAGTAGCAAGAGACTAGGCTGATGTTTTCCAAACTTCCCCAACAGTTAAGAATCACTTGTACTTATTGGAGTTCCCATCATGGTGCAGTGGGTAACGAATCCGACTAGGGACCATAAGGTTGCGGGTTCGATCCTTGGCCTTGCTCAGTGGGTTCAAGATCCAGCGTTGCCGTGAGCTATGGTGTAGGTTGCAGACATGGCTCGGATCCCACGTTGCTTTGGCTCTGGTGTAGGCCGGTGGCTACAGCTCCAATTAGACCCCTAGCCTGGGAACCTCCATATGCCGCAGGTGCAGCTCTAGAAAAGGCAAAAAGACAAAAAAAAAAAAGAAAGAAAAAAGAAAAGAATCACTTGTACTTATTAAATATATACATCCTGTACAAATAAATGAGTACCATACAAATGAGAACAGGCAAAGGCTATTTATTTAGAGCTTACTGCAGCAAAGGGGTCAGCCACCATCAATTGAGTTTTGGCAGAGACTCAAAGGCAGGAGGAGAAGAGGGAGAGACTTAAAGGGGGAAAAAGGAGCTTCACGTGTGCCCTGATGGGACGTTATTGGCTTGGGGAAGCTGGGGGCGGGCTAACTAGAAGCAGGGCATTCCATGATTGGCTAGGAGAGCATATTTGGCTTTCTCTGATTGGTCCTAAGGCCTGGTCATTTGGGGCCAACAGCTGCAGGGGTTGTTTCGTTTCCTGGGCTGGACACTGTAGGTAATGGGTCCGAATTCTGTTTTTAGATATAGTCTGGCCATTGTCCATGTGTATATCTAGTGTCTCAGTTCCTGGCTTTTCCCCGGACCATCTCCAGAATCTCCAAGTGATTTTTATCATCAGGAAAGGGGTGGTCGGGGTGGGCTGGGGGAGAATTGATGAAACCCATGTAACACAAGTTAACAGTGGCCACCCAGACCCCACAGAATCTCCCACTTTGGAGTGAGAATATCTACGTGTTATCTATTCCTGAGCAACAAGCACCTCAAGGCATTCCCGTTGTAGCACAGCAGAAACGAGTCCAACTAGGAACCATGAGGTTGTGGGTTCGATCCCTGGCCTTGCTCCGTGGGTTAAGTATCTGGCATTGCCGTGAGCTGTGATGTAGGTCGTAGACGTGGCTTGGATCCCGGGTGGTTGGGGCGTAGGCTGGCAGCTGTAGCTCTGATTCTATCCCTAGCCTGGGAACCTCCATATGCTCCAGTTGGGCCCTAAAATGCAAACAAAACAAAACAAAACACAAGCACCTCAACACTGAATGACTTAAGGCGTTCTTATTGTAGCTCAGCGGAAAGGAATGTGACTAGTACCCATGAGGACGGAGGTTTGATCCCTGGCCTTGCTCAGTGGGTTAAGGATCTGGCATTGCTGTGAGCTGTGGTGTAGGTCGCAGATTTGGCTTGGATCTGGCATGGCTGTGGCTGTGGTGTAGGCCAGCAGCTACAGCTCCAATTCAACCCCTAGCCCGGCGAGACCTTCCCTATGCCTCAGGTGGTGCCCTAAAAAGACACATACAAGCAGTTCTAATGATAGTGTTTATTTAGTACACGCTGTTCTAAACACTTATGTTTTTAATCCTTCTTTAATATTCATGACCTTATGAATTAGGTCCCATTTGGCAGATAGGGAAACTGAGGCAAGAGTAATTCATTTGCCTGAAGCTATACAGTTAGTAGGGGGAGGAGACAGGATTTGAACCCAGGCAGCCCGACCCCACACTGCAGTCACTCAGATACACTGTGTGTATCATACACACTCAAAAAAGGGGAATTAGCGCCTTCTGAAGCCCCAGGTGTAACCTCTTCCATCACATATTTCGGGGATTATAGGAAAGAGGCTGCTTTGCTTGGCCTGGCTGCACTAGATCAGCAGTCATTGTCAGGCCTGAAAGGGCTGGTGAGGGGTCCCGTCTCTCCAGAGAAAGTACCCCCGTCACTGTCCAGTCCTCAGGCAGAAGGAGGGTGACCCTCTAATTCTTTTTCCCCTGCCCAGTGCCCCGTCATGGTCCAAACACACCTAGGGCTGGCTCTCCACAATCTAGACCCGGTAAAAATAAAACTACAAGGACATCAGCCACGCTATCAGTTGCTCTATCAGTTGCTATGCCAACCTGTGCTGTACCCAAGATGATTTTCTGGGGCTGCGGAGGTAGAAAAGGTCCTGGAGGCAAAGACAGGGGGTGGGGTGGGGTGGGGGCTTCCGAATCACCCTCGATGGCTTTTGAGTTGAGTCTGCCCAAAATATCCTTCAGTGGCTTACGCTGCCTTGAGGATAAATTCTCCTGCTTGGTGTGGCTGACACCTGTCCCCCGCCTCTGGCTCCCGCTCTATTTCTCATCATGCTTCCTACTCCCACGGCACTGAACCAATCTTGTTCATTTCCTCGCTGTCCACCCCTCCAAGGCTTTCCACAGATTGTTTTCAGCTAGAACCCTGTTCCCTCCCTCTCTCTTCCTGCTTGATTCACCCCCTAGCTTCAGTCGTGTCACTTTGAGAGCCTGCAAATATGAAGAACAGGGAAGGGTCTGTGCTTTGCTTTCTTGGCAAGCTTCCTCGGCCACGGCTTCACCAGGCCCGCACAAGACCTGGGACACATGAGTCGGAGAGAGAGGGCAGTTTCTTACTCACAGCGATGGCAGAGTCCAGAATGTCATCCTTCTATTTTTTGTTTGTTTGTTTGTTTGTCTTTTCGCCTTTTCTAGGGCCACTTCCCCTGGCATATGGAGGTTCCCAGGCTAGGAGTCTCATCGGAGCTACAGCCACCGGTCTACACCAGAGCCATAGCCACATGGGATCTGAGCCGAGTCTGTGACCTACACCACAGCTCACGGCAACGCCGGCTCCTTAACCCACGGAGCGAGGCCAGGCATCGAACCCACAACCTCATGGTTCCTAGTCGGATTCGTTAACCACTGCGCCACGACGGGAACTCCAGAGTGTCATCCTTCTGCTTTGGTTTTTGAGCCCCAGTTCCTACAAGGTCACTGGGGCAGAGGGCTAAGGGACACCAGTGTACACAGTGGGCTGCATTGTAGGATAGGAACCCAGAGCTCAGGAAGCCTGAATCATTTTTTTTTTTTTTTTTGACCATGCCCACAGCATGGGGATGTTCCCAGGCCAGGGATCCAACCCATGCGATAGCAGCAACCCGAGCCACAGCAGTGACAATGCTGGATCCTTAACTCTATAGGCCACCAGGGAACTCCAAAATCTTTTATACTGGGTGATGTGCAAGCTTACCCATCACTCCAGAAGGAGCTAGGCTATCTTCCAAGGCTACTTGCTATACAGATATCCTTGAAAAACAAGCCCAAGAGAGTTCCCATTGTGGCTCAGTGGTGAAGAACCCAGCTAATATCCATGAGGATGTGGGTTTGATCCCTGGCCTCACTCAGCGGGGTAAGGATCTGGCTTTGCCGTGAGCTGTGGTGTAGGTCACAGATGTGGCTTGGATTCTGCCTTGTTGCTCTGGCTGTGGCATAGGCAGATGACTGCAGCTCCTATTCAGCCCCTGGCCTGGGAACTTCCCATATGCCGCAGGTGCAGCCCTAAAAAGCAAAAAAGAAAAGCAAGCCCAGGACAAAGGCAGTCAGAACCTCTACTTTCAAGAGGTGCAACCATGCGCAAAATCTATAGAGAATTGTTTTACAGTCATTCCAAGTTCCTTGTCATTTCTCCTGGTCATCTGTTCTTATATTGAGGGGACCTTCCTTTTTTTTTTCCTTTTGGGGCCACACCTGCAGCATATGGATTTTCCTGGTCTAGGGGTCAAACTGGAGCTGCAGCTGCTGGCCCATATCACAGCCACAGTGACGTGAGATCTGATCATTAACCCACTGAGCAAGGCCAGGGATCGAACCATCATCCTCATGGAGACTGGTCTGGTTCTTAACGTGCTGAGCCACAGTGGGAACTCCTGAGGGGGACCTTCCTTTATTCTCCGCTCTCATGGATTACACCAAATTTCTTTGTGGTAACTTCTTATAGAACTGGGCTTTTGTCTTTCATATAACTTAGCTGGGTCTGAAATGATTATTATTTTTCAATTTCTGCCGCCTTGCAGCATATGTAGTTCCCAGACCTGGGATCAGATCAGAGCCCCAGTCATGACCTAAGCCCCAGCTGCAGCAACCCCGAGCCTTAACCCACTGTGCAGGGCCGGGGATTGAACCCACAACCCAGCACTCCCAAGACACCACCGATCCCCTTGTACTACAGCAGGAACTCCACCTGGGTCTGCAATTATATGCTTATTGCTGAGATGATTTGATTAAGGCCAATTTCCTATTATGCTAAATGCTTCAAGAGGGCAGACCTATTTTCATAACTGTCTCTGTGTTGTCCAATATGATGCTTAGCACACAGTAGGAAGAGAATAAGTGTTTATTGAGTGAATGGGGCTATTGAAATAAATAAAATAACATCACAGAGACCCCAGGAGTTCCTGTCATGGCTCAGCGGAAACAAACCTGACGGGCATCCACAAGGACGTAGGTTCAATCCCTGGTCTCACTCAGTGGGTTAAGGATCCGGCGTTGCCGTGAGCTGTAATGTAGGTCACAGAATCGGCTTGGATCTGGCGTCGCTGTGGCTGTGGCATAGGCCAGCAGCTGCAGCTCTGAGTTGACTCCCAGCCTGGGAACCTCCATATGCCATGGGTGTGGCCCTAAAAAGACAAAAGAAATTTAAAAAAAGAAATAAAAAAAAATAAGGACATCTACCAAGTTTGTTTTGGAGCTACTGAACACGAAGTGCTGTCAGCATTCCCCACCCCCTTATTTTGTGTGCACCCCTGATGCTTTTGTCCTAAGTGTATTCTAGTCTGGGGGGACCCCAGTGAGAACCCCTGGGTGGGGAAGATCCTTCCTCTTCCCCGACTGACACTCAGAAAGCCTCCATCCAGGCAGCGGCCGTTCCGGCAGCCTTCATCTGTATTCAAGCCAGGGAGGGATGGCACAGATCAGGAAATTCCAACACGCGGCCTCCAGACCATGATCTGCAGGGAGGGCAGAGCCCTTCCCGCTGACCTGGGCCTCTGCCCTTTCTCCTCGGGGGCTGAGCTCACTGGAGGGGGAGCTCAGTTCCTGCCCCCACCGCCACCGCAGCCAGGACCCGGCACAGGCTCTGCCGGCCCAGCCTCATAGGGTCCAAATGGTTATGGTTGCCAAGCCCTTTGCCCGCTTCCCCAGCTGCAGAAACCGATGCCGTTCTGTCCTTTCACAGCTTTCCACTGGACGGTATTAACAGGAAGAGATGGAGCCATCGCCCCGTCCTCCTATCACGTGATATCATGACATCGTCCCGTGGAGGGGAGGGTGTCATTGTGAGCAGCCGCCTGTCTTTGAGCCCCTATGGTTGACGGTCAGCTCATTATTCCTTACCCTGCCCCCCGTGCGAAACAAAATATGAGAGTGTAAGAGAAGACGGTGCCGTGCTGAAAGTACTATAGACTCTTCCAGCATTTCTTGATATATTTTATTTAATTTTATTTATTTTATGTTATTTTTTGTCTTTTCTAGGGCCACTCCCGTGGCATATGGAAGTTCCCAGGCTAGGGGTCTGATCGGAGCTGTTGCCACCAACCTACACCAGAGCCACAGCAACGCCAGATCCCAGCCGCGTCTGCGACCTACACCACAGCTCATGGCAACCCCAGATCCTTCACCCACTGAGCGAGATCAGGAATCGAACCTGCAACCTCATGGTTCCCAGTCAGATTCATTTCCACTGTGCCATGATGGGAATTCCTATTTTATTTTATTTTATTTATTTATTTATTTATTTTGTCTTTTTTTTTTTGCTATTTCTTTGGGCCTCTCCCACGGCATATGGAGGTTCCCAGGCTAGGGGTCCAATCGGAGCTGTAGCCACCGGCCTATGCCAGAGCCACAGCAACACGGGATCCGAGCTGCGTCTGCAACCTACACCACAGCTCACGGCAACGCCGGATCGTTAACCCACTGAGCAAGGCCAGGGACCGAACCCGCAACCTCATGGTTCCTAGTCGGATTCGTTAACCACTGCGCCACGACGGGAATTCCTTTTATTTTATTTTAAGTGGCCACACCTGCTGCATGTGGAAGTTCCCAGGCTAGGGGTCGAATTGGAGCTGCAGCTGCTGGCCTACACCGGAGCCACCGGAACGCAGGATCCAAGCTGCGTCTGCGACCTACACCACAGCTCACAGCAACACCAGATCTTTAGCCCACCAAGTGAGGCCAGGAATCGAACCTGCATCCTCATGGATACTAGTTGGGTTTGTTACCACCAAGCCACGGTGGGAATTCCGACAGAGCCATTCCTGGAGTTCAGGCCCCTGAACTCCAAGCCCTTGACTTGTTGCTCCATCTGCCCCTACTATTAGGGATGTCTCCACATCGCCATGGGGTGGGCCTTTCAAGTGTTGACTGGCCAGAGCTAGACACCGGCCTGAGGGGTGGCTGAGTCATCCTTGCCATCAGGGATCGGGGTCTGGAACATTCGGTCTCAGCAGAAGTGGTCAAATTGTTTAGAGAGGTCATCGCATTGCATAGGGGCCAGGGGAGGGAGGGGTGTGTCATAAGCAAGGGACATTTGGATTTATAATGCAAAGAAAAGATGACATGTGCATGATAAGGACACCTGTGGGAAGTGTTGAGAGATGCAAATGTGGAGTTCCCACTGTGGCTCGGCGGGTTAAGAACCTGATTAGTACCCATGAGGATGCAAGTTTGATCCCTGGCCTTGCCCAGTGGGTTAAGGATCTGGCATTGCCCTGAGCTGTGCTGTGGATCCCGAGACACGGCATGGATCCTGAGTTGCTCTGGTTGGGGCGTAGGCCAGCAGCTGCAGCTCTGATTTGACCCCTAGCTGGGGAACTTACATATGCTGTGGGCGTGGCCCTAAAAGGTTTAAAAAAAAAAAAGGAGTTCCTATTGTGGCGCAGCGGAAACGAATCCAACTAGGAACCAGGAGGTTGCGGGTTCGATCCCTGGCTTCGCTCAGTGGGTTAAGGATCTGGCGTTGCTGTGGCTGTGGCGTAGGCTGGCAGCTATAGCTCTGATTCAACCCCTAGCCTGGGAACATCCATATGCCGTGGGTGCGGCCCTAAAAAGCCAAAAAAAAAAATTTTTTTTTAATACCAAATGGAAATGAGAAATATGGCTGGAACTCAGCTGTGGGATCCCACAGTCGTTAGAAGTGCCAGAAATTGCACCCAATTCGGCCTCCTGTGCCGTTCATTTCCTATTGCCTGTGCCTGGGATTTGTCACAGTGTGAGTACTAAAGACAGATAAGCCAAGGGAGACCTGTCACTCAGGCCACCAAAGTGAGACATGGCTCAGGGTTTCCCAAGGCAGCCGGGCGGGCCAAGCCTAGAAATGATCCATGGCCTGAGGCTACAGCTCCGTTGGCTCTAGAGAGGAGAGTGGCACCGTTGTTGAAGGAATTCAAGTGTAACCTGTGATTTGCATTTAATGAGAAAGGTCCTGTGTGCTTATACTTGTGGGAAAGGCTCGCCTCTTTTTGACCTCCTCATGCACGGCTTCCGTGGTGCATGCGAAACTGTCTTGCCCAGAAGCAAAGGGGTCAGTGTGCTCTAGTTCCCCAAATGTGGGAGACCTATTGTTAAAGGGACTAGCCTCACGCTCACTCTAGAACTGAGAACGTCTCTGGACATGTGAGCTGACCTTGCCCTTGAGCACTAAGCCTGCCACGCAAGGAGAACCCCTTGCTTACTTGGGTCACTGCAAGGATGCAGTGATCCCCGAGGGTCTGTAAGGTAGGCTGCCACCAGGCTCCACTGGGAGGTGGTGAGAAATCGATTCTAGAAGCCTCGGAAACTGTCCCCAGGGCACACATGGTGACCCTGATTTTGGAGAGACAGTAGCAGGTGACAGCTTGAAGCAAGATCTTTTTTTTTTTTTTGGTCTTTTTGGGGCCGCACCCGCAGCCCATGGAGATTCCCAGACTAGGGGTCTCATTGAAGCTGTAGCTGCCGGCCTCCACCAGAGCCGAAGCAACAGCAGATCCGAGATGTGTCTGCGATCTACACCACCACTCACGGCAACGCTGGATCCTTAACCCACTGAGCAAGGTCAGGGATCGAACCTGAAACCTCATGGTTCCTAGTTGGATTGGTTTTTGCTGCGCCATGACAGGAACTCCTTGAAGCAAGATCTTAATTCTCTGCTCAGGCCTTGAACCTGGGCAGCCTGGGTGAAAACCAGGAATCCTGGCCCCTAGACGAGCTAGAGGCTGAAAGCAGAAGTGCCCTGATTCTTGCCCCCCCGTTGAAAGCAAGACTGTTTCAAAGGGGCAAAGACTGTAAAAATGGGTATAAGGTTTTTTGCTAGAAACACAGTACTGTATGTTGGAGAGCACAGAAATGCAGACAATTTATCTATTTTCGTATTTTTATTTTTTGTCTTTTTGCCTTTTCTAGGGCCGCATCCATGGCATATGGAAGGTCCCAGGCTAGGGGTCTAATTGGAGCTGTAGCCACCGGCCTACGCCACAGCCACAGCAACGCCAGATCCGAGCCACGTCTGTAACCCACACCATAGCTCACGGCAACGCCGGATCCTTAACCCGCTGAGCGAGGCCAGGGATCGAACCCGCAACCTCATGGTTCCTAGTTGGATTCGTTAAGCACTGAGCCACAAAGGGAACTCCGGCAGTTAGTCTAAAGCAGATGTAAGGCATTAATACACACACAAAGGAGTGAGGGTGCAGGCGTCCCCCTCAATGAGGAGGGTGCCAGAGCAGTGGATGAAACCACTTATATAGGACAGTCCTCCTGGGACTTTGTCTTCCTGGGGCCAATTATCTTGTTTTGTCTTTCACACTTGAGCCGACCCAGGGCCCTCCCCTCATCTGCGTGTGCCACTTTTGGCCAAGATGGATTCCAGAGCAAAGCATGGCGGGAAGGTTATCCAGACTTATGACGGCCTGGTGCCCCGCCCCTTTCTGACCCAGAGGGGTCTCTCTCTGCGCATGTGTAGTTGGGACCCCTCTGACCCTGAGGGTGGGAAGTAAGTGTCCTCTTGGTCTTTTGTCCCAGCAGGGCTCAGCCTGTCTTTTGATCCTGTCTTTGCCATGGTTTGACCATTTACAGAAGACAAATACCAGTTATTTACCTTGTGTCTGTTTTTGTTTGTTTGTTTGTTTCTTTGTTTTGGTTTGTTGCTTTTTAGACCTCACGGGTGGCATATGGAGGTTCCCAGGCTAGGGATCAAATGGGAGCTATTGACACTGGGCTACACCACAGCTCACGGCAACGCCAGATCCTTAACCCACTGAGCGAGGCCAGGGATTGAACCTGCAACCTCGTGGTTCCTAGTTGGATCATTTCCACTTCGCCATGACAGGAATTCTGTGCCTGTTATTTTTATCTTGGAGTCTAGCTAGATGGGTGCTTGTAAATATCTATCCTGGAGCCCCACCCCCACCCCCCCACCCCCTCCTGCCTCAAGACGTGTAAATAAGAGGCTACTTGCCCATGTCTATCCTGGAACCCATCTACTCCTGCCTCAATCCCTTAAACGGAAGGATGGCAACTGTTTCACTTTCCACACAATCCATTAAAACAGAAGCTTGTTGCTCCTGTGTCAGAAGCAATGGCTGGTTTTACCATCATTGCAGGTTCTCCTAGGTATAAGCATGGACATTGCAATGAAGCTGAAAGATTCGATTCAGTTTGACTGAATGCAACCTGAACATATTTATACCTGACTTCATTCTTTAACCGATTCCTAGACAGGCTGAAGCCAATGGTGGACACCATGCATTTGTAGGGACATCTGGGTGCATTTCTGTGGTGGTTGTAATACTGGAAAGATGATCCAGGAATCTGGGTTCTTGTTCATGGTGGTCAAAGAATGAACTCCACGAACACACAGGCAGCAAGCAAGCAAGCAAATTCTTTTTTTCCTTTTTTGTCTTTTTGCCTTTTTCTAGAGCCGTACCTGTGGCATATGGAGGTTCCCAGGCTAGGGGTCGTCGAATTGGAGCTGTATCCACCAGCCTATGCCAGAGCCACAGCAACGCGGGATCCGAGCCGTGTCTGCGACCCACACCACAGCTCAAGGTAATGCCGGATCCTTAACCCACTGAGCAAGGCCAGGGATCGAACCGGCAACCTCATGGTTCCTAGTCGGATTCGTTAACCACTGAGCCACGAGGGAACTCCAGCATCTCTTACCTCAATAAACTTTACTCTCTCTCCACCTCACCATGCTCCGTAAACTTCTTTCCTTTCACTGCTACGGAAGTCCGGAAATTCTTGCACCCTCAGTGCACAGACAATGACGAGAGAACCAGATATCCTTGTGGGCAGAGCCGGTCCATCAAGGCAGAGAAACGATTGTGGGATCAAACCAGTTCCGCTTGCCTTCGGGAAGATTGCGGAGGGGCGGTGCCAGGATGCTCTTAGGCTGAGGGCTGGGGGTGGGGCTGGGGGGCTGGGGCCCTGGGTCTCAGGAGCGGGGCCCTTATTCGCTGTCTCCAATGCTCCGGAGTGTGGGTTGGAATAGTTTAGACATAAATGCCGCATTCCTGATTGACTTGTTTCCATTGAGTCCATACCTATTAGGGATCTGTTGATAATTACCCGGCTCCACTTCAGCCCCTGGGGGCCTGTCTTCTGCAACAGTAATGAGTCTGAGAGCAGCCTCTCTGGCATAATAAACAGCACTGGAGCGGGCGCAAGGGCACTGGCTTTGTCTCTCGATAGGGTAACTCGGTCTTCAAGGACGATCCAGAAACGGGCGATCACAGGCGAGATTTAATTGCTTTTGTAAAACTGCAGATGAGTAGCGGTACCCCCCTCCCAAGCCTCAGCTGGGAAGTGAGACCTTTATTCCTTTTGCCACTTTGGAAAGTTGGGGGATTAGTCACAACCGCCATGGCTATCATTTAGTGAGTATTTACTATGTGCCAGGGCCTGCGTTAAGTGCCCTCTATGCATTACCTTGTTTAAACCTACCTGCTTGACGTTCCCGACGTGGCTCAGTGGTTAACACGCCAAACTAGTATCCATGAGGACCCGGTTCGATCCCTGGGCTTGGTCAGCACATCAAGGATCCGGCGTTGCCTGAGCTGTGGTGTAGATTGAGACCTGGATTGGATGCTGCGTTGCTGTGGGTGTGTAGGCTGGCAGCTCCAGCTCCAGTTCGACCCCTAGCCTGGGAACCTCCATATGCCCTGAGTGTGTCCCTAAAAAATACATACCCCCCCAGATGCATTTTAGGAGCAAGGGACTCAACTACACCCATCTTACAAATGAAGGAAGTGAGAGTCCCAAGAAGCCATGTGATGTGCCTGGTTGGAAAAGAATGGATTTAGTTGTAAATCTGGAATGCTGGGGAGGGGGCAGGTGCCCTGGACAGGAGGGTGGGAGGAAGGTGTCTTGTGCCCTTTGTTTTCAGGCTTGGTGAGGAGTGGCTGTTTAAAGGCAATGGAGGCAGGGAGTTCCCATCGTGGCTCTGTGGTTAACGAATCCGACTAGGAACCATGAGGTTCGATCTATGACCTTGCTTGGTGGGTTAGGGATCCTCAGTTGCCATGAGCTGTGGTGTAGGTCACAGACACAGCTCTGATCTGGCACTGCTGTGGCTCTGGTGTAGTCTGGCAGCTACAGTTCCGATTCGGCCCCTAGCCTGGGAACCTCCATATGCTGTGGGAACGGCCCCAGAAAAAGGCAAAAAGACAAAAAAAAAAAGGAAAGGAAAGAAGTAACCATATACACCAGTGACTGGAACGATAGAACCATCTGAGTGGTAGAATTCTTTTTGTTTTGTATAATTTAAAATAATCTGAGTTACTCAAAAAAAAAAAAACCCACAAAAACTTTCCCTTAAAATTCAGCTGTGATTATAAACTATATCAAAGCAAAGAAAAATGAAAAGCAATATATTTGATTTTAGGGGACAAGTGAAAGCTGAATTCAGGAAAAATAGTTGCTTTAAATTCTTTAGTTCTTAAACATGGAAAGGGTGAAAATCAGTGAAATGAGCATTGACCTCAAGAATTAGGAAGACAAGGTCAACCAAATAAATTCAAGGAAAGGAGGAGAGAGGACTTTTAAAAAAGTGCAATCATAAATTGACCTAGAAAATCTAAGACCAATAAAAACTGATAGCTGCCATCTAAATCTGGCTCTTTAAAGAGACCAATGAAATAGACACACCTTGGCAAATCTAAGAAAATAAGCAAAATTCACGGTGCCAAGGGATCAAAAGTGTGAAATAAGAGGAGCTTTTAAAAGAATATCAAAGGATATACTATAATGCAGTGTAAATAAATTTGAAAATATTGATAAAATAGATGCTTTTCAAGGAAAATGCAAATGAATAAAATTGACTAAAGAAAGACTTCAAAAAGGTAAATAGACTAGTAGCACTGAAAGAAATAGTAAAAGTTGTCAACGAATAAATGGACAAACCCCACTTCTCCAAAAGATTCCATATTCAGACAATTTTAGAATGAGGTTTTTTTTGTTTTTTGTTTTTTTTTAATTTTTGGGAGTTCCCATTGTGGCTCAGCGGGTTCCATGAGGATGCCGGTTCGATCCCTGGCCTTGCTCAGTGGATTAAGGATCGGGTGTTACTGTGAGCTGTGGTGTAGGTCACAGATGTGGCTTGAATCCTGCATTGCTGTGGCTGTGGTATAGGCTGGCAGCTACAGCTCTGATTCAGCCTCTAGCATGGGAACTTCCATATGCCATAGGTGCATCCCTAAAGAGATGGAAAAAATAATGTTTGTGGCCACACCCGTGACATATGGAACGTCCCAGGCCAGGGATTGAATCTGAGCTACAGCTACAACCTACGCCACAGCTTCAGCAACACTGAATCTCTAACCCACTGTGCTAGGCTGGGAATTGAAGAACGCACACACCTATAGTGACCCAAGATTGTACTGTTGGATTCTTAACCCACTGTGCCACAGCAGGAATTCCTCTGGATGAATTCTTTTAAACATTACAAAGAACAAGTCATTGCCAGACGACCTGTATAGGTAGAGCAAATAAAAAAGGGAAATTTCTCAGCTTGTTTTATAAAGCTAACATTACTGATAGAAAGAGCTGATTAAAAAAATCACAAAAGACAACAACAACAACAACAAAAAAAGACAAAAGATTAAAAAAAAATGGAGTTCCCGTCGTGGCGCAGTGGTTAATGAATCCAACTAGGAACCATGAGGTTGCGGGTTTGGTCCCTGCCCTTGCTCAGTGGGTTAACGATCCGGCGTTGCCGTGAGCTGTGGTGTAGGTTGCAGATGCGGCTCGGATCCTGTGTGGCTGTGGCTCTGGCGTAGGCCGGTGGCTACAGCTCCGATTCAACCCCTAGCCTGGGAACCTCCATATGCCGCGGGAGCGGCCCAAGAAATAGCAACAACAAAAAAAAGACAAAAGACAAAAAAAATCACAAAAGACTATTTATTACCAACCAAAATTCCTTGTGAATATGAATGCAAAAATCCTAAGTAAAATATCCTCAAATCAATTCTAATCAAGTCAATGCCAAAACTTTACTGAAAGTACATTAAAGCGTGACCCAATGAAGCGTAGTCTTATAATACATGGATGCTTTAATATTAGGAAAATTATTAACACAACTGATTACATCAGCAATTAAAAAAAGGGAAACCAAATGATCGACCCTTTAGATTTTATTTAAAGAATCTGATAATCTTTAGGAGTTCCCGTTGTGGTGCAGTGGTTAACGAATCCGACTAGGAACCATGAGATCGCAGGTTCGATCCCTGGCTTTGCTCAGTGGATGAAGGATCCAGCGTTGCCATGAGCTGTGGTGTAGGTCGCAGACTCGGCTCGGATCCCGTGTTGCTGTGGCTCTGGCATAGGCCGGTGGCTACAGCTCCGATTGGACCCCGAGCCTGGGAACCTCCATATGCCGCGGGAGCAGCCCTAGAAAAGGCAAAAAGACAAAAATAATAATAATAATAATAATAATAAAATAAAAAAATTTTAAAAATTTGATAATCTTTAATATTCATTTTTCTTAACAACTCTAGATAAAGTCAGAATAAAGGTGTAGTTTCCTAATATGGTGAAGAATTTTTACCTTAAGATACTATTTCAGGAGTTCCCATTGTGCCACAGCTAAAACGTATCTACCTAGTAACCGTGAGGTTGCAGTTTCAATCCCTGGCCTTGCTGAGTGGGTTAAGGATCTGGCATGGCCATGAGCTGTGATAGAGGTCGCAGGTGTGGCTTGGATCCTGTGTGGCTGTGGCTGTGGTGTAGGCCGGCACCCATAGCTCTGATTCGACCCCTAGCCTGGGAACCTCCATATGCTGTTGGTGTGGTCCTAAAAAAAAAAAAAAAAAAAGATAATATTTCATTAACTTAAAAGCAATAATCCCATGTAGTCAAGGAAAGAGATCCCCATTATGATTTCCATGTCATCAATTTTTTTTTTGAAGCAATAGCTTCATGGCTTTACCAGGCAAAGGAGGGTCACAGCAGGATAATGCCTCAAAGACTGTGCCTCCCATGTCATCAATATTCAATGCTGCCAATTTTTCAGAAACGATATCTAGTCAGACATATTCTGAGACATGTGGCCTCTGCTGAACATGCTACAATTTGGTGCCTCTTCAAACTTAATTAAAAAGTTAAACATTTGAATTATAAAGCATGGAGTTCCTGTTGTGGCACAGTGAAAACAAATCTGACTAGGAACCATGAGACTGCGAGTTCGATCCCTGGCCTTGGTCAGTGGGTTAAGGATCCGGCATTGCCATGAGCTGCGGTGTAGGTCTCAGATGGGGCTCGGATCTGGTGTTGTTGTGGCTGTGGTGTAGGCTGGCGGCTGTAGCTTTGATTGGACCCCTAGCCTGGGAACTTCCATACGCTGCGGGTATAGCCCTAAAAAGACAAAAGACAAAAAAAAAGTTGCTTTGGAGTTCTCTGGTGGCTTAGTGGGTTAAGGATCAGGCGTTGTCATCACTGTGACTCCGGTTGCTGCTGTGGGGAGGGTTCAGTCCCTGGCCTGGAAATTTCTGCATGCCTCAGGTGCAGCCAAAAAAAATTTATTAACTTCCATATTTTCCTTTACTTACAAACATCTGGAAACATATTAGTACTTACACAGGTTTTCCTTTAAAAGTGGGGAATACAAAGTATATTGTGCTTCAGCTTTATTTTTTTTAATTTTTAAAATTTTTTTGATTTTTTAGGGCTGCACCTGTGGCATGTGGAAGTTCCCAGGCTAGGAGTCTAATTGGAGCTGTAGCTGCTGGCCTATGCCACAGCCACAGCAACGCCAGATCCTTAACCCACTGAGCAAGGCCAGGGATTGAACCTGTGTCCTCAAGGATACTAGTTGGGTTAGTTACGGCTGAGCCACAATGGGAACTTGGCTTTCTTTTTTCAGTTATCAGTTTATCATGTATAACCTTTCAGGTAATGCAAAATACTCGAAAATAAGTCTTTTGTTTGTTTTTTTTGTCTTTTGTCTTTTCTAGGGCCACACCCTTGGCATATGGAGGTTCCCAGGCTATGGGTCTAATCGGAGCTGTAGCCACCAGCCTACGCCACAGCCACAGCAATGTGGGATCCGAGCCACACCTGCAACCTACACCATAATTCATGGCAATGCCAGATTCTTAACCCACTGAGCAAGGCCAGGGATAGAACCCATGTCCTCATGGATACTAGTCAGGTTCATTAACCACTGAACCATGATGGGAACTCCAAAAATAAAGTTTTTTTAAAATACGATTAAAACTGATGTTCAGTCATTGTAAAGTGGAGCGGCTGAGTGCCATGTGGGGAAGAGTGGAATAGGAGGACAGTTTACAATAGTCTTTAGCCTCTGTCTAAGCCCCGACAATTCAGCTCTGGCCCTGAACTTGCATGCCTCATTGAACAAAATAACATCCCTGTGGTTATTTAGAACCACCCACCTTAGATAGTAGTTTAATGACCTTGGTCCTTAAATGAGCCTCTTGAAGGGCTTTGCTCCTCTACACATGGCTCATCAGCACTTTCCTTCCAGCCACATAGGAACCTCTCCTTAAGCAGAATGTATGGTGAATCCCCAGTGATGTTTGATTGATGCCTCAGATGACTAACTAGGTGTCTTGTCCCATAATCTAGCTCTAAATCTACTGTGGATCAGGGCATGGGGGCGATGAGCATTCATACACGGTATGTGGAAGCTTGGCACAATATTTGGTAGGAGTGGAAAGAGGAGAAGAAACTGAGCCAGAAAAGGGAAAGGCCCTGGGATGACCCAAAGTAGTGTTTAGTCACTAGACAGCCCACAGTCCAGATGAGGCCTGTTTGTCTGGCACAGTGGTTTTGAAGATAGAATTAGTTACCAGCATTTAAAAATTGAGTGATTTTGTTTAAAAACCCAGATTTATAGCTCTTTTGAAAAAAACAAAAACACAAACACAAGATTCTGGCCCCAGGTCCCTCAGTCTTACATGATAACGATTTCAGAAGCTCCCCTGGTCCTTTAGTTTTCCTACAAGTTCCAGGCTCAGCCCTTGCACAGAGCTGCCATGTACAGCTGTGTAGATTGTGCACTGCACAACTTTAGAGAGTGTCATTCCCACAGATTAACATAAATAGGACCTCCTGGAATTGTGCAATGTGGTGGCCCTGCCCCTGTTTTTTACTTGCATTTTGGATTTCCAAATTAGGGATTTTGACATCTAATGGGCAATTTGCACAAATGCCATCTTTTTTTTGTCTTTTTTTTTGCCATTTCTTGGGCTGCTCCCTCGGCATATGGAGGTTCCCAGGCTAGGGGGTCGAATCTGAGCTGTAGCCACCAGTCTATGCCAGAGCCACAGCAACTTGGGGTCCAAGCCACATCTGCAACCTACACCACAGCTCACGGCAACGCTGGATCCTTAACCCACTGAGCAAGGCCAGGGATTGAACCTGCAACCTCATGGTTCCTAGTTGGATTCGTTAACCACTGCGCCATGACGGGAACGCCCACAAATGCCATCTTTAAGAAAGTCAAGGATTGCTTGCATCTCCATATATTCCCTGTGCTTATTTCTGGCGGGTGGCATTGTGACTGAGTCCTATTCTCTTTGTGATTTTTTTCCCGTGTTCCCATTTTTCTGCAGTGAATGTGTATTCCCTCTTTAATCCGAGAACAGGGTGGGGAAACGACAATGAATGTTACATTAACCAAAAAATTAAATGAGGCGCCTGGCGATTCTGGCAGGAAGGAGAGCAGAGACCAGCATTGACTTGCAAGGCAGAGGCTGGAGCAGGCAATGAGAGGATTTCTAATGAAGCCATGAGTCCAGGGAATACGCCCAAAGGGGGCTGTGATTAGCATCTGAATCTAACTGTCTTCTTTAGACCTTACTAAGTGCACAGTGTCCTGGGAGCACGGGGAGATGAGGAGACCAGCACGAGGGAGCAGGGTCCATTGCCCAAGGAATGAGGATCCAGGTTTTCTTTCCTTTCTCTCTCTCTTGCTCAAAGCAGGTGAACACACATAGGCTCTGAGCTTGGCAGCAGCTTGATTAATTGCCACGCTGTGGCTAGTGAATAACAGTTCAATTAGAATTGGGCTTGCTAATGAAATCCACATTGGAAACTGGAGCAGGAAACGGGCAGGGGCAGCCCTGTTTTCTGAAAGCACAAACCAGGACGCTGGACAGGGTGGGGCTGGGGAGAGAAGAGAGATGCTCCTTTGGGCTGGAAGTGCTGTGAGCCAAGGTGGTCTCACTGCAGCCTGGGCAGAAACAAATTGTGTTCAAGTGTGTCGCCGGCAAACCTTCTGGGACATCAAAGCCCTCATCTGTACAATGAGGCTAATAATAGCTTTGTCACAGAGTCATCTCGAGAAGGAAATAGTGTGTTTCCTTTTCTTTTTCTCAAACGAATTCAGTCGGTCCAGCACTTACAGAGCGTGTGGCCACAGGGTTCCATATGGCACCACACTCATGTGTATAATGCCATATCCCCATGACCCCGTGAGAGGTGTATCTTCACAATAACTTCAGTTTTAACTTCTCACTTGGAAATAATTATGGATTCACAGAAAAAGTGAGCAAATAGAATAGACGATTCCCACGTGCCCTTCATCCAGCTTCCCACATTAACATCTTGCTTAACCACAGTCCTAGTTTCAAAACTAGGAAATTCACATCAGTACAGGTCTGTTAAGTAAACTACAGCCTTTACTCTCATTTCCCCTAATTTACCCAATGTTTCTTCTATTGTCCTTTTTTTTTTTTTTCTCAGAATCCCACATTGCATGTAGGTGTTGTGACTCTTTAGTTTTCTTCCTTCCTTCCTCCCTTTCTTTTTCTTTCTTTCTCCCTTCCTTCCTTCTTTCTTTCTGTCTGTCTTTCTTTCTTTCTCTCTCTCTCTCTTTCTTTCCTTCCTTCCTTCTTTCTTTTTTTCCTGACACACTGCAACATGCTGAAGTTCCCTGGCTAAGGATCGAACCCGTGCCACAGCAGCGACCTGGGCCACTGCAGTGACAATGCCAGACCCTTCACCCGCTGAAGCACATGAGAACTCCTCTTTCGTTTCTAAGTTACTGCTATGTTGAAGGGTTTTGGTTGCATGCATCTTGAGGAAGGAATGATGAAAGGTCATTTGATGTGAGAAGGATCCATATGGCAAGTTTCATTGGAGATAAACCAGTATTTCTCAAAATGTTCCTTATACCACTAGACATCAAGGTTATCTGTAGTGACCATGCAGAGCCCAGGGGACCAGTCCAGACCTCCTCTTTGGAGGTGGATCCCAGAAATCTGTGTTGTAACTTGTTTTCCAGTGGTTTTGTTTTATTTTATTTTATTTTATTTTATTTGTCTTTTTAGGTCTGCACCCACAGGATGTGGAACTTCCCAGGGTAAAGGTTGAATCAGAGCTATGGCCACTGGCCTATACCACCACCAAGGCAACTCAGGATCCAAGCCACATCTGCGACCTACATCACAGCTCACGGCAATGCTGGATCTTTAACCCACTGAGCGAGGCCAGGGATCGAACCTGCATCCTCATGGATGCTAGTCAGATTTGTTTCCGCTGAGCCACGACGGGAACTCCTCCAGTGGTTTTATGCACATTAAATTTTGTAACCTAAAAGGAGGAATGTATAGGGAGGGGAGGAGCGCTAACCATTCACCCAAATCCAATTTGTCTCAAGTGGAAGGTGGTTAAGCACCGCCCTCTCTGTAGGTGAGATGGCTCTGAGCTCAGGCAAAGCCGTAAGATTTGCTTCTGTCAATCAAATGTGAGCAGAAGTGACAGTATCACTTCTCTTAATGCCAGTTCATGGTTTACTAAGTCTTCGTGATATACCAAGTAGAAGCTGTTTTATCAGCCTCAGTCCTGGAATAACATGGAGCACAGCATCATTCAACCCATGCTGGAAATGTGGAGTAAGCCAGAAACACCCTTTGCTGTGTTAAACCATTGAGTTTTTTTTTTTTTTTTTTTTTGCTTTCTTTTAGGGCCGCCCTTGCGGCATATAGAAGTTCCCAGGCTAGGGGTCTCATCAGAGTTGTAGCCCCTGGCTGACACCAGAGCCACAGCAACACCAGATCCAAGGTGCATCTGCGAGCTATACCACAGCTCATGGCAACGTCAGATCCTTGACCCACTGAGTGAGGTCAGAGATCGAACCTGCATCCTCATGGATGCTAGTCAGACTGGTTTTCATTGAGCCAAGACAGGAACTCCCAAGCCGCAGAAATTTGAAGGCTGATGCTGCAGCAGCATCTCACCCATTCTAATCGGTAGCAGCTAATTTATCTAAACCTAACTCCCCTAGTTGCCTGTATACATAAATATCAAAATGAATAACCTCTCTTTCACATGTATGTTTCCCCCAATAAATGTTTTCAGACCTGCAGCATTTTGTACAGGATGTATCACAGTCAACCCTTTTGATTATTTTTGTCTCCTTCTTGATTCCTTTTTTTGTGCTGTGCATGCCTGCGTGTACTTCATGCATTAAACCAAATTAATATGTAGCCAGCATTCTCTCCTGTTTAAGAAGGCCCTGGAATTTTGACAGCAAGGATGAAGACCCGAGATAGATGGATTGAGAATTGTATTGGATGCCACTCTATTTAATTTTCTCCAATACTTAATTCATAAAGGAATTCTGGCATTAGGAGACACCATGATATACACAACAGTGATACCAAATTATAAAACTCTGCAGAGGAATTCCCGTCGTGGCTCAGCAGCAACAAATCTGACTAGTCGCCGTGAGGATGGGGGTTCGATCCCTGGCCCTGCTCAGTGGGTTAAAGATCCGGGGTTGCCTTGTGCTGTGGTGTAGGTCGCAGAGGCAGGTCTGATTCGAACCCCTGGCCTGGGAACTTCCGTATGCCATGGGTGCGGCCCTAAAAAGCAAAAACCAAACAACTTTGCAGAAAAAGTCTACTAGACAGACTGGCAACAAATCATTAAAGTGTTTGAACATCTACCCATTCCACAAATAGTTATCAAGTGCCCCCACACCTACCCCAGGGGGTACAGCAGAGAATAGCTGTCCCCATGGAGGGTTTCATTAAGACTGGAAGGTTAGAGGTAAGATTTAGGGCCAGCGGTATGACTGAGCGATTTCTTCATGCTCCTTTCCTGGAGTCTCAGTTTCCCCATCTGTACGATGAGGCTGATCCGAGCTGACACGGTTGTATGAGAAATGGCTGAGCTCTCGTAAATAAAATGACACAGAGCTGGGCAGGCAGCACACGCTTAAGGAGAGGTAGCCTTGTTGGCATTAGACAAATTGTACTGGGGGAAGATACAGGGGGCATGAATTGAGGGTCCTTTGGGGGGAAAGCATAACAGTGGGGAAAGAAAGATAGAGGCAGGGCCAAGGGTCATTTGTTTAGCAGGGGAAGTTAAGGACCCTTCATGGTAGAGGGAGAATGAAAAAATATTGGTGACTGGAGAGAGACAGGACCACCCACGCAACCACCTCTTGGAAAACCCAGGCTGGTATGGAATCCAGGTTCTAGGCAAAGAAGTTAGAGTCAACCCAAGAGGTGGAGCTGCTGCTTCTGAGGCAGTGATGAAGCCTAGAATGAAGATGCCCAAGACTCCCCGAGGGCAAGGCGGAAGTTGAACTCTCAGCTGCAGGGCCCCTGGGTCTCTTTGATGGGCAGACGTGGAGGTGGCGGCTCAAGCTCATTGGGGGAAAAGGTGAAACGCTGGCAACTCCCCTCTCGCAAGGTCTCCCTCCCCTTTCACAATCCGTCTGCCCTGTACAATCGCCTGTTTAAACGTCTGTCTCTCCGCTGGGCTGTTAGGTACCTTGTGTCCCGCGGCCTCCAGCCCAGCTCCGTGCTCCTGGCACAGAGAAGAAATCAATAAAAGTCTGTGGAATGACACGCGGAATGAATGAATAAATGAAAGAATTCACCGGTGGCCCCAGAGAAACAGTAAGCAACTCCACCTGCAGGTGGCGCTAGCTGAACAGGCAGACGGGAGCAGGAAGGGACAAGCACAGCCCCAAATATCGTGGGGGTGGCGGGGTGGGGAGCGGTTAATGGTTCCCTACGTCTGGCTGAAGATTTTTTTTTTTTTCACTTTAGCTGCTGGTGAACCACGTTATCCTTATGCAGTTGGCTTTTGAGGCTGAAGTGACTGTGGATGCCGAGTCTTCGGGTGATTAAGAACACTGACGTGGGTTTTTGGGTTTTTGGTTTTGGTTTGGTTTGGAAAGCCTAATAAGTTAATTTTTAAAAAGGCCATTGGCTTTGGAGTTGAACGATACGAGTTTAAATCCAGGCTGTGAAATCCCAAGCAAGTGACTTAACTTCCCCGAGCCTCTGCTTCCCCTCTGAGAAATGGGAGCGATCAGGATTGTAAAGACCTCGTATTGCTGCTACAGAGGTGGCAGGGGAAGCAGGTGCACAGGGATGCCCGGCACAGAGCAGGGCGCAGGCCCCCCGGGGTTGATCCCTGTGAGGGTCAGGGCTGGACGTTGTGATCGGACTTTAAAGGGTTAGTGGGTGTCTTGCTCCCGTCCTGCCCACCCGGGGTGGCGTGGGGCCGTCTGTCCCGGCCTGGCGCACCTGCCTCGCAGCTCCTGCAGCCTCTCCCGAAGGCGGGGATCGGGCAGGTTCTGGGGCTTTTCAGCCTGACTGGGGGCTCAATAGAAGGCTCCAGGGCTTGTGGGTCTGTGGCTTCTGCTGTGTCTCTCCTCCTCCGCGGTGTGGCTCACAAAGTGGCCCGTTAAATGGTTTTTATAGCGGCATAAAAGCGCAGCGGGCGTCCGGGCCCCTCCTGTGACCTCTGAGCTGGTGGTAAATTACCTCTCTTGGCAGAGGCGGCTGCAGGGAGCGCTGGGATCCATCGCTGAGCCCAGGGTCTGGGGCGGGGAGCCCTGGCGCGCCGGCGCTCGCAGCTCAGCTCTGGCCTGATTGCTGTCCCTGCGTGCGGTGGGATGGGGGGTCGCCAGAGTGAGCCAAGGCCAAGACACGCTCTGGACTGCTGGACTGGGCAGACAAGGCCAAGCCCAGCCACCTCAAGGCCTCCTTGTTTTATAGGAGGCTGGACGCCCCTCCCACCCCCATCCTAAGAATCCTGGGGTGGGTGGGAGAGTATTGGGGTGCGGTTGGCAGAGATGGAAATTGGATCTTGGATCTAAGGGTGGCTGTAGCCCCAGCAGGAAACAGCTCTCATTATCCCCTCTTGCCTAAGGGCCATGCAGGGGCTGGTGTCAAATTAGGAGGCTGTCTTCTTCTTTTTTAATTCTATTTTATTTATTTATTTCATGATTTTTACTTTTTTCCACTATAGCTGGTTTGCAGTGTTCTGTCAATTTTCTACTGTTTAGCAAGATGACCCAGTCACACGTACATATATATACATTCCTTTTTTTCACATTATCATGCTGCATCACAAGTGACTAGATACAATTCCCGGTGCTATACAGCAGGCTCTCTCATTCTTTTCCATTCAGGAGGCTGTCTTTTTTTTTTTTTTTTTGTCTTTTTGCCGTTTCTTGGGCTGCTCGCTCCCATGGCATATGGAGGTTCCCAGGCTAGGGGTCAAATTGGAGCTGTAGCTGCCAGCCTATACCACAGCCACAGCAACGTGGGATCCAAGCCATGTCTGCAACCTACACCACAGCTCACGGCAATGCCAGATCCTCAACTCATTGAACGAGGCCAGGGATCAAACTTGCATCCTCACGAATACTCGTCAGGTTTGTTAACCACTGAGCCATGACAGAAACTCCCCGGATAAATGTCTTATTTGGGTCTCAGTTTGCTCATCTGCAAAATGGAATTATTAAAATAACTTCCTTAAGTTGATGGGTTCTTACAGGTTTGGCACATACCCAGTTCCTTCCCAATCTGTTCTGGCCTGCATGCTGGGTCCTCTCTAAATTCATACGTTGAGGAGTTCCCATCGTGGCTCAGTAGTTAATGAATCCAACTAGGAACCATGTGGTTGCGGGTTCGATCCCTAGCATTGCTCAGTGGGTTAAGGATCTGGCGTTGTGTGTAGATTGCAGACGCGCTCAAATCTGGCGTTGTTGTGGCTGTGGCGTAGGCTGGCAGCTACAGCTCCAATTAGACCCCTGGCCTGGGAATCTCCAAATGCCATGGGTGCGGCCCTGGAAAAGACAAGACAAAATGAATAAATAAATAAATATACTCGTATGTTGAAACCTGTGCATTACATGTTATGCACAGTAATTGTATTAGGAGGTGAGGCCTTAGGAGGTGCTTAGGTCATGCGGGTGGAGCCCCCACGAATGAGATTGGTGTCCTTATAAAAGAGACCTCAGGGAGCTCTCTCACTCCTCGAGGACACAGTAAGAAGAAGGCTGCCTGTGAACAAGGAAACTGGCCCTCAGCAGACACCTAAGTTGCTGGGTGCCTGATCTTAAGCTTCCCAGGCTCCAGACCTGGGAGGAATACATTTCTATTGTTTATAAACCACCCAGTTTATGGTACTTTTGTTAGAGCAGCTGAGAAGACTAAGGCAGTCCTACAGCCAGCAGGACTCTGGCTAAACCTGGATAACCTCAACTCTTTCTCTGAGTGCCTGCTTATTAATCAGGGCTGGTGTTCAGGATGAAATCTGCAGGCCCCCGCTGGCCTTGGGCCTGGACAGACCAAGGGCTTCAAGCTCCATCACAATTGTACCTCTTTGCCTCACTTAAGAATGAACAACAGGAGTTCCCATCGTGGCTCAGTGGTTAATGAATCTGACTAGGAACCATGAAGTTGTAGGTTCGATCCCTCCTGGCCTTGCTCAGTGGGTTAAGCATCCGGCGTTGCCATGAGCTGTGGTGTAGGTTGCAGATGTGGCTCGGAATCTGCATTGCTGTGGCTCTGGCGTAGGCCGGTGACTATAGCTCCGATTGGACCCCTAGCCTGGGAACCTCCATATGCCGTGAGAGCAGCCCTAGAAAAAGCAAAAAGACAAAAAGACAAAAAAAAAAAAAAGAATGAATAACAGGAGCTCCTGTCTTGGTGCAGTGGAAACAAATCCAACTAGGAACTGTGAGGTTTCTGGTTCTATCCCTGGCCTTGCTCAGTGGGTGAAGGATCTGGCGTTGCCATGAGCTGTGGTGTAGGTCACAGGCATGGCTTGGATCCTGCATTGCTGAGGCTGTGGTGCTGGCTGGCAGCTGCAACTCCGATTTGACCCCCTAGCCTGGGAACCTTCCTATGTCGTGGGTGTAGTCCTAAAAAAGCAAAAACAAAACCAAACCCAAACAAAATAAACAAGCTCCATCACAACTGTATCTCTTTACCTCATCTAAGAATGAATAATGGGCCTTCCCATTGTGGGTCAGCAGAAATGATTCTGACTAGCATCCGTGAGGACTCAGGGAGGACTCAGGTCCGATCCCTGGCCTCTCTCAGTGGCTCAGGGATCTGGCATTGCTGTGAGCTATGGTGTAGGTCACAGACATGGCTCAGATTCTGAGTTGCTGTGGCTATGGTGTAGGCTGGCTGCTGCAGCTCCTATTTGAAACCTAGCCTGGGAAGTTCCCTATGCTGTGGGCTTGGCCTTGAAAAAAGTGGGGGCAAAAAAAAAAAAAAAAGAATGAATAACCCTGCAATTATTTGCCCATCAGCACATTCCAGCTTTCATGGCACTAGAGACGGTGACATGAGCCCATATGTTGACAAAGAAATGTGCATATTTTCTCAGCAATTATTTAGAGGAAGAGACTGTATCTGGAGCCATCACATCTATAGAATCTAATAAACTAAACATCACCAGATAGTTATTTAAACGGAAACTCTGTTGTGTTATCTTCCTGCTAGAACCTATCATGAGGATAGGAAGTGGGACACAAGGCAGGCAACCACTGACTTTGCGGAGTGACTGAATAGATGCCAACATGGGCAATGGCTTCACGTGGTCACTGGGCCATGGTTCTGCATTCAGTGTGTGCTGCGTGGTGATTGTGTTCTTCGGAGAAGTCTCCGAAACCCAGGAGAGAACGATGTGGAAAAGCAGCTGCAGAATGGGGTCCACCCATGCGTGGTCCTGCCCCAGCTCCATCTTGAGCTCCCAAAGGCTCTTCCACCTACCTCTTTCCTGGACCACCGCACACACTCCCGCACCAACAAAGCTGATCCAGCAGAGAGCTTGTGGGCAAGTGAAGAGCTTTGAGGCTGACGTTTAGAATGGATAAGCAGTGAGGTCCTGCTGTACAGGGCAGGGAACTGTATTCAGTCTCTTGGGATAGAGCATGATAGTATGAGGAAAAGAACATATATATATATATATATGACTGGGTTAATTTGCTGTATAGCAGAAATTGACATGACACTGTAAATCAACTATACTTTAATTTTTTTTTTTTGGTCTTTTTAGGGCCACACCTGCAGCATATGGAGATTCCCAAGCTAGGGGTTGAATCGGAGCTATAGCTGCCAGCCTACACCACAGCCACATGCAGGATCCAAGCTGCTCTGTGACCTACACCACAGCTCATGGCAACACCAGATCCTTTAACCCACTGAGTGAGGCCAGGGATGGAACCTGCATCCTCATGGATGCTAGTCAGATTCGTTTCCACTGAGCCACAGATGGGAACTCCAACTATAATTTTATTTATTTATTTATTTATTTAGTCTTTTTAGGGCAAACCAGCGGCATATAGAGGTTTCTAGGCTAGGGGTCTAATTGGAGCTGTAGCCACTGGCCTATGCCACAGCCACAGCAAAGCAGGATCTGAGCCATGTCTGTGACCTAACACAGCTCACAGCAAGGCCAGATCCTTTATCCACTGAGTCAGGCCAGGGATCACACCTGCGTCCTCATGGATGCTTGTCGGGTTTGTTAACCACTGAGTCATGATGGAAACTCCTATATACTTTAACTTTAAAGAATACTTTTTTTTTTTTTTTCTAAAGGGAGTTCCCATTGTGGCGCAGTGGAAATGAATCTGACTAGTATCCATGAGGATTTGGTTTTATCCCTGGCCTTGCTCAGTGGGTCAGGGATCCAGTGTTGCCTTGAGCTGTGGTGTAGGTTGGAGATGCAGCTTGGATCCCATGTTGCTGTGGCTGTGGTGTAGGCCAGGAGCTATAGCTCTGATTCAACTCCTAGCCTGGGAAACTCCATATGCCATGTGTGTGGCCCTAAGAAAAGACAAAAAAAAAAAAAAAGAAACATGGATACAGAGTTTTGGGTGAAGGAGAAAATAAATAGCTTTATTGCTTTGCCAGGCAAAGGAGGGTTACAGCAGGCTAATGCCTCAAAGACTGTGCCCCCCTTAGGAGGGATTGGGAGGTGGTTTTATAGTTTGGGGAGTGAAAAATAGGGCTGCAGATAAGGATCAGGGTAGAGGCAAGCTTGTATTGCCTTTTTTTCCCCCGCTTTTTAGGGCCGCACCCACAGCATATGGAGGTTCCCAGGCTAGGGGTCAAATCAGAGCTGTAGCTGCTGTACTAACACCACAGCTCATGGCAACACCGGATCCTTAACCCACTGAGTGAGGTCAGGGATCGAACCCGCAACCTCACGGTTCCTAGTCAGATTCATTTCTGCTGGGCCACTGTGGGAACTCCTGCATTGTCTTTTAAAGATTGTGTTCAGTGGTCCGGTGGTCTTCTTTCCCGAATAAAGACGGCTAAATTAACATCTTCCATTTGTGGAGAGGGTTAATTCTGCAGAATAACTCAAAGATACTGTTGTCTGTAGTCCTCGAGGGGGAGCCAGGCCCCTACCCCAAGGCTGCACTATTGTCTCTTGACGACTCCTCCCTGGTCTCTGCATCCCCTCCCTTCCCTGATGATCAATTGTTTGGACCTGCCCTTTGGAACTCAGGGAAGGTCACGGAGGCTGACGTTTATTCCCCCAAAATAAGAAATGGGGGACACAGAAAGCCTTGTGTGCCCAGGAGCCGAGAAGGCCTTGCTGGGTTTCGAGAACGTATATAGGTGCGTCCTTGAAAGGACAGGGCATCTGGATGGATAGATCTTAGAGGCAGAGTTTCTTAAATGCTAGTGTTTGGATAATACTGTGAAATAATCTGCATTTTCTCCGTTTCCCTTCCTCCCAAGCAGGCAGGTGGCAGGCTTGGTGTTTGGCTGCCTCGGGGGAGGAATGTGTCAGGGCCGAAGACAGAAGTATCCCCCCGAGATTTCTGTCACTGTTCCGAAAACCTAAACATGCTAAGGATGGGTTTGTGGGAGGAAGCAGAGTGGCTTGGGAGGCTCAGGAAAGAGAGAGGGAGGCTTGCCTCCGACTAGTAAACAGCGATACCCACCCCCCACCCCGGGGTTGGTATATGAGACAGGGGCCAGGGGGCCCCAGGAAATTGTGGGTATGTGGGACAACCGAGGGTAGAAGACCAGAGGGACCGGGGCCCCCAGCCTCATCAGAGACCCCCGAGTCTCACGTCTGGGATGGAAACAGTGGAGACACCTCCAAGCTGAAGGCTCTGCACAGATGGAACCATAGCTCTCGGGCGGCGGGGCGGGGGGGGGAGGAAATGGGGGGGTGGGGGGTGGGGGGGGCTGAGAACTGAGATGCTGCTGAGGCAGAATATTAACTCAGGGAGTCAGTGTAGGAGCTTGGGCTTCGGTGCATTCTTTGATATGGCCATGGATTAACATGTGTGGCTTAAGGGCTCCAGGGGGTAACATCCCCACAGGCCTTGTTTACTGTAGGGAATGTATCTATACCCAGATGGACATTCATCCCAAATCCCCTGTGACTCAGTTTACCAGAAGAAAAGGACAAAGAAACAATGAGATATACGGGATATTTCCACCCCAGGACCCTCTTGGACAAGGACAGATATAGGTGATTGAACAAGGCCAGTGGGAGGAGACCACATCTCTCTGGACTCCACGTTGGTACCCCCCCCCAAATTTAAGGAATAAACACCCCTATAGGGCAATAAAGAAAGGGGGCTCTTCTCCCCGCTCCCAGTAACCCTGGGAGCTATCTGCTTTCCTTTAATAAAGACTTTGCTTGCTTGCTGCCTGTGTGTTCGTGGAGTTCAGTCTTCAACCACTGTGAACAAGAATCCGGATTCCGGTCTTATCTTTCTGGCATCACTGGGTCCCGGGCTTTGATGCTGCATCTGATCCCATATCATTTTTTTTTTTTTTTTTTTTAAGGGCCAGACCTGCAGCATTTGGAAGTTCCCAGCCTAGGGGCTGAATCAGAGCTCCAGCCGTCAGCCTCCGCCACAGCCACACCCAGGCAGGATCTGAGCTGCATCTGTGACCTCCACCACTGCTCACGGCCACACCGGATCCTTAACCCACTGAGCAAGGCCAGGGATTGAACCCGCATCTTCTTGGATCCCGATCGGGTTTGTGACAGCTGAGGCACCACGGGATCCCTTGATCCCACATCCTTGAAAGCAGAGCCAGGGGTGAGCTGAGGGAGGGCTGAAAGACGGGGTGGAGGTCCCTGCTCTCACAGTGGGGCTCAGATTGGGAACGCATTAGGCTGCTTATTGAGAATAGATGTGGCCGTTCTTGTACCCCTGATGATTGGTTTGGGGATGGGATCGCCTGTAATTTCTGACTGGTGGGCCAGAGAACTGAGTGAGAGAGAGAGGAAAAGAGTGAGGGGGTGATGGGCCATTTCCGGTTGACTGGGGGTGGGGGGCGGTTTCCAGCGCGTCCTTGAGGAGTTCTGGAGCCGTGGCTTTCCCTCGGCTCCTGTAGTCACAGTTAAGGAAGTAATCCATGCCTAATGATGCCATAAGCACCATCACACCTTCTTTTGTATAAATAATATCTGATAAAATGAGGTGTGAGCCTGCTGTTGCAAAGAATACTTAGCTGTTAAATGCTTGCCTTTCCACTCCATTGACTTTCCCTATTTATAGCTATTCCAGCAGAGCGTTTGTGTCATATTCATTTCCTGCCAGCTGCTACTTCTCCCATCTTCCATTCTGACGGGAAACTCATAGGTACCTTCCCAGGACCCTTCTTCCCTCCCCGGGCTCTGGCCCCTGCTTGCTTGGGTCAGGAGTCAAGAGACAAAATGAAAGAAGAAGAAGAAGAAAGAAGGAAATCTCTCAGAGCTCCCCCTCGTGGCTCAGCGGAAATGAATCTGACTCTCATATTCGTGAGAAAGCGGGTTCGATCCCTGGCCTCGCTCAGTGGGTTCAGGATCTGGCATTGCCGTGAGCTGTGGTCTAGGTCACAGATGTGGCTCGGATCTGGCGTGGCTGTGGCTGTGGCTGTGGCGTTGGCTGGCGGCTACAGCTCTGATTTGACCCCTAGCCTTGGACCCTTCATATGCTGCGGGTGTGGCCCTAAAAAGACAAGATGAAAAAGCAAACAACCAAAAAAAACCCCTCTTTGTGTCTGGACTTGGCTCAGGATCTGCTTTGCCAAGTTACATTTCCTAGAGCTGGGTTTCCTTGAAAGGAGCGCGTTAAAGAACGTGGGATGGGAGGGAGATATTTGTCTCGCAGGGAGGACGCGGGGAGTGGGAGTAACAGCTGAGGCAGAGGCTCTGGCGACTTCGAAGGAGGATGGTGACAGGCTAACACGGACACGAATGCTAACGGCAATAGAAACGCTGGCCGTTGATCTTTATTGCATTGGTTGCTATGTACTGAACACCGTACCGAGAACTTAAAATGCATTATCCATTTAACCCCAAACCCACAAGGTAGGTCTTGAGTGAGCCGTATTGATCAGAGGGCATCTGCTTCTAGAAGGAGGTAAGATATTGTGGCTGGTGAGCAGCAGTAAAATGAGTTATGTGTGTGCATTAGGGAGAAGCCAGAGAGGACTTGTCTAGACAAAGATGAAATTAAGACATAAAGCATGTGGAACTGATAGGGATGGAGTGGGATAGTTACACAGGGGGGGTGCAGACATCCCAGGATGGAGTGGGATCGTTACACAGCGGGGTGTAGACATCCCAGGAGGTGACCATAGATACAGAGGGAAACCTAGGGAACTTTGGGAGACACCTCTCAGGTAAAGGTCACCCAAGGAAGCCATCGGGGAGTTCCTGTCGTGGTGCAGTGGTTAACGAATCTGACTAGGAACCATGAGGCTGCGGATTCGATCCCTGGCCTTGCTCAGTGGGTGAAGGATCTGGCCTTGCCGTGAGCTGAGGTGTAGGTCGCAGATGCGGCTTGGATCCCATGTTGCTGTGGCTCTGGCAGAGGCCGGTGACTACAGCTCCGATTTGACTCCTAGGCTGGGAACCTCCATATGCTGCAGATGCGGCCCTAGAAAAGGCAAAAAGACAAACAAACAAACAAAAAAGACATCTATTTCTTTCTTTCTCTCTCTCTCTTTTTTTTTTTTTTTAGGGCCACACCTATGGCATATGGAGGTTGCCAGGCTAGGGGATGAATCGGAACTGAAGCTGCCGGCCTACACCACAGGCACAGCAATGCCAGATCCAAGCCGCGTCTACAACCTACACCACAGCTCACAGCAATGCTGGATCCTTAATCCACTGATCGGGGCCAGGGATCAAACCCGTGTCCTCATGCATATCAGTTGTGTTCGTTACCCCTGAGCCACAGCGGGAACTCCAATAAATCTATTTTTTGCCTATCCCTTTGTCTCTGGCTGAATTCCTTCTGTGCTGAGACATGAAGGACCAGAACCTCAGTAAGTCCAGACACCAGGTGAGTGATTCGAATTAAAAAAACCATGGGTTCAGGTCCCAATCTGGCTTTTGGCTGGGTTTGAGTCCCAACATGTGGGTTCAAGTCCCTACATTACATATAATATATATATATTATATTCGCATATAATGTTTATTTTGTATATATGTATGTATTCATATATATATGAATTTGGGTTCTAGCTGGGTTCAAGTCAGAGGTGTTTTTGGTTTTAGAATTGCAGGATTTGTTGTTTTTGTTGTCCTTTGACCCTATGAGTGACTTTATTTTTATTTATTTATTTATTTATTTAGTCTTTTTTTCATCTTTTTAGGGCCGTACCAGTGGCATATGGAGGTTCCCAGGCTAGGGTTCAAATCGGAGCTGTAACTGCCGGTCTACAACACAATCACAGTCACAGCCACGCCAGATCCGAGCCGCATCTGCAACCTACACCACAGCTCACGGCAACACTGGATCCTTAACCCACTGAGTGAGGCCAGGGATCGAACCTGCAACCTCATGGTTCCTAGTTGGATTTGTTTCCGCTGCACCACAATGGGACCACCCTATGAGTGATTTTAACCAAGCAGAATGTAGGTCTCAGTGAAGGCCAAATCCACATAAGCACCACTTCTGGTTGCCCAGGTAATAGGACTCACATGTTAGGATAATAACATTATAATGGGAAAAATGCAAATGAAATAGTGATTAGGGAAAGAGCTGTGTGTGGCCTTGGGGGAAGTCAGGACCACCTTGGGGGAAGGTAGACAGTAGATGAGGGCAGCAGGGAACATTTGTGGTATGTTCAAAAGTTACTTTTTTTTTTTTTTGGCTTTTTAGGGCCACACCTGCAGCATACGGAGGTTCCCAGGCTAGGGATCCAATCGAAGCCACAGCCTCCAGCCTACACCACAGCCACAGCAACACCAGATCCAAGCCGCATCTGCAACCTACACCACAGCTCACGGCAGCTGGATCTTTAACCCACTGAGTGAGGCCAGGGATCGAACCCGCAACTTCATGGTTCCTAGTTGCATTTGTTTCTGCTGCGCCACAACCAGAACGCCAAAAGTTACCTTGAGAGAACATGGCGTAGCACATACCTCTGGTTTCACCCCAAACTTTGGTGGAAATGGCCTGGATAATAAATCATGCACTTGCTGTGCATATGGACGTCCTTTCCCACCATTGGCACAGCTGCCTGGAGAAACATTTTCCTTGGGAAATTGGTGAAAGGCCGTCCTCCTGGAGACTCATGGCTCTGTCCTTGGCTTTGGGCCCTGGGGCCAGGGGTGACCTGGGATCTCAGAAGGACGTATAGAGTCAGTCCTTGCCTCTGTAGGGCAGGTAGGCTCAGGGCCACCACCAGATGATGGTTCTTTTTTTTTTGCTTTTTAAGTCCACACCCAGGCTAGGGGTCCAATCCGAGCTGTAACTGCCAGCCACAGTCACAGCCACAGCCACACCAGATCTGAGCTTCATCTGTGACCTACACTATAGCTCATGGCAATGCCAGATCCTTAACCCACTGAGCAGGGCCAGGGATCGAACCCACGTCTTCATGAATAAGACTTCAGGTTTGTTACTGCTCAACCACCATGGGAACTCCCAGACAGTGATTTTTGACAATCTGCTGCTTAGATTTTTCTTCCTATCCTTAGTACCAGAGGGTTGAGCATGCCCCCCAATAATCAGGGGCACAGATCAAGGGTCAGAAGTTTGTTTTTTTTTTTTTTTATGGCTGCACCTGCGGCATATGGAACTTTCTGGGCTAGGGGTCAAATTGGAGCTGCTGCTGAGGCCTACGTCACAGCCACAGCAACACCAGATCCTTAACCCACCGAGTGAGGCCAGGGATCAAACATGCATCCTCATGGAAATGTCCAGGTCCTTAACCCACGGAGCCACAACGGGAACTCCTTGGGTCAGCAGTTCTTGCTCTAGATGCCAGTGTATAGATGAGGAGATAGAAGTTCAGAAAGGCTAAATAATCCAAGTAGCAGAACCCAAGTGTTTCTAGTCCAAGCATCACATTCTTTCTCGCTTCTTCTCCACATTCTCAAAAGCAAAGCGCCTGAAGAAGGACCGAGAACGTACACCCCTCAAGTTTTGTGGTTGTTTGTTACACAGCCCTATTGCGGCAGCAGACGACAAACACAGAAAGCTACGTAGACTCCGCCCTGGAAAGCCGTGCCATAGAAGATTTGGCAGCAGGATGGCAAAGTAGATTTGGCAGGTCACGGTGACTCTAGGAGCAGAGTTCCCACTGTGGCACAGCGGAAATGAATTGGCCTAGTATCCATAAGAACGCAGGTTCGGTCCCTGGCCTCGGTGGGTGGGTCGGGGATGCGGT
The DNA here is from genome assembly GCF_016906955.1 of Phacochoerus africanus. Classification (NCBI taxonomy): domain Eukaryota; kingdom Metazoa; phylum Chordata; class Mammalia; order Artiodactyla; family Suidae; genus Phacochoerus; species Phacochoerus africanus. Next base: position 27,131,914 of record NC_062548.1, read on the forward strand.
GTTGCCGTGAGCTGTGGTGTAGGGCACTGATGAGGCTCAGATCTGATGTGCCCATGGCATAGGCTGGCAGCTGTAGCTCCGATTCGACCCCTAGCCTGGGAACGTCCATATACCATGGGTGCAGCCCTAAAAAGCAAAAAAATAAAAAATAAAAATAAATAAATAAATAAATAAACAAGGACTCTAGGAGCCTGAAACCCTCTGAAGATTCTGCACTCAGTGATGGATAGAAAAAAAAAAAGATACTAATACCATCCTCAGAGGCTTTGCCTTTGGAGAAAGAAAAACAAAACCAACATTCTGCGCCAGGTTTTGAGTCCCTGTTCTGTGTTCTCCTTACACATTTCACAGCAGGAAGAGGACACGCAACACGCTCCGGTCACACGGCTGAGAAGTGGCAGAGGAGGGATGTTCATCCAGGTCTGAAGGACTCGAAGGTCACCTTGTTTGTCATTGACTCCAGGTTTTCCACTGAGTCCCTGAGCGAGCACGTATCATGCTGGGTCCTATGCTCAGCTTGGGGTTCCCTAGCCCAATGGTACAACCTCTGTCCCCTGAGAAGGATGGCTTTCGGGGGCTGTGACACAAGCGTGTTCAGAGTCCTGTTCCCTCTCAGTGGAGAGTGGCTGGGACAGAGGGTTCTGGGTTCAGGAAAGATGAATGGATGATGTATTTCAACAATTTTTTTTTTTTTGGTCTTTTTAGGGCTGAGCCTGTGGCATATGCAGGTTCCCAGGCTAGGGGCCGAATCAGAGCTGTAGTCACCAGCCTGTGTTACAGCCACAGCAATGCCAGATCAGAGCCACATCTGAGACCTAGCCCACAGCTCACGGCAATGCTGGATCCTTCACCCACTGACCAAGGCCAGGGATTGAACCCGCGTCCTCAGGGATACTAGTCAGATTCGTTTCTGTTGAGCCACGGCGGGAACTCCGAGTTTCAATAATTCGATGCCTCTGACTCCCCACCTTCTTCCTCATCCTGACGTGGGCTTGGGGTTTAGGCCCTGGATTTTGGGCAGAGGGGGAACTTCTGACTATTCTTTCCTTCTTTTGCTCAGTCAGGCCTTCACATCTCATCTCCCGGGTGGTCTTACTCACTCTCATGAGAAGCAGGCCATACTCCTCCTCTCCCAGCAGTGGACATAGAAAAGCAAGCTTGGGAGTTCCCGTCATGGCTCAGTGATTAACAAATCCGGCTAGGAACCATGAGGTTGCCGGTTCGATTCCTGCCCTTGCTCAGTGGGTGAAGGATCCGGCGTTGCTGTGAGCTGTGGTGTAGGTTGCAGACACGGCTCGGATCCTGCATCCCGCGTTGCTGTGGCTCTGGCATAGGCTGGCGGCTACAGCTCCGATTGGACCCCTAGCCTGGGAACCTCCATATGCCGCAGGAGTGGCCCTAGAAAAGGAAAAAAAAAGAAAAGAAAAAAAAAAAGAAAAAGAAAAGCACAGTTGGCGTGGTTCCTCAATCTATTTGCCATGTTCCCAAACTATCCCACATATTTGACACTCACCACTGGTGGGTCCTGGGTTAATCTGGGTCCTAGAATCTGGAGTAAGAGAACGCTAAGTTCAGACTCTAACTACAAAATGCCAAGCTGGTCCTTTCCAAGAGGCCGTGGCCAGTACGTTGAAGGGACCAGGTACCCCCCCGTGGTTACCTTCTGCATGCTCTGGGGGCTTCCAGGCTGAGTGCTGTGGGGTTCAGCTCATGCAAACAGAGATGAGCCAGCCCAGGGACTTGGAATGCTTTCTTGGGTGCATTTTTTTTGGGGTGTTTCCCAATCAGAAACGTGGGTAGCTGCCCTATTTCTGCAGCGTCTAGGGTTTCTACCCATGTGCCGTAAAAAGCCATAGGTCCAGGAGTTCTCACTGTGGCTCGGGGGTTAAGAACCAGACTAGTATCCATGAGGTTGTGGGCTCGATCCCTGGCCTCGCTCAGTGGGTGAAGAAGGATCTGGCATTGCCTCGAGCTGCAATCTAGGCTGAGGATGAGGCTCAGATCTGGCTTTGCTGTGGCAGTGGTGTAGGCCAGCAGCTGCAGCTCCAATTCAACCCCTAGGCGGGGAACTTCCATAGGCTGGGGGTGCAGCCTTAAAAACAGGGGGATGGGGAAGCCATGGGTCCAGAAACAGGTCTACAGAAGGAACTATCAAGATTCTGGAGCCAGAGAAGACAGGCCGGGCAAAGATGGGGCCACAGCTGGAAGCCACCTTGTGAGAAGATAGAAGAGTAAAGAGATGGGAAATTTAATAATCACGTTAAAAAATTAAACACCGGGCTCCAGTGGTTGTCGTCTTCCATCCGCTGAGATTCACAACAGTTGACATCCAATTATAATTGTGGGTTCCTATAAAACAGCCCATTAACTGCAACGATAAATTATGACTGCTTATGTGGAGCAGACTGCTGGCTTAGGAGCTGATACTGGGGATTATGGAAATTATTAACCATCCACAAGGTCCTTTTGAGTCCTCTTGCTCCGGGGAAGACGTATGGACCCTGCAGGAAGGAAGACAGCTGCCGAGGACTCTGGAATGACATGTTTTGTCACAGCGGAAGCCGTTTTTGTCTTTGACAGAGGAAGGAAGGGCTTCTGTCTCTACTGCTCTTCAAATTTCCATCTGGCCGACCTTCCATAAAAAAAACAAGCCTCAGTTGTGCCTCAGGACCTAGAATGTAAATGCAGGTATGTACACACACACACACACTCCCCGCATCCCCCACCCCCCACACAGACACACAGACACACACACACATTGTGTAACTTGCCAACCCCACCTACCTTGGAAGGAAACATCAACTTATACCATGGATCCAAGGAAAGACTTCAAAAAAATCATGTGTTTTTTTTTGGTTTTGGTTTTGTCTTTTTAGGGCTGAACCCACGGCATGTGGAAGTTCCCAGGTTAGGGGTCGAATGGGTGCTGTAGCCCACAGCCTGCATCACAGCCACAGCCACGCAGGATCTGAGCCGCCTCTGCGACCTACACCACAGCCCACAGCAGTGCTGGATCTTTGACCCACTGAGTGAGGCCAGGGATTGAACCCGTGTCCTCATGGATGCTAATCAGGATCCTTACTGCTGAGCCACAAGGGGAAGCGCCTTTAAAATGCTTAAAGAGCTTGTTTCATTCTTCACCAGCCCCAGAGTGGGCATCCTCCCCCCTTCTCCTTTCCTCCTGTTCAGGTGTGTCCTACTTCCTGTGACGGGTGGGCCAGCCAAGGACACTTGGCCCCAGCAGTCTGGTCTTGCCAGAAGAGCAAGGAGTTCAGCCTTGATGGAGTTTTCTGCCTGCATCCATTTCATATTTTCCAGGAACCTTCTAGAACGTCTTGTCTGTTCACAGCAGCTATCTCTTTTCTGGGATTACAAAGATTTTACTTTTTTAATCATTTCAGTGGAATAGAGAGAGAAACATGTAAGCTAAATTCACTCTCTGGAAACCAGAAGTTGTCCATTGCATTTTAAAATTTGATAAGATTTTATTTTATTTTATTTTATTATTTTATCTTGTTGTCTTTTGTCTTTTTAAGACCACATGCACTGCCTATGGAGGTTCCCAGGCTAAGGGTCCAGTCGGAGCTGCAACTGCTGGCCTCTGCCACAGCCACAGCAACGCGGGATCTGAGCCGCATCTTCGACCTACACCACAGCTCATGGCAATGCCAGATCCTTAGCCCACTGAGCAAGGCCAGGGATCGAACCTACAACCTCATCATTCCTAGTCAGATTCATTTCCACTGCACCACTAAGGGAACTCCAGGTTGTGTGTATTTTTGAAGTTGACACCGCTAATAAATGGCAGAGCTCAAATTTGAACCAGGGTCGTCTGAATCCAAAGCTCATCCTTTTAATCTAGCTTATGCCTTCTTTTGGCTAAAGACAGTATTTCTTAAAAACGGCCTTTTTTTTTTCCTCTTTTTAAAAAATTACTCAATGAATTTTATTATTTTACAGTTGTGCAACGATCGTCACAACCCAATTTTGTAGCATTTTCATCCCAAACCCTCGGCGCACCCCCCCCCCAAATTACAACCTTTCTATAAAATGAAATGCCTTTTAAAATCACAGAAAAATATGAACGACTGGACCTGTAGCCTGGGAACCTCCATAGGCAGTGCACGTGGCCCTAAAAAGACAAAAGACAACAAAATAAAATAATAAAATAAAATAAAATAAAATCTTATCAAATTTTAAAATGCAATGGACAACTTTTGGTTTCCAGAGAGTGAATTTAGCTTATATGTTTCTCTCTCTGTTCCACTGAAATGATTAAAAAGTAAAAATACAAACTTTCTCAATGTTCTTGACATGCATCAAAGAAATCTTTTATTTACACTCGCGGATCTTCGTTTAGTTTTTTTCTCCCTCCCCCCACCCTGTGTAATTTTTCTCAGTTGGCATCTTTACAGATGAGATGGCCTTGCCCATTCCTGGGTTTAAAAAAATAGGTTGGGTCAGAGAGTCCAGGGGTCCTTGTTTGATCCTATCGTCTCGGACAAAGGGCAGATGGGAAGCGTGTCATTTCACAGCTTTCTTTTGCTGGATTGGGGCTTTGCTTGCCTGTGATGCGTAGGCAGTGAATTTCTGGGAGAGTCAGCAGTGCAGGAGTGAAGTTTCCTGCTGGGCGAAGCAGTTTCCTTTCCAAGTTTATTTTGGCAGCAGAAGTCAGGAGAGCACTGCCCTCTCCTCAAAGTGTCCTCATTAGGAACTCGCTGCGGAAATATCTCAAGTGGCCTGGTATGCTGCCAGGGGACTCACCAGGTCCCGCAGCTCCGGGGCCTGTGTTCTGCCCTGTTCCCATCACTCTGAGCTGGGGTGCTTTGTGGAAATCCTGCATTAGGTTTGTTGGTTTTTTTTTTTTTTTCTTTTTAGGGCTGCTGCACCCTCGGCACATGGAGGTTCCCAGGTAAGGGGTCCCATTGAAGCTGCAGCTACTGGCCTATACCACAGCCACAGCCACACTGGGATCCGAGCTGCATCTGCAACCTACACCACAGCTCATGGCAATGTCAGATCCTTAACCCTCGGAGTGAGGCTGGGGATCGAACCCACAACTTCATGGATACTCATCGGATTTGTTTCCACTGTGCCGCAATGGGAACTCCTCTGTGACCATTTCAGTGGGGGTTTCTGAAGGTGGGGCCTAACTACTTATAAAAAATGCAAATTTAACTTTATTATGTATTTATTTTTGAGCTGCACTCACAAAGTGTGGAAGTTCCTGGACCAGGAAAGAAACGTGCGCCACAGCAGAGAGCTGAGCGGCGGCAGTGACAATGCTGGATCCTTAACCTGCTGAACCACGAAAGAACTCCTAAAAAAGCAAATTTTAAATTTCCTTTTGAACAAGAAAAGGGACTGAAAGGCTGGAGACCCAAAGGATATTTGGGTAGAGGTATTATGGATGATTTTTGTTTTCTTTGCAATTTTTAAAATCTCAGTTGGGGATCTATTACTTTTACTTAATAGATTTATCTTAAAAAAAAATGCAAAAACTGTTAGGAGTTCCTGTTGTAGCTCATCAGGAGTTCCCCTTGTGGCTCAGCAGATTATAAACCTGACTAGTATCCATGAGGATGCAGGTTCCCTCCCTGGCCTTGATCAGTGGGTTAAGGATCCAGCGTTGCCATGAGCTGTGGTGTAGGTCGAAGATGCAGCTCAGATCTGGTATTGCTATGGCTGTGGCATAGTCTGGCAGCTGCAGCTCCAATGCAGCCCCTAGCCTGGGAACCTCCATGTGCTGCAGGTGCAGTCCTAAAAAGAAAAAAACAAAAAACAAAAAACTTTTATTAGAGTATAATTGGTTTACAGTGTTGGACAGCAAAGTGACCTAGTCTTACCTATACACACATTCCCTTTCTTATATTATCTTCCATCATGGTCTATCCCCAAACACTGGATATAGTTCCCTGTGCTATACAGGAAGACCTCATTGCTTATCCATTCTAAATGGAATAGTTTGCATTTACCAACCCCAAACTCCCCATCCCTCCCACTCCCTCCCCTTCACCATTGGCAACCACAAGTCTGTTCTCTAGGTCTGTGAGTCTGTTTCTATTTTACTTTTAATTTTTAATTTAAAAATGTCAAAGATAGGAGTCCCCGTCGTGGCGCAGCGGGTAACGAATCCGACTAGGAACCATGAGGTTGCGGGTTTGATCCCTGGCCTTGCTCAGTGGGTGAAGGATCCGGCATTGCCGTGAGCTGTGGTGTAGGTTGCAGACACGGCTCGGATCCTGCGTTGCTGTGGCTGTGGCATAGGCTGGTGGCTACCTATGGCTCTGATTAGACCCCTAGCCTGGGAACCTCCATATGCCGCGGGAGCGGCCCTAGAAAAGGCAAAAAGACAAAAAAAAAAGTCAAAGATATTTTAAAAAACATGCATCCATAGAAGTTTAACAAATGTTAACATTTGCCATAATTTGTGGCAGATCTTTTTTTTTTTAGGGCCTCTATCCCTTTTATAGCAAAGGCTTCACTTTTTTTTCATATTTTAAAGATTTATTGACCTATGGTTGATTTATAATGTTGTGACCATTTCTGCTGTACAACAGCGTGATTTAGTTAGACTGATACACACACTCGTTCTTTTTCAGATTCTGTTCCCACGTAGATGATCAAAGAACCTTGCTACACAAGCAGGGTCCTGTCGGCCAGTCATTCCATATAACACAGCGTGTATGCGCCAATCCCACACCCTCCGTCTATCCACCGCTCCCTCGTCCCCTACCTGTCTCCTTTGATAACCACAAATTTATCTTCAAAGGCCATGAGTCTTATTTCTCTTCCGTACGTAAGTTCAATTGTAGCTCTATTTTTTTAAGTTGGGTTATTTTTTATTTTTTTAATTCAGTGAATGTTGTTATATTTATAGTTGTACAACCATCATCACAATGAACTTCACCATTTTATTTGCTATTTTATTTTTTAAATTATTTTATTTTATTTTATTGTCTTTTTGCCTTTTTTAGGGCTGCTCCTGCGGCATATGGAGGTTCCCAGGCTAGGGGTCAAATCGGAGCTGTAGCCACCGGCCTACACCAGAGCCACAGCCACATGGGATCTAAGCCGTGTCTGCAACCTACACCACAGCTCACAGCAAGGCCAGATCCCTAACCCAGTGAGCAAGGCCAGGGATCGAACCCGCAACCTCATGGTTCCTGGTCGGATTGGTTAACCACTGTGCCACGACGGGAACTCCACAGTGCCAGATTATTTACTGTGGGCACTGCTGGAGAACAGATCTCCAGAACTCGTTCACCTTCCATAACTGAAACGTTATACCTGTTGAGCAATAATGCCCTCTTTCTCCCCTCCACACCAGCAGGTTTTTAGAAATGCTGAAATGGGAGTTCCCACTGCAGCTCAGCAGTTAATGAACCTGACTAGCATCCATGAGGATGCAGGTTTGATCCCTGGCCTCGCTCAGTGGGTTAAGAATCTGGCATGGCCATGAGCTGTGGTGAAGGTCACAGACACAGCTTGGATGCCATGTGGTTATAGGCCGGTGACTCTAGCTCCGATTGGACCCCTAGCCTGGGAACTTCCATATGCTGCAGGTGTGGCCTTAAAACAAAACAAAACAAAATAGAAATGCATAAATGCACTGTGCTCCCCACATGTTCCTGTACATAGGAATCACCTGGGGATCGTGGAGAAATGGAGGTGCTGACCCACCAGGTCTGGAGCAGAACTGCGTGTCTGCATTTCCAAGAGCTCCGGGGAGATGCTGTTGGCGCTGGTCTGCAGAACTCCCTCTGGGTACCAGAGCCTCAGAGGACTTGATGTGATCCCCAGGCTAAAGAAAGCCACCCTGGGAGTTCCCGCTGTGGCTCATTGGTAAAGAACCAGACTAGTATCCATGAGGAGGCAGGTTTGATCCCCGGCCCTGCTCTGTGGGCTAAGGATCTGGCATTGCTGTGGTGTGACCCCTAGCCTGGGAACTTCCATGTGCCAAGGGTATGGCCCTAAAAAGACAAATTAATAGGATAGGATAGGATAGGATAGAATAAAATAGAATAGGATAGGATAGGATAGGATAGGGTAGAGTAGAGTAGAGTAGAGTAGAGTAGAGTAGAGTAGAGTAGAGTAGAGTAGAGTAGAATAGAATAGAATAGAATAGAATAGAATAGAATAGAATAGAATAGAATAGAATAGAATAGAATAGAATAATAAAATAATAAAATAAAAAAATAAAATAAAATAAAATAAGATAAAATAAAATAGGTCACCCTGGTTAGACATGGCCAGAATCTGTTCTCAGTGGTCACAGCCAATATTATTCTAGTTTTTAAATCTTTTGAATTCACCCTGCTCCCAGAGAAAACTTTTGACCACAAGAATGCCTTCAATTTTACTCTCAGGTTTGAGTGCTCCAGTTATTACAAAGGATTATCATCAACTCTTTGAATAGAAGGCATCAAGGCAAATGCAAAGTATAATCTATTCTAGCTGGAAAACAAGGATCCTTTTCCATAGCATCTCAAAGCCTTGTCCATTTTTAGTGTATTCCAAAGGGAGATGAATGCCTCATTATTGGTATCTGAGAGGATTTTAGGCAGCACATTGATCATTTAAAAATTTTTTTTAAAGTATTTGTTTGGATTTGAGGGATCCAATAAAGTACAACCCTATTGTTCCCACTTGAATTCTTTCTTTTTTTATTTTTATTTTTATTTTATTTATTTATTTTTTCTTTCTTATTTTAAATTGCAGTATAATTGGTTTACCACGCTGTTAGTTTCAGATAGAGAGCAAAGCACTTCAGTGAAATATATATGTTGCTACATATTCTTTTCAGATTCTTTTTTGTTTGTTTGTTTGTTTTGCTTTTTAGGGCCGCACCTGCAGCATATGGAAGTTCCCAGGCTAGGGGTTGAACTGGAGCTGCAGCTGCCAGCCTATGCCACAGCCACAGGAACATGAGATCTGAGCTACCTTTGCAACCTACACCACAGCTCATGGCAACGCCGGATCCTTAACCCACTGAGCAGACCAGGGATCAAACCCGCAACCTCATGGTTCCTAGTCGGATTCATTAACCACTGTGCCAAAAAGGGAACTCCCACTAGTCTGGTTCTTAACCTGCTGAGCCACAATGAACTCCTCTTTTCAGAGTCTTTTCCCTTATAGGTTATTACAAAATATGAAGTGTGTTTCCCAGTGCTATACAGTAGATCCTTGCTGATTATTTATTTTATATATAGTAGTGCGTATATGTTAATCCCAAACTCCTAAATTAATCCCCCTACATTCCTATTTTGGTCTGTGGGCCTATTTCTCTTTTGTAAATAAGTTTATTTGTGTCATTTTCGTAGATTCCTCATGTGAGTGGTATCATATGATATTATCTTTCTCTGTCTGGCTTACCCATTGAGTATGAAAATCTCTAGGTCCATCCACCAACCTGCATTCTGAACCCATTGAGAAAAAAGACAAAAGCATAAGGCAGGTGGGAGATTACAATGACACTTTTTTTTTTTTTTCCTCTTCAGGGCTACAAACTTGGCACGTGGAAGTTCTCAGGCTAGGGATTGAAGTGGGGCTGCAGCTGCCGGCCTACACCACAGCCACAGCCATGCAGGATCCGAGCCTCATCCACGACCTATACCATAGCTCATGGCAACGCCAGATCCTTAACCCACTGAACGAGGCCAGGGATCGAACCCATGTCCTCATGGTTACTAGTCGTGTTCATAACTCACTGAGCCACAACGGGAACTCCCTGCAATGACATTCTTATGACAAAGGCTAGGCTGAAACCTGGCTTTGTTAGCATCAAATGGCCTAACACCCTCCCCACCTCGCTGCCACCCTGGGAAGCCCATCTCAGGGAAAGTGAGTCTAAGGAACAGACCCAGCTACCCAGGTCACTGCCAGACTCCAGTCTGGGTGGAGAGGGAGGAAGAGACAAAAACTAGGATTGTTGATAAGTTAGCTCCACCCACCCCATACAGAAAGGTGGACCAAGGGCTGTGCCCAACAACCAGGTAAATTCCCACCCCTCTGGGAAGAGGAAAAGGAATAGACAAGAGTCAAGGAGGGGTTTGTGAAAATCCCTTCTCTTTGGAGTTCCTGCTGTGGTGCAGTGGGATCAGCAGCATCTCTGCAGCGCTGGGACCCAGGTTCCAACTGGTCCTGGCACAGGGGGTTAAGGATCTGGTGTTGACGCAAGCTTGTGGCTCAGATCTGATCCCTGGCCCCGGAACTCTGTGTGCCAAGAAGCAGCTAAAAAAGGAAAAAAAAAAAAAAAAAAGCTCAATTCTCTTTGAGCAGAGACATGGGGAAAGACATGTTCTCATAGCAATAATTACACTTTCATATTTTAATTTTTTGGGGGCTAGCTACACCTGAGGTGTAGGGGTCGAATTGGAGCTACAGCTGCCAGCCTATAACCCAGCCATGGCAACACTGGATCCAAGCCAATCTGTGACCTGAGAGGCAACTTGTGGCAACGCTGGATTCTTAAGCGAGGATTCTTGAGCGAGACCATGGAACAGGGAGCAAAGCTGCATCCTCACTGACCCTGTGGGGTTCTTAACCCGTTGAGCCACAATGAGAACTTCTCATATTTTAATTAATTAGGGTTAGTAGAGCTGATCCTCCGTGTATGATAGAAACGTAAATTTTCCCTTTTAAAATAAATTTAGGAAAACGAAAAGAAATGGGTTAAAAGAAGAAAGGAAAAAAAAAGAGTTCCCCTTGTGGCGCAGCAGAAACGAATCTAACTACTAATCATGAGGTTGCAGGTTCGATCCCTGGCCTCGCTCAGTGGGTTAAGGATCTGGGGTTGCCGTGAGCTGTGGTGCGGGTTACAGACATGGCTCGGATCCTGCGCTGCTGTGGCTGTGGTGCAGGCCAGCAGCTGCAGCTCCGGTTCGACCCTTAGCCTGGGAACCTCCATATACTGCAGGTGTGGCCCTAAAAAGCAAAAAAAAAAAAAAAAAAGAGTAAGGTAATAATAGTACAGGTAATACGTGGATATGGCAAACATTGTAAAGACGACATGCACAGGTCTAAAGTTTGGTACACACTGGTCCAATCAATATTCCCTGAAATCTCAATGCCATATTTCGTCTTCACAAAGTGCAGATCAGAGTCTCTGGTCCCAGTGTTCTCCTAAGGCAGCTTTGGTTGACTTATTTGGCCATTGATCATGGTTTGATTCTGTGTCACTCAATAGAGGGTGGTTAGAACGAAAAGACTAAGACCCTGGACGTCTTGTTGGCTTTGCTTTCATGTATATAAATCATTTATGGGTCAAGTCATATGATCTTAGCACTATTGATTCAAGGCTTTTAATTCTCTCTCCACACTTCCCCCTCGCTCTCATTTTTTTCCAAATGCACTGTGAGAAGCAGAATAGGTAGGATAGCATATTCTTTCTTTCTTTTTTTTTTTAATGGCCTAAAATAAGACTTCGATAATTTGATGCAGTTTCTAGCTGAATTAGAAACGAGTCCTACTGCCACAGCAAACAAAGAAACCAGTAGACTTTTACGCCCTGGAAGTCAAGGTTACTTTGACAAATTCCTGGAGACAAAAAGAAACAGCCCAACCTGTTGGCTAAATGGTGACAGGTAGAATGAGCTAAATGTGAATTATGCCAAAAGGATTCGGCAAAGAAAAAAACCTTGACATTCAAATGGGAAACATTAAAAGGTCCCCCTCAAAAGGTTCATTCACTCGGTGACCTGGGGGCTACTTTGCTGCCAAATTTTCCCAAAAGGTAAATTGCTCTACCCTTGTATTCAAAACTGAAAGTAATACGCTTATATGAGGGGCGACAGCTCCCACCACTAAAAGTCCCTTGGAGAAGATGGAGTCATCTTCTATTTAAGTCCTTATGAAGTATTCAGTTTAAAGGACATTCTTGGAGTTCCCGTCGTGGCGCAGCAGAAACGCATCCGACTAGGAACCATGAGGTGGCGGGTTCGATCCCTGGCCTCACTCCGTGGGTTAAGGATCCGGCGCTGCCGTGAGCTGTGGTGTAGGTTGCAGATGTGGCTCAGATCCCGCGTGGGTGCCACCTTAAAAAAAGAAAAAAAAATTTGGTTTAATTTCTAAGAGAAGGGTTGGCTCACGTCCCCTCCCCTCTCTGCTTGCCCTTGTTGCCACAGGCAAGACACCTAGACTCATGCCCAATTTCTTATTATCTTCATTTCTCAGATATGATTTTCATGCACTTAAAGAGTGCTAGCTAAAAGACTGCATGTGTCTTTTCTTCATTCCCAGGTCTAACAACTTTTGTTGATGTCACATTCTTCCTAAGACTTATTATTATTATTATTATTATTATTTTTTGTCTTTTCTAGGGCCGCACCCGTGCCATGTGGAGGTTCCCAGGCTAGGGGTTGAATCGGAGCTTCAGCTGCCTGCCTACACCACAGCCACAGCAACGTGGGATCCGAGCCGCATCTGCGACCTACACCACAGCTCACGGCAATGCCAGATCTTTAACCCACTGAGCAAGCCCGGGGATCGAACCCACATCCTCATGGTTCCTGGTCGGATTCGTTAACCACTGAGCCACAATGGGAACTCCCCTAAAAGACACTTTAAATTTTAGTTCTGCAATATACATCACTTCCTCATAAAGAAGGAATTTGGAGTTGGAAGCTATAGATTTGAGTCCTGACTGTGTGACCTAGACAAGTAGCTGAAAAAAGAGTCTTTGGGGTGTTCCTGCTGTGGCACAATGAGATCAGCAGAGTCTTGGAAGCTTTGGGAGGCAGATTCAAACCCAGGCCTGGCACAGTGGGTTAAGGATTTGGCATTGCTGCAAGTTGTGGTGTAGGTCACAGATGTGGCCCAGATCTGGCATTGCTGTGGCTGTGGTGTAGGCTGGCAGCTATAGCTCTGATTCGAGCCCTAGCCTGGGAACCTCCACAGGCTGCAGGTTCGGCCCTAAAAAGACCAAAACAAACAAACAAAGAACAGTCTTTGGGCCTCAATTTCTTCTTCAGCAAAGTAGGGATACCAATCTTAGTTATGAGAAAGAGAAAATTATGAAAAATATGTACAAAGACTTACAGGTCAGGTTTACTAGTCAGGTAAATATGCTGCAAAGGCAGAAGAAAAGTGAAGTCCTGTATAAATATTCTTGTTTCCCTGGATATTTTGTTTCTGCTATTTTATCTCTGTGTTTTTGTGTCACCCAGAATCCCCTTGCTCTGCCTCTGCCTAAGGGCTCTGCCACCTCTGAAGGTGGCGTGAAATGCCTTGAAGAATCACTTTGAGGAGCTTAGAACTGACCCCATTAGGATCAAGTTCATCTGGGGGAGCGTGAACGGCAGGGCTCATCCTGAGCACCGCTAGAGCCAGATGCCCAGCGTGGAAGGACCGCCAGCTGGGTCAGGGGCTGAGGACTTGCTGTAGCCCGCTACAAATGCATCCTTTGCTCCAAGCTTACAGGGAAACAGAGCCCCTTCCCAGAAGCCTGAGGGCAGGACTGCAGGTAAGATGCCAGCACACTGCAAGGCGGAGCCTTCGTCCATCAGGCTGGTACTCCTCAGACAGGCTCTGGGCTGAGGGGCGCTGGGCGGGCCATGCCCACAAAGCAGACGTCAGTCAGTGGGATCCAATTAGTCATGTGTCATCAATCATCTTCTGCTTAGACATGGATCAGCCTGACACGCGTCAGTCACACAGACTCATCTCCAATCCTTCAAGGCACGTGGGAGTGAAAGAAACGTCAGTCACGCGCATGCCCGCTGGGTGCTCTTCTGCCAAACACTCTGCCGAGTGAGGAAGGGACGCCAACCCCGAGCCCCCAGCAGGAGGAAGGTGGATGGAGGAATTAAAAAGCTGCTGGAAGGTCTTTCATGCTTCCTGCATTTCTCTTGCCACCTTTCCTTCATGCTCTGGTCCGTTCCCCTGCAGTCCTAGTGTGTTTGCACAGCGGGTGGATGCCGACTGATGGGAGACCAGCGGGGTGCCTCTTACGCAGAGAATGGGTGCTAAAAGCAACATGCTGCATGACAAACGCACAGAAGCAAAATCACCTGAAGAATCCCCCCCACACACACCCCCCCCCCCCCATCCGATCAAACACTGTCACTTCTATCTTCCATCATTGCTCTGCTATGGATTTGTTTGTTTCTCCAGTTTGAGGTAGTGGTTGGCTTGCATTTTGAGGCCCCGGAGAGTGAAGGATAAATTGTAATCTACATTAGCATCACGATCCTCGAGGCCACAGGCTCACACAGCGACAGGCATGCAAGGAAGGAGGGGGCAGAGATCCTGGAGTCTTTTCTCGGTCGCCGGGTCACCGTCATGGAGCAAAATGGGCGACAGACCTGCTCACACTGTTTAAGCCGCCTCTCTCCTCGCTGACAGAATATAATTGGATCCAGGTGAATTAAATGCATGTCTGGCGTGGCTCCACATCATCAGATGAAGTGCAATCTGACTCGTTTTAGAGGTGTTGAAAATATTTCAGGCCAGCGCCCGGAGCTCAGGTTCAATCCAGGCAGTGGTGCATAACAAGATTCCAGGGTCCCTGATGTATTTTCTCAGGTGTTTCTTGGCCAGGCAGGCAGGGAACGAGAGATTTCACAGTGGCTCTGTGTTTTACCATGAATGGAGCAGCCTCTGGGTTCAGAGGGTTCAGAACTGCATTCAGTGAGGTCCCACCCACAGCTTGTCATTGCCCAGAGTGGGTGCATTTACACCAGGGAAAATGGCAATGCAACACATCAGATGTCCCCCTCGCTGCCCCACGCCCTGCTCCCTCAGAGAGCTGGGTTTACTAGCTGGAGATGCAGGCTGGGAGGAGCTGGCTCTGGGGACATTTGCTTTAGGAGGTCCAGCGGGAGGGATAGAGAGACAAATTGAAGGTCTCGAAGGTGGGAGGTTGGAAGTTGGCTGTGGGGAGATCTTGCAGATCGGTTGGAATACATTAGTCATCTAGGAGACAGCTTTTTCAAATTGTGGAAGATTCATTGTTACAGAGACTGTTCATTGCCTTCTTAATATCCAATCTCTCCTCCTGCGTTAGCATCAAAATCCTGGATTGTCAGGGAGTCCATAGGTTCAGCTAAGGGATGACATTCTAGGCTCCCGTTCAGCTAAAGATGGCCAATGAGATGTAAGTACAAGTTCCTGGGGAGAATATCTGGGAAATCTCCTCAAAAGGGGTTGACTTGGTTGGGAAGAGTGTTTTTCTGAGTTCTTTCTTTTCTTCTTTCTGACTGAATCATAGGCGTGATGGCTGGAGCATCAGCACCCATATTGGACCATGAGGATGAAACTCAGTAGACTAAGGATGATGCAGCAGAAAGAAAGAAGACACTTGAGTCCCTGTTAACATAATGGAGCTACTGTACCAGCCCTGGACTGTCCAACACCAGACTTCTTTAATCTGAGAGAATAAATCCCTAATTTGTTTAAGCTGCTGTTGTCAATAAAAAGCAGTGAGGCATATCATTCCTAAATGGCACAGTCATATTTCCATTTCACACTAGATAAAGGGAATAAATTTTGTTCTACATAAATTTGGGAGCTGAGGTATATGTTTTCTTACTTCCTTTCCTTCCTCCCTCCCTTCTTTCCCCCTCTTCCCCCCCAACCTTTTCTTGTCTTTTTAGGGCGGCACTCTCAGCATTTGGAGGTTCTCAGGCCAGGGGTCAAATCGGAGCCACAACTGCCAGCTTACACCACAGCCACAGCCACGCCAGATCCGAGCTGTGTCTGTGACCTACACTGCAGCTCACGGCAACGCTGGATCCTTAACCCACTGAGTGAGGCCAGGGATCGAATCTGTACCCTCATGGTTCTTTGTCGGATTCGTTGCTGCTGCGCAACAAGGGGAACTGCTGATTCCTCATTTTTCACATTTTATCTAGTAAGTGCTTCACTGAAATTTGAGAACCAGACCACACTATATCCTTCTTGTTCCTGGGAGATGTCATGTCATTGCCCCCACAGTGTCTAATAAAAAGCTGAGCTTTATTCAAGAGATAGTGAGATTTGCTATAAGCGGAGAGGAGCTCCGCCTCCTTTTCCATGAAGCCCTCGCTGATTGCATTAAGCTTCCTCCTTCCCACCGCCTTCCATCCCGCATCCACTCCAGTTACTGCCCTTGACCCACAGGTTCCTGTGTCACTTACTCCAAGACCACTTCCATATTGCAGTGATCGAGGGTGTGGCCTTAAGAGTTAAAGCCTGGTTTGGAGTCCCCACGGTGGCGCATCAGAAACGAATCTGCCTAGGAACCATGAGGTTGCGGGTTCGATCCCTGGCCTCGCTCAGTGGGTCAAGGGTCCGGTGTTGCTGTGAGCCGTGGTGTAAGTCGCAGACGCGGCTCAGATCCTGAGTGGCTGTGGCTGTGGCACAGGCCATGACTACAGCTCCAATTGGACCCCTAGCCTGGGAACATTCATAGGTCGAGGGTGTGGCCCTTAAAAAAAAAAAGATGTCAGCTGAGGAGGGGGTGGTTCATGGGAGCTGATGTCCAATCCACACTCTGTTCACTATACAGTGTACCCCAAAGGCTACGTACATCCCAAAGGGGCACCCTTTTCTGATTGATCTGCCAAGAAGGAGTGCCTTTTCTAACGCTCACGAAGATGCTGTATAGGCTAATAACGGCAGTAAAGACCCCGAGAGACCTAGGCGATCTCAGGTGGAAGGCAGAGCTTAGGGAGAGCCTTCTGTCTGAGGGGTGAGCAATGGTCAAAAGAGCTTGCTTTTAGGGAACAGAGCCCTGGTAGTTCATTCATTTACTCAGATAACTCTTAAGTACCTACTCTATGCTGAGCCCTGTACTGAAGATAGACTTGGTGTCTAAGTTGATGGCGCTTACAGCCCCATGGAGGCAACAGATCCCAACAAGTAAATTCACCCATAATGCCAGTTGGTGGTAAAGTGTTATAATAGAGGGGAAACAGAATCGCAAGACTGAGAATGACAGGGCCAAGGAAGGGCAACTCTAGGTAGGCATTTGAGCTGAGAATTGGATGATGAGAAGGAGCCAGCCGTGATCTCTGAAGGATCAGCCCCCTTTAGGAGGAATAAGCTGGTGCTGGAGTTCAGGGTAAGATCAGAGGGGGAGGTACAGCAAACCGTCCAAACCAGAGGCAACCTAGGACAAGTCGGGTTGGGGGTCAGGCCAGCTTAAGCAGAACATTGAGACAATTTTGGCCTGGGGGCAAGAAGGACGCCTGGGGACTGACCATCCAAACTGGGGCCCTGTTGAAAGCTGGAGGGGCAATGTCAACAGGACAGCAGGTGTACACTGGGAAGCCGGGTGAGTGATCACCCTACCCTGGGGGTGATGGGTATTGGGTTTCTTGGGCTAGAAACTCTGGAGCTGATCAGTTTAGACTCCGCCACTCTCCACTCACTCCTGGGTTTGAGAGTGACTTAAGTCCGAGGCTCCTGGGAAGAGGCAGGAGGGAGGAAATTGCTACGCGTTGGGTCTCTTAGAGCTGCAGTGGATCTAAACTGACGGGTGTAATAGCTTCCACCACCAGGAACAAGATAAGTGAAAATAAAGGGAGTACAAATGCACCTACTATGTGTCAGGCATGCCCTTTCTCACCTAATACAACAAACCCATTACCGTAGGTACAATTTCCATCCTCATTCACTGATGACACAACTCCCTCAAAGAAGCTAGATAACCTCGGAGTTCATGTTGTGGCTCAGTGGTAATGAACCCAACTAGTATCTGTGAGGATGCGGGTTCGATCCCTGGCCCAGCTCAGTGGGTTAGGATCTGGCATGGCTGTGAGCTGCAGTTTAAGTCGCAGACTCGGCTCAGATCTGGTGTTGTTATGGCTGTGGCTGTGGCCGGCAGCTATAGCTCTGATTTTTTTTTCTTTTTTTTTTTAGTGCTGCACCAGCAGCATATGGAGGTTCCCAGGCTAGGGGTCTAATCAGACCTGTTGCTGCTGGCCTACGCCACAGCCACGCAAAGCCAGATCCAAGCCCTGTCTGCAACCTAAACTGCAGCTCACAGTCATGCCAGATCCTAATCCACTGAGCGAGGCCAGGGATCGAAACTGCGTCCTCATGGATACTAGTCAGATTTGTTTCCACTGATCCACTGAGTCATGGCGGGAACTCCTATAGCTCCAAGTTTGATGCCTAGTCTGGGAACCTCCATATGCCATGGGTGCGGCCCTAAAAAGCCAAAAAAAAAAAAAAGTTGAGACAATCTGATCAAGCTCATACAGGTAGGGAAGAGCAGAGTTAGGACTCAAACTCAGACCTCCTGGCCTCCCAAAGTTGTGCTTTCCTCCATGATAGAGTGTCTGTAGACAGAGGCAGGGCTGACCAGGTGTAGACAATTCCCAAAGGCACAGGGAAACACATCACAGAGTGACACTCAGACCCAGAGACTGTGACACACCTGGAAGCTTGGATATGTGGATAAGGTCCTGTGCCCAGGACAACTAGCTCTCCCCCAACATCTGTTTTCCCCTTCTTCTACAGAAGCCCCCCACACACCTTTTTTCGCTTTTTAGGGCTGCACCTGCAGCATATGGAAGTTCCCAGACTAGGGGTCAAATCGGGGCTGTAGCTGTCAGCCTACACCCGAGCTCAGCTACTCAGGATCCGAGCCATGTCTGCAACTTACGCCACAGTTCATGGCAATGCTGTATCCTTGACCCACTGAGCAGGGCCAGGGATCAAACCCACATACTCATGGATACTAGTTGGGTTTGTTACCACTGAGCCACAGCACGAACTCCCCCTTATGCTTCTTTTACAAATGGATATTTTAATTCTTTTTTTTTTTTTTGCTTTTTTGGGCTGCGGCATTTGGAGGTTCCCAGGCTAAGGGTCTAATCGAAACTGTTGCTGCCAGCCCACACCACAGCCACAGCAACGACAGATCTGAGCCGTGTCTGCGAACTACATCACAACTCATGGCAATGTCAGATCCTTAACTCATTGAGGGAAGCCAGGGATCGAACCTGCAACCTCATGGTTTCTCATCGGATTTGTTTCCACTGTGCCATGACGGGAACTCCAAGAAATGGATACTTTAAAGTTGAGCAGCTCGTAGCCCTTCCTTGTACTCCTTCTCCCTTGTTTGATTACACCCTAAACACAGTCACCTTCCTCTAAGCTAAAGATTAGGCACCCTGAGCACGGTTACCTGTGGGTTAAAGATTATTGGCACATGACGTTTTTCAGGAACTTTCCTAATTTGTTCTAATCTCTGATCAATATGCCCTTTTCATAAATACTGTTATTCTAGGCAATAACCCAGAAGACCACCCTCAGGACCAGGCTGAGAGCTCCTGACTCCAGCTGTGATGACTAAGATTCCCCCAAAGAAAGAAGAGTGCATGTCAGACCCCCATCCTGATTCTTATCTGAAACCCTGTTTTTCTCCTTTGAGACTCTAACCCCCCCTGTAATTCTCCAGTGGAGGGCACAGTCCTTAGGGCATTAGCCTCCTGTGACCTCCTTTGCCTGGCAAAGCAATAAAAGCTATTTTTTTCCTCCTTCACCCCAAATCCTGTTTCCATGTTTCTCTTTGGCACCGGTGGACAGAAGCTGAATTTTGGCAACAATTTTGGCAACCCCTACCCTTGCACAACCCTAGGGGACACCGTTCACCACTAGGAGGGAGCTGTGAGTACAAAGGATGTGGCAACCCTTTTTTTTTTTTAGGATGTTACAACCTTGAATGAAAAAGGGGTTTGTTTTGCCCACTTCCTCTTTTGCTGCCAAGAGACAGGATTTTTGAATGGACAGTGGCCAGACCATATGTGACAGGAGAACTCTGACCCACACCTTGAAGCGACTGGCCTGGAATGGTCAGGACCTGGTCAATGACTACTGACTAGAAGCAGGCATCCTATGTGATTGGTTTGGGGGCATATCTGACTTTCTCTGGCGAGTCCTGAGTTGGAAACAGGGACACAAAAATAGAAAAGCTTCCAGTCTCCCTAGCCAACAACCTTCCTAACTCAAGACTCCTTGCTGGGAGTTCCTGTTGTGGTGCAGCGGAAACAAATCCGACTAGGGACCATGAGGTTGCGGGTTCAATCCCTGGCCTTGCTCAGTGGGTTAGGATCTGGCATTGCCGTGAGCTGTGGTGTAGGTTGCAGATGCGGCTCGGATCCCGGGTTGCCGTGGCTGTGGTGTAGGCTGGCAGCTGTAGCTCTGATTTGAACCCTAGCTGGGAACCTCCATATGCCAAGGGTGCCCTAAAAAAATAAGACTCCAAGAGTTCCCATCGGGCCTCAGTGATTGACAAACCCAACTAGAATCCATGAGGATGTGGGTTTGATCCCCGGCCTCACTCAGTGGGTTAAGGATCTGGCGTTGCTGTGAAGTGTGGTGTAGGCTGCAGACAGGCTCAGATCCTGTGTTGTTCCAATTCGACTCCTAGCCTGGCACCCTTCATATGCATGGGTGTGGCCCTAAAAGACAAAAAGAAGAAGGCTCTGTGTGTTCTCTTTGAGGCGGTCTGTACTGATTTTCATACTATCTTCCTGCAGGTGGAATGAGCCGTTGTCAACTGTGAGCTCAAGAATGGAAGGAACCTGATTCTCTGGCATTTTGGAATCACCATGCACCCTGGGTTGTTAGAGAGAGGCACACCACACACACACACACACACACACACGCATGCATGCATGAATGCCTGGCAGAGCCATTTTAGTCTCAGGTTGAATAGTCAGATTTCATCTATTTAAACTGTACTAATTTGGAACTCGTGCAAGTTTGCCCTCGGGCAGCCTGGGCAAAAGGCTGCATTTGCTCTGGATTAAACATCAGGGTTTGCTGAACAGATTCAAGTATCCTCCAGATTTCATTCATTTAAAGTAGGAATTTTTTTTTTTTTTGGTCTTTTTAGGGCCGCATCCACAGTATATATGGAGGTTCCCAGGCCAGGGGTCGAATCAGAGCTGTGGCTGCTGGCCTTCGCCACAGGCACAGCAATACCAGATCCGACCTGTGACTGTGACTGACACCACAGCTCACGGCAACACTGGATCCTTAACCCACTGACCGAGGCCAGGGATGGAACCCGCATCCTCATGGATGCTAGTCAGGTTTGTTATCCACTGAGCCGTGATGGGAACTCCTAAACTAGGATTTTTTTAAAGGTACTTTAGCCTCTTTCATTTGCATGTGATGATGGATAGGCTAATTATGATAGACTCTGACCTATTCGCTAATACTGAGAGGCCACTTAGTCTGGGAGACCTGAGAATGCCTATAATGCAAAAGGATAAAACTTCAATCGTGCAGGCAGTTCAGAATTTTCACCATTCTGACTAGATTCTCCCCAATCAGGATAAACAAGCAAATGATGCAGACTCTTTCCTGTGTCCCCAGGTAATTCTGTCTCCCTCTGGATACAGCTTTGGCCATCACATGGCCCAGGATCACAGGACACCAAATACTTTCGGATGAAGACTGTATAGGGCCATTCATTAATATCCACATCCTTCTTCTGGTGTCACCAGAGGTTCAGGGCCCCAGCTTCTGGGTGGTAGCAGCTCCCACTGGACTCTGTGTCCCTTCTCCATGCCCATGGGGGAAGCACGGAGTGGGCAGACCCCCTTAAACTGGATTCTTAGTATCATGGGCTCAGGCATTTGATTTCCTAAGATGCTTGGACTGGAAGCTGAGCTAAGACACAGAGCTGATGGAAGTCTTTAAAGCTTTTCTAAGTCTTGTTAGTCAGACTCGTATTTTCAGAAAACTTTCATAATTCAGACAGAGGCGATGTGGCCCCTCGAGGTTCAGCAATCCTTTCTAGCCAACTGTGGGTCCTTTGGAGCCATCTGGGAAGGGTCCTAGAGGTGCGGTTCCATGGGACATTCTGTCCATGCCACCAGACCTCCAACGCCCATCTGCCCATTCACATATTCAGCCATCAAACATTTGCCACGTGGGAGTTCCCACTGTGGGGCAGCAGAATTGAATCCAGCTAGGAACCATGAGGTTGCGGGTTCAATCCCTGGCCTCGATCAGTGGGTTAAGGATCCGGCGTTGCCTTGAGCTGTGGTGTAGGTCACAGAGGCAGCTCAGATCTGGCGTTGCTGTGGCTCTGGCGTAGGCCGGCAGCAACAGCTCCAATTAGACTCCTAGCCTGGGAACCTCCATATGCCACGGGTGCGGCCCTAAAAAAAAAAAAAAGACCCCAAACCAAAAACATTTGCCATGTGCCTAGTACATATCAGCAAGATACAATCTTGAATTCTCTGGTGGCCTAGTGGTTAAAGATCTGGCAATGTCAGTGCTGTGGCTCAAGGTCACTGCTGTGGTGTGGGGTTCAGTCCCTGGCTAGGGAATGTATGTCATGAGTGTATCCAAAAAAAAAAAATAATAATAATAATATAATTTTTTTTTTTTGTCCTTTTAGGGCTGCGCCTCCAGCATATGGTGGTTCCCAGACCAGGGGTCTAATTGGAGATGTAGCCGCTGACCTATGCCACCACCATAGCCACGCCAGATCCGAGCCAGGTCTGCAACCTACACCACAGCTCACAGCAACGTCGGATCCTTAACCCATTGAGCAAGGCCAGGGATCGAACCAGCAACCTCATGGTTCCCAGTCGGATATGTTTCTGCTGCGCCATGACAGGAATCCCAAAGAGATATAATCTTGACCCTCAAGGAGTTCATGGTCTGTGGTCAAGGCAGGCATTTACACAAAACAATGACACTCTAGTGTGATAAAAGCTGGAACTGCATACGAAGTACCAAGAGCAGAAGAGCGAGCAGTCACCCAGTGTGGTTGGGGAAGGCTTCACAGATAGCAAGTGAGCGACACTTGAGTGACGTCTTAGGGGACCAGGCTCCCATTAGCCGGGGACAGGTGGAGCCAGACATGGGGGCTTAAAAGGGTCAAGAAAAGGCATATAGTTCTGCGAGGCTGGAACTGAGGATGAGGAAGGACAAACAGCTTGTCCTCAAATGGTCACTGAGGTTGTCTTGGGCACCACACTTTATTCTGAAGCCACAGCACTCACGCAAAGCAGGGCTGTGAATGCAAAAGCCTTCTGGTGTCAGGCAGAGGATGCAAATCAGTGAGGGAGCCAGACGGGGCGTCAAAACCCCAAGGCGTGCAGGTCCTATCCAAAGGTGGCCGCTCTTGTCCCCATGCTAGAACGTAGGCTTCACCTAGCCAAGTTCCCACTTTTTTTTGTTTTGTTTTGTTTTTGTTTTTCAAAGAAGAAGCTAGAGTTCTCCTTGTGGCTCAGTGGGGTAAGAACCCAACAGAGTGTCCCTGAGGATGCGGGTTTGGTCCCCAGCCTCGCTCAGGGGGTTAAGGATCCAGGGTTGCCATACGCTGCGTAGGTCACAGATGTGGCTTGGATCTGGTGTTACTGTGGCTGTGGTGTAGACCACAGCTGCCGTTCCAATTCACCCCCTAGCCTGGGAACTTCCATATGCTGTAGGTGTGGCTGTGAAAAGGAAAAAAATAAAAAAATAAAGCTGGAAATCCATACTATTATATGAACACTCCCAAGTTTTTTGAATGTTGGGAATGATCCCAAAGCATCATGCCGGTCAAGCAAAAACACGTCTAACCTCCTACAAGCCTCTAGGTCGGCTTTGCTTCAGAGGTCAAGCTTAAGCAGAGAGGTGACACCATAAGACGATGTTTCAGAAAGAGGAAGTCCCCACAGATCTCCTCGGCCAGCAAGACCCTCTTCTCTGTATTCCACCCCTTGCTTCTCGCCCAGGCAGCTGTTGCACCCCTTCCTGGCCTCCCAGACCACGCTCAGGGTGGTCCCATCTTGCCTGGAGGAGCTGGATGAATGAGCCACACCCCAGGCCTGCCCTACAGAGAAAGCCCAGCCATAAGGACACGAGAGAGCCATATTTATTTCACATGGACAAGCATGATTCCGTCGCATGCTGAACATGAAAGCTCGCATGAGGAAAGTACCCGTAACAGCAGAAAATTATGTGCTTTTGTCCACAGGGAGCAGCGAGAGTCACAGACTGCTTTGCAAAGACAGTTCCCCTTCAAGTAGAGTTGAGCCCAGAGGCTTTGAAATCACTGATTTATTTCGTCAGCAAAGGGTCTGTCTCCTGGGAATGGCTGGGGGGTGGAGGGTGGGGAGGGGGATCCGTGGCGGGGGGGTGGGGGGGTGGGGGGGGGTTGCTTCCAGCCCTCCCGTCTCCCCATGAGCTGCTAAGGTCAGGAGGGTGAGGCTGCTCTCCCATCCACCACCCAGAGCAGCTCTGGAGAGTGAGCTCAGAGGGAGGTACCTGCCACTCGGAATTAAACAAGCCCACTCAGACTGCTGTGTTCATAGCAACAGAACCATCACCACTTATAATACGTATCATAGTTGGAAGATCCACTCTTCCTAAAGCAATTTCCCAGGACCTCTTATGAGCCAAGGGGAAGCCATCTGGAATTGCCCAGGGGTGCCGGAAACAGATCAATTTGCACTGGCAGGGCTAAGTGGCAGGGACCCCCGGTCTCCTGGCCTTCGCTGGGGGCTTCCCAGTTGCAGGATGATGGGACCCAAGATGGGAACCGGGGCTGGAGCCTGGCTTCGCCGGGGACAGAGGCTCTCGGGCAAACCCCATGGAAGAGACCAGCGGACACGCCCTCCCATCGCGGAGGCTCATTCCCATCGGAAGTCCTGCCCGACCGTTTCATAGAATTTAATATTATAAGGTCTATAAAATTCCCGGAGCTGGTCTATCACCTCAGGATCGATCTGTACATGAGTTCTGCCTTTGGATTTGCCCAGGCATCGAGGCAGGAGGCTCGATTGGGTTTTTTTCAAGCAAGGGAATCCTTTGGTCTTGTTGAAGTAGAAGTGCTTGTCCGTGATGAGCCTCTTAATGCCCAGGAAGTCCTGGACGCGCCCCATCTCGCCGGCCGGGTCGGTGATGAGCCTCTCGCCGCTGACGAAGTGGATCTGGGCCAGCGGGAAGTACCGCAGCCAGCTCTCCAAGTGCAGCGCGTACATGCCGATGCGGATGGCGTTCCAGGACGCGTCCACCAGGCCCAGCGTGCGGTTGCGGAAGGAGAGGCCCTCGAAGGTCGGGATGTCTGGCTTCTTGGAGAGCGTCTGGGTGTAATCCGAGATGGCGCGGGTCACCGGGTTCCGCACGACCACGATCAGCTTGGTGTCCCGCGACATGTTGAAGATGCGGCGAGGGGCCTCTTGAGTGACGAAATAGCTGGGCGTCTTCTCCAGTGTGATCTGGCTCTCGAGGGTCCGAGGCATCAGGCTCCTATGGGACAGAAATGCGCATGATCAGCCAGGGCTCTGCGGGGCGGGGGGGGGGGTTCTCCCCCCCGGGGGACCACGTCCCTCAGCCCTGCTCCCTAGGAGGGCCCCCCTCTCTCCTCTGTGACATCTGAGGCTCACCTCTTCTCACCTGATGGAGGACCCACTTTCACTCTTAATTTTTTTTTTTTTTTTTGGTCTTTGGTCCTTTTAGAGCTGCACCAGCTGCTTATGGAGGTTCCCAGGCTAGGGGTCGAATCGGAGCTGTAGCTGCCGCTCTATGCCGGGGCCACAGCAACGCGGGAACGGAGCCGCATCTGCGACCTACACCACAGCTCAGGGCAACGTTGGATCCTGAACCCACTGAGCGAGGCCAGGGATCGAACCTGCAACCTCATGGTTCCTAGTTGGATTCATTTCCGCTGCGCCGCAACAGGAACTCCTCACTCTTGCTGATTTTTAAAAAGTCCTGAACAGGTTTGCTTTAAGACAGGAAACAACCTACACGTCCATCTGTGTGGGTTAAATAAATGATGGACTAGCCAATTCATAAATACAGTTTGGTAGATGTGAGCCTACCAGGACGGGAAAGATTTCCAAGATTTAGTGCTTCAATGAATAAAAGGCAAGTTACAACTTGTTTGTCTCAGGAAGGAGTCCAAGAAACCAATAAAAGTAGTTGCTTCTGGGGGAGGGGACGTGAGTGGGAGCAGAGCAGGAAGGTCAGGGATAAATGAGAATTACTTTTTATTGTGTAATCTGTTATGCTGCTTGAAATTTTTATTGCATTATTACATATTCCAAAAATACAAAGGAAGCCCGCTGAATATTGTTCTGGCAAAAGATACTTCTCCAAAGATATTAGGAAAATCTTTTTTTTGGGGGGAGGGCGAGGGATGTTTTGTAGGAATAGCAAGTGTTGTAGAAATTAGCTCTGATGTCTTTTCCTGCTGAAACACATCTGAAATACATCCTTGGTATAAGATTGAAGAGGCACAGGACTGCAGGCCAGTTGGGACCTGAGTGGGAGTCCAGTGAGGCAACCTCTTGCTCCCCTACTTTTAAATTCCCTGGTTCTGCTTGAGATTGAAGGGGTGGTGGTAGGAGGAACAGAAGGCTCCTTTCTGGGTGTGTCTCTTTCATGCCTCGACAAAGAGGAACGCCTCTGGCTCTCAGTCGCTACTTCCTTCTGAAAGGCTGCGCTTTATCCTTAACTAGTTTTTCTTCATCCTGGTTGACCATGAGATGGCTCAATAAATTTAAAAAAAAAAAAAAACCCACAATGGGGAGTTTTCATGGTGGTGCAGCAGAATCTGACTATTATCCATGAGGATGCAGGTTCGATCCCTTGCTCAGTGGGTGAAGGATCCGGCGTTGCCATGAGCTGTGGTGTAGGTCACAGACACACAGCTCAGATCCCAAGTCGCTGTGGCTGTGGGATAGGCCAGCAGCTGTAGCTCCAATTCGACCCCAGCCTGAAAATTTCCATAGGCTGCAGGTATGGCCCTTAAAAGCAAAACAAACAAACAAACAAACAAACAACCTCCCCCCAAATCCCCCCATGATGTCTGAGTCCCATCCTAGACCAACTGATGAAAAATACTCAGGGTGGGGGGCACTACTTCTTGGAAGCCCCTCAGATGATTCCAATGCGAAGATAGAGGTGAGAACCACAAATACAGCAACCATCCTTCCCCCACTCCTAGTACCACGGCTTCCCAAGCCCCATAGTGGGCATCCTCATATTCCCCCAGAATGACAAGAGTAGATGACCTTATGTGTGTGTGATGGTGCATTTAAACCTAAGGACTTTTTTTTTTTTTTTTTTTTTTTGCTTTTTAGGCCTGCACGGCATATGGAGGTTCCCAAGCTAGAGGCTGAACTGGAGCTACAGCTGCCAGCCGACACCACAGCCACAGCCACATGGGATCCGTG
Source organism: Phacochoerus africanus (assembly GCF_016906955.1). NCBI lineage: Eukaryota > Metazoa > Chordata > Mammalia > Artiodactyla > Suidae > Phacochoerus > Phacochoerus africanus. The sequence goes on from NC_062548.1 coordinate 27,159,033, forward strand.
CCACGTCTGCGACCTATGCCACAGCTCATGGCAACGCCAAATCCTTAACCCACTGAGCAAGGCCAGGGATCGAACCCGCATCCTCATGGTTCCTAGTCGGATTCGTTTCCACTGCACCATGATGGGAACTCTCCTGAAACTTAAGGACTTTCCACATGTGATGGAGGCTATTGATACAAAGGTCTCCAACACACAAAAAGTTGACCCAATAAGCTGTTAAACGGATTTCTCTGCAATAGCCTTTAATAGGCTAAGGAATATCTGAGTGAAGAATGGAGCTTATCCTTAGCCAGATAAGCTTTTGCCTGGAGCACCAATTATCATCTCTCTCTGGTACCAGTTTGGAAACGTCTGACCAATCCCAGTGAACGTCAGACTATCTTGTCATTCCCCCAGCTGTGTACCAAAGTGAAGTTCCACCTGTCTGATTCCTCATTAGCATATCAGCTGCAAAGCCAAGTTACAGATGCGAAGGAAGATGCAAACACCAGACTATAAAGAATCTTATATACAGGTCATCATACCAGGCATTCAATGTGTTTGTCAAACATTCCCCATCCCACCCAAGGACACCCTTACACATTTTCTCATTCAGTCCCTGGAATAGAGGACAGGAGGCCCGTGTGAGGATCGTGTGTAAGGAGACTATCATGTTCACACACCTGTCTGCTCTGTGCACACGCGCGCGTGGCAGGAGGGGCCAATTAAGCGTTTCTTTAAAGGCTCATTTTTCCTCCTGGTGCTATTGCTTGAATTTTGCTGACTTGTTTCCAGCTGCTAACAAACAGCTGAACTTTTCTCTCACCCTGTAACCCTCTTAAGCTCCAGCCTCCGTTCGTTTCTGGGTTCTGCAGAAATGACTGAGAAAATGGTCCGCTGCTCACCGTTTGGACGTAGCTCCCATCTGCTATTTTGACCTGCTCAGCAACCAACAATTTCTCCTACACCTGGTAACAGCCCTCAGATTTTTTTTTTTTTTAAAGAAACCACCACTCCTGCTTTGGATAATATCTTAGCAGCCAAGGGGAGGGCCAAAGTTAGGCTAATCAGACAAAAAAATGTATCACAATGACTGAAAGGGGACAGAATCTTCCAACCAGACCTAGGAGCCGGGGAGAGCCTCCTCATCAGTTTCTTCTGTCGTTCTTCCTTCGTTCCTTCCTTTCTTGTTCCCAGGCTAGGGGTCAAATTGGAGCTACAACTGCTGCCCTACACCACAGTCACAGCCACACAGGATCTGAGCCACATCTGCAACCTACACCACAGCTCATGGCAACGCTGGAGCCCCGACCCACAGAGCGAGGCCAGGGATCGAACCTGCATCCTCAGCGGATACCAGTGGGATTTGTTTCCACTGTGCCACAACGGGAACTCCCTTCATCAGTTTCTTTTACCAAATCCCTTCCTCTCTCTTGGTTCTTGCCCTCTCTGAGACCTGGTTTTTTTCATTTTCCTCTGTATTCTGTGCGTTTGTCACACATCTTTCTAATTTCTTTTTTTTTTTTTTTTACTACTTATATTGGTCAAAGTCAGTTCCTGTTGCTTGCAACCCAAGGACTCGAATGTGCCTGATGTCTTGGCTTCCTCTCTGTGGAGGCTACACTCACCTTCACTCAATTATAAACCCCATGAGGTGGGCAGGGTGAACCTTATTTATACTGACATCTGTAAAATCTGCCACAGCCATGGCACAGGTAAGATCTCCATGAATATTTCTTTTTATTTTATTTATTTATTTAATTATTATTATTATTATTATTATTATTATTATTATTATTTTGCTTCTTAGGGCCCCACCAGCGGCCGAGGGAGGTTCCCAGGCTAGGGGTTGCATTGGAGCTACAGCTGCCGGTCTACGCCAGAGCCACAGCCATGCAGGATCCGAGCCCAATCTGGGGCCTATGCTGCAGCTCATGGCAACACCGGATCCTGAACCCACTGAGCGAGGCTAGGAATCGAACCCGCCACCTCATGGTTCCTAGTCAGATTCTTTTCTGCTGCGCCACAGGGGGAACTCCTCCATCAATATTTCTGAGGTTTACATGAAGCCAACAACCTATCTAATCCAAGCTCTGCATTAATGCCCTCATCCCCCTTCACCTTCTCAGCTCTCCCCAGACCACTGCGACCCTTTCCAGAAATCTACCCCCCACTTCTCTTATTATTTTTCTTTTTTAACAGCTGCACCTGTGCCATGTAGACGTTCCCAGATCCAGGAATGAACCAGAGCTGCAGCTGCAGCCTATGACACAGCTCGGCAATACTGGATGCCAGCCACATCTTCAACCTCCACTGCAGCTTACAGCAACCCGGGATTGTTGACCCACTGAGCGAGGCCAGGTATCGCACCTGCATCCTCATAGACACTATGTCGACTCCTCAACCTGCCGAGCCACAGTTGGAACCCCCCACTTCTTTTATCCTACACAATCTTTCTGGATGACCTCATTCCTTCCCCAGGATTTAGTACCGCCGTGGAGCTGTTGACTCCTCACAGGTCAGTGACTGTGTTTCCCACGTGCCCACACTCTGGGCTGCGATTTCCAACTATCCGTGGACTGGATACCTCATCTCAACAACTGAACTTGCCATTTTCCTTTTTTTTTTTTTTAGGGTCTCACATGCAGCATATGGCCAGTCGAATTGGAGCAGCAGCTGCCTGCCTACACCACAGCCACAGCAACGCAGGATCCGAACCATGTCTGTTATCTACACCACAGCTCATGGCAATGCTGGATGCTTAACCCACTGATCATGGCCAGGGATTGAACCCACATTCTCATGGATGCTAGTCAGGTCCATCACTGCTGAGCCACAGTGGGAACTCCTCAACTTGCCATTTTCCTCTCCCAAACTCCTCTTCCTCTCCTTTTGCCTGTTTTTGTAGATGATATCACCACTCCCAAAGCAGAAAAACCTCAGCATCATACTTTTTTTTTTTGTCTTTTCTAGGGCTGCATCTGCAGCATATGGAGGTTCCCAGCTAGGGGTCGAATCAGAGCTGTAGCCGCCGGTCTACACCAGAGCCACAACAACGCTGGATCCGAGCCGTGTCTGCGACCTACACCACAGCTCACGGTAACACCGGATCCTTAACCCACTGAGTGAGGGCAGGGATCGAACCCACAACCTCGTGGTTCCGATTGGATTTGTTAACCACTGAGCCATAAGGGGAACTCCCTCCGTGCCATTCTTGACTCCCTCTCATATCTAATGTCTGTCATTCTTGAAAATTCTCAAACCCCCCCCCCACACACACAGCCTCAGGCTCTTGTCACCGTTGCCTCTGACAATGCATTTCTCTCTGACCTCCAGGCTTCTGCTCTCTTCTCCCTTTCAATCCGTTCCGCATTCTGGGTCCACCAGGGAAATCCTTCTAAAGCAAACCCAATCTCGTCCACCATCAGTTATTTTTCAGAGAAAACCCCACGTTCCTTGACTTGGTCCTCAAGGCAGCTGCCTACCTTTCCAGAATTAATCTCTTGCCACTTCCAGGCGACCTGATGCTCACAGTGTGAGGAACACAAAAACCCACTCTCCCAACACGTCCTGTTCTTTCATGTGCTTTGCACTTGCTGAATTTTTCTGTTTTACTTTTTAAGACTCTGGATCATCTTTCTTGTCTCTTTCACTCCGGGTGCACATCTGCTCATCTTTCCAAGTCCAAAGGAAAAGTGAGCCTTTTCTTTCCTTCCTTCTCTTTCTTTGCCTTTTAGGGCCATACTTGCGGCATATGGAGGTTCCCAGGCTAGGGGTCCAATCAGAGCTACAGCTGCCAGTCTACACCACAGCCACAGCCACCCAGGGTCCAAGCCATGTCTGCAACCTACACCACAGCTCACGGTAACGCCAGATCCTTCACCTACTGAGCGAGGCCAGGGATCAAACCCAAAACCTCATGGTTCCTAGTCGGATTTGTTAACCACTGAGCCATGACGGGAACTCCAAAAGTGAGCCCTTTCTTGTAATTACATGGCACATTGTGCATCCAACGTCTAACACCTCATTCATCCCATTGGGTGAAACATACTAAGTGTGTTTCATCCATTTATAGCCCCAGAGCATCAGCATCGTGGGTGTTTCTTGTTCATTTTTGCCTTCCTAGTGCAATACCTGACATAGTATAGGTGCTAATACATTGGTCGAAGATCCAGTGTTGAAGGTAGGTGGCTGTTGAGAGGGTACCTCCTCTCTTCAGAAGTTACCAGCGTTGGAGTGTCCAACACAGCTGGATCTGGTGTTGCCACAAAGCTTCGGCTTAGGTTGAAGATGCCGCTTGGATCCCATGTTCCTGTGGCTGCGCCGTAGGCCGGCAGCTGCAGCTTTGATGCAACCCCTAGCCTGGGACCTTCCATATGCCACAGATGTGGCTGTAAAAAGAAAAAAAAATTTTCATCATGACCACACATGCTCAGGCTCAAAGACTGAGGGGGGTCCAAGCGCTGCTTTAACCCAAGGCTCCCAACATAAGATGGTAAAGTGAGATGGAAAGGAACGCATCTCATGCCATTTCTCTTCTGCCATCTGCACTCTGCCCTTTGCCCAGGGCTCCCTCTGATGTTGGAAGAGGACAGGGCTTTGGTTATTCTGAGCGTGGCTGGGAGGCAAGAGGTCGGGAAGTCACACTGGACGCTGGGGCCACCTGGAGGGCTTTGGAGATATGTAAATACCCCCCCCCCACACACACCCGTATGATAAAGTCAGCAGCTCTGGGTGGGTGCAGAGGTCTGGGCACCTGCAAGTTTAAAGCTCCCCAGATAATCCCAGTGGGTCCCCAGGGCTAAGAACCATGGGTGAGGACAGCGTGTGCCTTTAGCTGCAGAACCTTCAATCCATTACTCCGGGGCATCTCCTGGGGTGTGCCTCAGAGACGAAAAGTCCCTGTACCTTCGGATTCAGTGGGTTTGGGGTGGGGGAGGGCAGTCCAGAAGCCTATACTTTTAACAAGCTCCTCCAACCCCCCTACCTCCACCATGACCCATGATCAGAGAAGCTCGGGAAATGCAGCCTTAATTTTTTTTTTTTTTTTTTTGGCTCTTTAGGGCCGCACCCATGGCATATGGAAGTTTCCAGGCTAGGGGTCGAAGTGGAGCTACAGCTGCTGCCAGCCTACACTGCAGCTCACGGCAACCCCGGATCCTTAACCCACTGGGCGAGGCAAGGGATTGAACCCACATCCTCATGGATCCAATGCAGCCTTAAATTAAATGCACCCTCGTAAGTATCACGACGGTGCTCATCATGGCCCAAGACATTACTTATCCATTGGATGGACGTCTCTGCCCATCCCCGCCTGCCACCACAGACGGAAGTTCCAAGAGAAGAGCACTTTGGTATCTGCCTTGTTGGCAGCTGTGCTCTCAGCACCTGGGAGATGCCTGGCACTTAGTAGGGGTGCAGTGAATATTTGCAGAAGAGAAAAAAAAAATAAAGCGAGGTTTTAGTCTGGGAACAGCGAGGAAGAAGCAGGTTTGTGTGTGCTAGCGAAGATCTAAGCCTCTTCCCCTACCACAAAAGTCTGTATTTTATCTTCTCCCTGAGGGAAAAATCACAGACATCTGTGCCCTTCCAAAAAAAAAAAAAAAAAGTCCAAATACTCACTTGTCAGCTTTCTGGAAATGGCATTTTTCTGACCCACCCAGTGGTGTAGAGCCAACTCCTGTAGCCCCACTGTCCACACAGGGGGTCACATGGGTGTCAGGGAGAGGGGGCCGCTGAGCAGGGCCAGCACAGCTCGGATTATCAGCAGTAGGGTTCGCCAGAAGGTATCATTTCTTGCTAAATCAGTGCCCTCCATGTATGTATTCTGGAAGGCCTGGCTGCCTGGGGGACCTCAGTGATTTATGAGCTCCTGGCTGGGCAACCAGGCTCCTTTAAAAAAGTAATAATAATAATTGCAGTCTCCAGAGGGATAATTAGGAGCAGGAGAGGGGGGAAAAGGCTTTCTTATAAGAAACTGCTTCTTAAAACTAAACTGCTAAGCCCGCTTACCCCCCAAGGGCTGGCTGAGGCGGGCGCTGCACCTGCGAGCAGAGAAATGAGGCCCTCTGGCATCGTGGGACTGCCTCCTTCTAAGACCCAAATCCTTGCACTGATGTGCCCCAGGAGGAAAACACGAGTCCCAGCTTGAACCCCATCAGTAATTCTCCACTGCCCACAGGCTAAAGACCTTAACAGGATTTACGTGGCTCTTCTTCTTTTTTTTTTTTTGCCTTTTAGAGTCCCACCCGCAGCATATGGAGGTTCCCAGGCTGGGGGTCTCATCGGAGCTGTAGCCACAGCCACAGCAACACCAGATCCCAGCTGCGTCTGCGACCTATACCACAGCTCACGGCAACCCACTGAGCGAGGCCAGGGATCAAACCTGCCATCTCATGGTTCCCAGTCGGATTTGTTTCCTCTGTGCCACGACGGGAATGACAACGTAGCTTTTCCTGATCTGGCCCGTGGCCCCCGTGGACTCTGGCCAGACTGGATCATTCAGAGTTCTCCCCACCAAAGTGCATTTTTCATCCTAAGAGACCTCTTGTTGTGCCCTCTGAGTGAAGCCTCTGTAGCCTGTCAGGCAGAACGTCTGCCTCTCTCAGCTCTTAGCTCATAGCCACCTCCTCCGGGGAGCCTTCCCTGACTGTGACCTTCTTATTTCCCCCTTCCCGAGAGTTAGACATTTGGGACCCTTGGATTCCATGGTCTTCACTACAGACAAATCCCATTTTTACCCATTATCTGCATCTGTCATCACTCTAGAGGGTAAGGCCATAGGAGGCAGGGGTCACGAGGGTCACAGCTAGAATGACAATGCCTGTCCTGTACCTGGTAGGCGCTCGTGCATTCATTCATTGACTAAGCACTTATTGAGCACCTGCTGTATGCCAGAGTACAAAGATAGGCATGGTGTGGTCTCTGTCCCCAAGGACAGGGGTGAAGGGGTCCCGTTTTCCCAGTGCGAGGGATGGCACGGAACTCTGCTTCCCACTAGCACTGTGGCTAACTTCCTCTTTCTGCCAGGAGGGGCCATGCCTGAGCCCAGTCTCTGACAGTGATCAAGGTCCTCCAGGGCTGGGCACCTGGCACTTCCAGATAAATCCTATAAACAGCTGGCACCTCAGCCCAGCCTGCCTGGTGTCCTGGTCGTTTGATTCACCCCTGCCCTATAGGAAGGGACGCTGATGGAGGTGTCAGGGCACAGTCCCTTCTCTGGAGCATGAACCCACAGTTGGTCCTGGCTCTGGCATTGTCCCCAGGGTGATGGTGAGAAGACAGAGCAACCCCATGCCTGCCTGTTCTACTGCACGTTTCCTCGGTGATGCCGGTCACGTCACCCATACCTTGTGCATTATGAATAGTCTTGAGTCCTGCCATTGGACTGGTGGAGACCAGAAAGGGACCCTCCTTGCCTAATACAGCCACATAAAGATGTTTGGAGGGCAGTGGCTACTTTAGTGGCTGGTTGGGACTGTGCGATGTGGAATCAAAGAGACCTATGTTTGAGTTCTGCCACTCGATAATCAGAAGAAATGAGCATACAGCTTACTCCAGCTCACATAAGGTCCCATGGGTTCATCCATGTGCTTGCAAATGGCAGGTGTGCCCTTTTTTTGGGCAAGCACAGAAAAACAGATACTCCATGATTTCGCCTACAGGTGACATCTGTATGTTGAATTCATAGAACCAGAGAGTAGACTGGAGTTACCAAGGGCTCAGGGTTTGGGGGCAAATAAGGAGATATTGGTTGAAGGGTACAAACTTTCAGTCGTTAAGATGAGTAAGTGCTGGGATCTAATATATAGTATGGTGACTATATACTGTATACTTGAAATGTGCTGAAATGTTCTTATCATACACATTCCAAAAAGGTGACTATGTGAGGTGACAGATATATTAATTCATATAATGACCATGGCCATCATTCCACAGTGTAGACCTACATTAAATCATTATGGTACCTACCTTTAAAAAATGGATATAGCACAGGCAACTATAGCCAGTTTCTTGGGCTAGACCATGATGGAAGATCATAGAAGAAAAGGAATCACTTTTTCTGGGTGATTTTGGGTCCCTTTGCTGTATAGCAGAACTTGGCACAACCACATAAATCAACTATACTCTAATAACAATTTTAAAAGAGGTGGCATTTCAAAACATTGCTAAAGATTAGCAGAGTTAACTCTTTCACACATGGTCCTAGAAAAATTGGCTATCCACGTGGAAAAAAAATAAAGCTGTGTCGCCACTTCTCACCAATGAAAAAAAATTGGATAGGTTCAAAAAGCTGTATGTTAAATATGAAATAAAAATATAAAATGTCTAAATGGAAAAAAAAATGAGCATGCAGTATACGTCAGCCATACACATGGTCTGCTATGGAGTGAATGTTTGTGGTCCTCACCCACTCTTGCCCCCCAGATTCACTGGTTGATGCCCTAAGCCCCAAGGTCATGGTATTTGGAGGTGGCGAATCTGGGAGAAATTAGGTCTTGAGAGCGGAGGCTTTAGTGCCCTTCTAAGAAGAGACAAGGGGGAGATCCTATGGTGGCTCAGCAGGTTAAGAACCTGACATAGTGTCTGTGAGGATGCAAGTTCGATCCCTGGCCTTGCTCAGTGGGTTAAGGATCCAGGGTTGCCACGAGCCGTGGTGTAGGTCACAGAGGTGGCTTGGACCTGGCGTTGCTGTAGCTGTGGCGCAGCCCTCAGTTGCAGCTCCAATTCGACCACTAGCCGGGGAACTTCCATTTGCTGCAGGGGCAGCCCTGAAAATAAGGAGAAGAGGAAGAGGAAGAAGGAGGAGGAGAAGAAGAAGAAGGAGGAAAAGGAGGAGAAGAAGTTCCCATTGCGGCTCAGCAGCCTAAGAACCTGATTAGTCTCCATGAGGATGCAGGTTTGATCCCTGTCACTCAGTGGGTTAAGGATATGGCGTTGCCACCAGATGTGGCATAGATTGCAGATGTGCCTCGGATCCCGAGCTTGGGATCTTCCATATGCTGCAGGTGCAGCCCTAAAAAGGCAGGAGGAGGAGAACAAGAAAAAAAAAAGGAAAAAGAGACATGCAAGAGGTCCCCTGTCCACTTCTCCCGTGTGAGGACACAGTAAGAACGCTGAGTCTGTCTATAAACCAGGTTCCCTCACCCAGAACCAAAGGGGCTGGCATCTTGATTTTGGACTTCCAGCCTCCAGATTGTGAGAAATAGCTTTCTGTCCTTTAAGCTCCCCAGACTGTGGCATTTTTGTTAACAGCTCGAGCTGACTGAGACCTGGTCCTTGACGCCCTGGATGTACCCAAGCGAACATCTTGCACGCAGTGACCGGGGGCCAGATGTGGTTCTCAGCTCTGTGTCTGAACCACCTCCCTCCGTCTTCACGTGAACTCCACGAGCCAGCACTCTCATGCTTCCACTTAGGGCCGAGGAATCTGGGACACAGGGAACTGAAGTCAATCACCAGAACAACGCACACATTGCAAAATCTGGATGCAAGCCAGTGTGACTCTAGCACTAGAAGAAAACGTGAGAATATAAAATAACTCTTGGCACGAGGACAGCCTTTCTAAGCATGAGACAAAACGCATGCAGGAAAAGACTGAAAAGTTAGAGACATTCAAAAATGTAAGTCTCTGGCATGGAAAAATACCATAAATAAAATAAAAGGAAAGTGACTCACTGGAAAAATATTTGCCGCAGATAAGATGGGGAAACAAAGGATGATTTCATATATTTTTAATATCTGTATAAATATTTATGTATTCTTTAAGTTTTTGCATGTTAATAAGAACTAGCTGGTCGAATAAAGGAACAGAGGCTTTAAGAAGTTAATAGGAAAAGAGCTACCAATGGGAAATAAATATATGAAAAGATAGTCCATCTCTCTTAAAATTAAAGACATGCAAATGAAAGCCAAGATGAGATAATATAATTCACCAGTAGGACTGGCAAATACATATCTTAAAATGATAACATTTATGGCTGGCAAGAATGTGTAGAACTGGAGTTCCCGTCGTGGCTCAGTGGTTAACGAATCTGACTAGGAACCATGAGGGTGTGGGTTCGATCCCTGGCCTTGCTCAGTGGGTTAAGGATCTGGCGTTGCCGTGAGCTGTGGTGTAGGTCGCAGACGTGGCTTGGATCCTGCGTTGCTGTGGCTCTGGCATAGGCTGGTGGCTACAGCTCCAATTAGACCCTTAGCCTGGGGACCTCCATATGCCATGGGAGCGGCCCAAGAAATGGCAAAAAGACCAAAAAAAAAAAAAAAAAGAATGTGTAGAACTAACTACTCACCAATATTGGAGGGAGCGTTAAGTTAACACATCATGGGACAATTAGATATTATGGACCTAAATGTCAAATGCACATACCCTTTAGCCCAGCAATTCCACTTCAGGAAATTTCATTACGTAAGCGTGCAAAGACCTGTATGCAAGGTTTGTTGCTGTGTTTGTGGTAGAGCTGGGGAGGCAGCCCTCAAAGACCCCTGCCCCTCCCTCCTTAGTGCAGCCCTGCGTCTAGAGAGCAACTGCCCAACCATGGACTACATTTCCCAGCACCCTTTGCATCCAGCTGGGGTCCCATGACGGGTGCTACGTGTCCGACTTCCAGGTCCAGGGGCTAACAGAGTAGGTGTGTCCTCTTCATTGTCTTTTCCCTCCTACTAAATAAATGCAGAGAAATCTGAGACCCTAGAAGAGAGCAGGTCCCAAAGGTAGAAGGGGCATGAAGACCACATACACCTGGGAAAACAATCACCCCTTGGACTTTTGTGAGCAAGACACACACTTTCTCTTGGGGTGTGTTTGTTACAGCAGCTGGCGGGGACCTAATCACTGAAACACTGTAACAGAAAGAGACCAGAAACCACCTACATGCCCATTGGTAGGAGGCAGGTTAAATAAGTTTGAGGGAGGCCAGGCAATCGCTGATTATGTGGCTGTTATAAACAAGTGAGTTGGATCTAGAGATGTTGACATGGAAGGGAGTCCAAGATGTATTATTAAGTGAAACAAGCAAGTTGCAGAACAGTGAGTCCAATATGCGCCTATTTACATAAAACTATACACACAGATGCCAGTACGGATATACACACACCATCTCCAAAGAGATACACAGCAAACTGTTAACGGTGGTTACCTTGCAGGACTTGGATGGACTGTGCTGTAGTATGGATTTTATTCTCATTTTTATCTTTCTGCACTCAGTGGATTTTTTTCTTTGCCATGAGCCTGCATTCTCTTTTTTTCCTTTTTGGCTTTTAGGGCCTCACCTATGACATATGGAAGGTCCCAGTCTAGGGATCCAATCGGAGCTGCAGCTGCCAATCTACACCACAGCCACAGCCACAACCACGCGGGATCTGAGCTGTGGCTGCGACCTACACCGCGGCTCACGGCAACACCGGATCCTTAACCCGCTGAGCCAGGTCAGAGATTGAACCTGCGTCCTCAGGGATCCTAGCCGGGTTTGTTACCGCTGAGCCAGGGCGTGAACTCCAGCATGCATTCTTTATAACTAAGAAAAAAGCTAGCTAATCAAAAGGTATGTTAAAAAGTCTCCTTTAATGTTGTTTAGGGAGAAGAAAGCCTGCATGGAAGCAGCTTCAGTTTCTCAATTTCTCGAGGCGTGAGGGGGAGGAAGCGTGTCTGGAGGAGCCCGGGTGTGGGTGGGAGGCAAGGATCTGGGAGGCGGGGAAGGCACAGCTCTGCTCTCCAGAATCTTGGCTCAGAAGAGAGGAAAGGGGACCGTGGGAGTTGAATGAATGGATTTTGAGGCTGCAAGAACAGCTCTGATGTTTCCAGGCAACTGGACCTCAATTTCTCAGGCGCCATCTGTGGCTAGCCTGGCCTGACTGTGGGGACACTCTCAGAGTGGCTTCTGGGGTAACGCCTGGGGCTCCCACCTTCTCTCTGGATCTGGGCTTAGCTCCTTCCCGACAGGTAAGCCTACCCTCCCTTTTTCCTGAGAGAGGGCCCTTTAAGTCAGCCCTTCTCACCCCCTTTTTTTTTTTTTGGTCATTTTAGGGTTGCACCCTCGCACCCTAGGCATATGGAAGTTCGCAGGTGAGGGGTCTAATCGGAGCTACAGCTGCCGGCCTGCACCACAGCCACAGCACCGCCAGATCTGAGCCACGTCTGCAACCTACACCACAGCTCATGGCAATATCAGATCCTTAACCCACTGACCGAGGCCAGGAATCGAACCCACAACCTCATGGTTCTTAGATTCGTTTCCGCTGCGCCATGGAGGGGAACTCCCCTTGTCACACTTGAATGCAACTTTGTATTGCCTGGGGGGTCTTGTTGAAATGCAGCTTCTGACTCTGTAAGTCTGGTGGGAGGGAGCTGAGATACTGCATTTCTAACAGGCTCTGCAGTGAGGCTGACTGGCTGATCCATGGCCCACAGTTTGAGGAGCCAGGTCCTGGCGATCCTGGCACAAATCGCATAGTCAGTGAATGTTTATGCACTGAATGGAATTGGCTAATGGATGTGGGATGTCGAGCTGTAGGTGATGTGAATTCAGGAAACCCGGATGGGAGGCCCAGCTTTTCCATTTCCTGGCCTTGTGCCTTTCATAGCAGTTTCCTCAAAGCAATGTGTGGTGCACGACAAGGTGGGCGTCCCCTGGCTGTTGTGAGATCTAAGCTGGATAAACCTGGGAGGGGCCCATGCAAACTGTAAAGGGCTGTATTCAGCCCTCAGTGGGTTCCTCTTTCTCTACTTAATTTCCCCCCTTTAGTTTAAGTCTTTGCTTTTTGCTTTTTTTTTTTTTTTTTTTTTTTTAGGGCCGCACTCGCGGCAGCATATAGAAGTTCCCAGGCTAGGGGATGAATCAAATCAACAGCTCCCTGCCTAAGCCAACACCACAGCCATGCAGGATCTGAGCCACATCTGCCACCGACACCACGGCCCAGAGCAACACCGGATCCTTAACCCACTGAGCAAGGCCAGGGATCAAACCTACAACTTCATGGATTCTAATCAGGGCCATTAACTGCTGAGCCATGAAGGGAACTCCTTACATCTTTTCTTTTTTGGTTCTTGTATTTATTCCGTTAAACAATTGCCATGTTACAGTAGTTTCAGGTGTGTAATATATGACGATGACATAGGTATGTACGGTGACATGACCGCCACACTAAGTCTAGTGACATCCATCAGCACACAGAGCTACACAATTTTTTTTGTCTTTTTTTTTTTTTTTTTTTTTTTTTTTGCTATTTCTTGGGCCGCTCCCTTGGCATATGGAGGTTCCCAGGCTAGGGGTTGAATTGGAGCTGCAGCCACCGGTCTACGCCACAGCCATAGCAACTCGGGATCTGAGCCACATCTGTGACCTGCACCACAGCTCACGGCAATGCCAGATCCTTAACCCACTGAGCAAGGCCAGGGACTGAACCCGCAACCTCATGGTTCCTAGTCAAATTCGTTAACCACTGCGCCACGACGGGAACTCCTACACAATTTTTTTTTTCTCATGATGAGAATGTGCAAGAGCTACTCTCTTAGCGACTTACACATCCATTATACAGTATCGTTAACTCTAGTTACTGTGTCGTAAGTTTGTCTTTCTCGTTTTTAAAAAGCCAGCCACCCACTCCTCCATGCTCTCCTGATCCAGCTCTATATAGCTCTTCTTGTTCCCAAAGGTCTTGACCTAAAGCTCAATGAGTCCTCCCCTCACGTTCATTGTCACTTCACCTCAACTCGTCACATCTGCCTCTCAACCCCTCACCCTCTGAGGCAGCTCCCGCTAAGCAAACACCTAAATGCCAGTCCCATTTTGTCCTGGCCTTGTTTCTATCTGTGGCATCTGAGGCGTCAGCCCACTCCCTACTTCTAAGGAGTGCATTGATATTGGGTTTTTTTTTTGTCTTTTTTAGGACCGCACCCACGTCATATGGAGGTTCCCAGGCTAGCAGTCTAATCGGAGCTACACCTGCTGGTCTACACCACAGCCACAGCAATGCCAGATCTGAGCCCCATCTGTGACCTACACCACAGCTCACAGCAATTCGGGGTCCTTAACTCACTGAGCGAGGCCAGGGATTCAACTCGCAACCTCATGGCTCCTAATCGGATTCGTTAACCACTGCGCCACCACAGGAACTCCAAGAATACAATGTCTTGATTTCCTTTGTAACACTCTTATCAGTCCTTCTCCATACATATTTCAGTGATTCCCCACCCCCACCCCCCAGCAACACTTACATCTAATCTCTAACAGAATCCAACTGGTAACCTCTCCCCCAGACACTTCTGACATTGGTCCCTGCCAGATCAGGACTCATCATCGCTTCCTCCTTCACAGCAGAGCTGCAGGGAGCAGCTCAGCATCTTTCTCTAGGTAGGCTCTGCTGTCTGGCATCCATCCTGAGCCAGCTTGCTCTTGTATGACATGCCTCGGTGACATCAACATTCAGGAAGCGAGATGGTCCCCGGGGCTACCTAGTGCTGGTCCCGAGTGGTGGCTTAGGGGACCTCCATCCTCCTAACAGTCTCTCAAAGTCAATTTAGGTGGAAACAGATGGAGGGGAGGAAGGGAAAGCACTGCTGGAGAATTTCTAAAACGGGCAGGATGGCTCCATTACAAATACCTGTTTGCCGACACAAAGGGAGCCTCAGCACAGCCAGCAACTCTGCTGTGTTCCTCTGGCCAACTGGCCTTCCCATTCTGCACAACCACTATAGCCCTTTTCTACCCTCTGCACGTGATCGAAGCCTGCCCTTTTCTGCTGCTCTCAGCAGAGGAGCTCGCACCATAGAGAGTAAAGAAATGGTTAGAATGAAACCTCCTCATTATTCTGTTACCAAATACATAAAGTCTCCCACACGGACCGAGGATGGAGCTAGTCAACCCAGGGGCCTTCTGATCCCAGTCCCCCACGCCTGGGCATCTCCACCTCCACCTCCCAGTATTTCCTGCCTGCAGCGTCCACGGAGGCCCCACCTTCCACATGTGTCTGGATACATGCTAAGGACCCGTCAGCCCCCGACCAGTACTTTTTTTTTTTTTGTCTTTTTGCCTTTTCTTGAGCCATTCCCGGGGCATATGGAGGTTCCCAGGCTAGGGGTTGAATCGGAGCTGTAGTCACTGGCCTATGCCAGAGCCACAGCTACGCGGGATCCGAGCCTCATCTGCGACCCACACCACAGCTCACAGCAATGCCAGATCCTTAACCCACTGAGCAAGCCCAGGGATCGAACCCGCAACCTATGGTTCCTAGTTGGATTCGTTAACCACTGAGCCACGATGGCCCCCGCCCCCAGTTCTGAGTGCTTCTCAGGCACCTGCAAACTCCCCAGCCAAAGACGGGATGAGTCAGGGAGTTTATTTTATCTTTGAAACCCCAAGCTTTACAATTTCATATTCCACAGTCCCTAGGAATACTAAATTTTTCAGGGTTGAGTTCTGCAAGCCTGCCCCCCACTACCCCGGCCCCGCCCGGGCCCCGCCCCGCCACCGCCAGGCAACTTCCTGCAGCGTAACAGTGCCCCCTAGTGGAAGGTGATCCAACTGCACCTGTTGGGGGCAACACCGCCTGCCTTGCCCTCCCTTGTTGCCACTGGGAGGAGTCCTTTCCATTTTGCCTCCTGAAGAGGCAGGTGTGTCAGAATACATAAAGCCAAAAGGTGGCAAGGGTCAGCAGGGATTGGCTTTCTGAACACACAAGGATTAAGGAGAGACGTGCCGTTGGCTTAAGTACCAGGGAGTGAGCTGCTCACATGTCATCCAGATCAAAGCTACATGTATGGTTGTTGCATCAATAGCACTTCTGTAAGATCCAGGGCCCACCCAAACTGTCTAAATCTGAATTCTGATCCAGGCTGTGGTGGAGAAGGGTCCAGCTCTGCATTTCCAGTTTGGGGCGACACCCAACACAGTGTCGCCAAAACAGTTCAGGACACCTGGCAAGATGAGCTCTCGAGCAGACACTCTCAAATCCTTCAGTCCTGCCCTCTCCTGCCTCCAGGCCTTTACGGCTCTTTCTGCCTAGAACACTTTCCCCCGACGCTTCCAAGTCTCAGTCCTTCTCATCCTCAGGTCTCTGTTCAAATGTCACCACTCTCAATTGTCACTGTCACCATGTTTGGTCTCCCTTGTCAGGCTAAGCTGGGAATCTGTAATTCTCTTGCATGTCTGTTGGTTTGTCTATTGCCCTTGCCCCTTCGTCTGCAAACGCCCTCAAGAAGGGATGGCGTCTTCCTTGCTAAGTGTGGAGTCTCCATCCTTGTCACCAGGTCACACCATTGCAGGCAGACAAAAACACATGACTCATGTTTATTGGATAGCTAACAAGGGGTGGATCACAGCCTCAAGCATGAAGACCTGGGTCCCTTGAGGAAACGAAGGAGCCCGAGATCTTCACCAAGGGTTTCCCAAAGTGCAGTCACGTGTCATCTCTGGCGTGCACGGGATTCACGGATGAAAATGACACCTTTCACAGTTTTGTGTTCAATACAGTTGAACATCAGCTTTAACAGACTGTATTGCTTAGGATGAGGCTTCTATGTAGTGAACATAGGAAAGGTGACTCCATCTAAGGACAAAGTAAGAAAATATACTAAGTAAGTAACAATACCCATGCTACATGGATATGGAAAAAAGGTGATGCTTACAACGACTCAAGTTTGGGAAGCTTTGGCTCAAAACAATGTTCGTTCAGCCAAAGGGAATCCAGGCGCAAGTAATGTGGACACAGACTCGTTCAACAAATAATTATTAAGCACCTACTGGTTGCCAGAGATTGTGATAACAGGGGCTAAGGCCATCACTCTAAATAAAACAGATGTAGCGCTTGGTCTGGTGGAGCCTTTGGTCTGGCGGAGGAGAGAAGGGACCAGGAAACAAATATATAATTGCAATTGAGGATGGAGGAAAAGAGCAAGCGTGATGAGGGAATTGAGTGGCTGGAGAAACCCCAGAGCGGACATCTGAGCAGACTGAGCACTGGCTTGGATGAAAGGCCACAGGATGCAATGAAAAGAGAGTAGGATACGACAAAAGCAGGTATGGATGAAATAAGACGGTCCTGAAGAGAATCTAAAGATGCATTAGCAAACTGCACGGACAGCAGTCAGGACCAGAACTGGCAAGATGGAAAATAAACATCAGAACAAACTGGAGCCTGATCTTGGGCTTCTCAAGGAAAAAATCCACAGGATTGAACTGATGAGAAACAAAGTGACATGAAAGACAGAATAGTCATAGTCAACAGCGAGTTTGAGATGTTATCAAAGAGGGAACCTGAAGTCAATTGGACAGAGCTATGGGCAAAGATTTCATGAAAGAGACATTTCCAGAGATACAGTGTAGGTAGATCAAAAGGTCAGCTGAGTCCAAACAAAACATCCATCCAACCAACACCTATCTATAAAAACATGCATCAGGACAAGCATTTAAAATTACATAGGAGTTCCTGTCGTGGCTCAGTGGTTAACAAATCTGACTAGGAACCGAGAAGTTGCGAGTTCGATTCCTGGCCTTGCTCAGTGGGTTAAGGATCTGATGTTGCTGTGAGCTGTGGTGTAGGTCTCAGATGCGGCTTGGATCTGGCATTGCTGTGGCTGTGGTGTAGGCGGGCAGCTGTAGCTCCAATTCGACCCCTAGCCTGGGAACCTCCATATGTCACGGGAGTGACCCTAGAAAAGGCAAAAAGACAAAAAATAAATAAATAAATAATAAATTTAAAAAATTTAAAAATAAAATAAAATTCTACATAAACTACAAAAGTTATCTAAGTATGACAGATACCCCGGTTGAATAAAGCAAACGAAACAGTTTTTCAACAAATTCCAGCCAGACAAGGACTTTGTAACAGCGTGAAATGCTGGAGAGCACAGATCATCACCCATAGAGTTTTGCAGGAAAAAAAAAAGAACGTTGTGACGGCCAGCACTTAGTCCTTAGCCAATTCACTTGTGAAGGCCAAAGCAAAGCATTAAAAGATGTACAACAGACTGAAAAGCATTCCACTTCATGCGCCAAAAAAGTTTTTTGAAAATAAAAGCAATGACCTGAGCAATGGTGTGAAGGAACCGGGGATCGGAGAAGTTGTTCATAAAAGGACAGTGGCTGGGACTGAAAAGAGCATGGCGTCCAAGTGACTAACACGTTCCGCTCCCAATGTCGAGATTTTTCATTACGAATGAGATACAAGCAAGTAATCATTTCTATCTCCATACACTTGAAAAATTGAATAATTTGGTCAACCAAATTCAAAAGCCCAGATTAAATCGACAAAGACTGGGAAGAGAAGTCAGCAATAGAGGAAGAAAAGGTGGGAAGGGGCAGAGGGAAAGCAAGTGAGATTCTATTTTTTCTTTTTTCTTTTCTTTTTTTTTTTTTGCTTTTTAGGGCCCCACCTGAGGCATATGGAGGTTCCCAGGCTAGGGGTCGAATCGGAGCTGTAGCCGCCGGCCTACACCACAGCCACAGTCACACAGGATCCGAGCCATGTCCGCAACCTACACCACAGGTCATGGCAACACCAGATCCTTAACCCACTGAGCCAGGCCAGGGATCGAACCTGCAACCTCACAGTTCCTAGTCGGACTCGTTTTCCCTGCGCCGTGACAAGAATTCCCACAAGTGAGATTCTTTACCAAAAGGTCGTTCCTATTCCTTTACTCTATTAGAGAAAAATGCAATGAGGAATTCAAAACAGAACATACATCTTTCAAAATACCGGGAAGTAAAAAAGCAATGTAAATGCAGCTCATACAACACAAGAGACAGGAAAGGAAAGCAAGGAAGAAAGAGTTGAAATTGTCGGGAAAGATGCTAGCAAAGTGCAGAAGTGAAGATTGATTGTGTTAATATTAAAAATCATTGGAAATAGGCTAAACACCATTATTTTAAAAAATGACAACAATAAAGATTTCTCACTCTAACCTAAAACCTAGCCAGTCATATTTGCATTCACCACCGCAGAATAGAGGGACGGGGACATTTTATAGGAATGTGGAAAGGTTCAGCCACACTAGGAAAATGCCAGCCTAAAGAAAGCTAGGGTTGGGAGTTCCCGTCATGGTGCAGCAGAGATGAATCGGACTAGGAACCATGAGGTTGCGGGTTCGATCCCTGGCCTCACTCAGTGGGTTAAGGATCCGGCGTTGCCGTGAGCTATGGGGTAGGTTGCAGACGCGGCTCGGATCCTGAATTGCTGTGGCTGTGGCTGTGGCCGGCAGCAACAGCTCCGATTGGACCCCTAGCCTGGGAACCTCCATAAGCCGTGGGAGTAGCGTAAGAAATGGCAAAAAGACCCCCCCCAAAAAAAATTGAAAAAAAAAAATCCTGCTGTGTAGCACTGAGCCCTATGTCTGGTCACTTATGATGGAGCCTGATAATGTGAGAAAAAAGAATGTATACATGTATGTGTAACTGGGTCGCCTTGCTGCGCAGTGGAAAATTGACAGAACACTGTGAACCAGCTATAATGGAAAAAAAGAAAAATCATAACAAAAAAAGAGGCCAATACCTTAAAACCATCTCGTATGTATACAGACTCCTGTATCAAAACTTCAGGGTAACTGCAAACCCCAAATCTACAATACCTACACACACAAATAAGAAGCAATCCAAATATAACACTAAAGATAGTCCTCAAACCACAAGAGGCGAGAGCAAGAGAAGAAGGGAAGGAAAAAAAGAAAGCTAAGGTCACGTTATTAACACCAGAAAATGTAGAGAGAACACGGGGACTATTTCATATTGATAAAGGGCCCGATTCAAGGTAATACTGCCACCTAATTGTGTTTGTGGGGGATCAAAAGCAGGGTTCCTCTCTCCTCTTCCTCTGGTCACCACTAAATTGATAATGAATGGATACAAGGTATAAAGTCAAAATATTAAGAGAATGGGTGAAACACTGGTGGGAGACAATGAAGCGAGACTTACTTTTGGAAGAAAGGAGGCCACCTTTGGAGGGATATTGGTCTTGGAAGAGGCAGCTGAAACTTAAGTGACTACTGGGAGAAGAGGGTGTCCCTGATGAGAAGAGAATGGAATCTTCCAGTCGCTCTGGAACTGTAGGCACCAGAGGTGAGAGGTGTGGGCAGAAGCACAATCAATGCCAGAGGTTTCTAGAAGGAGCAGCTGGACCTGCAGTGCTTCCCCTCAACTGGACAGCCAGGCTGGAGCCATTTTCCTAGTGGGGCAGAGGTGGGGACACTAGCCTTTGGAGCTATTGAAGCAGGCAAGTCCCCAGACACTGGCCAAGGTGAAGAGGCGGGTGAGGCACCTGCCGGAATGCTGGCAGGTGGCTTACCTGCCTAAAGCTGACAAGCGGAAGCTCCTTCTTAGAGACACTGACCAGTCATGATTTCGAGGAATAGCTACCAAAGCATAATTTATTTAGAGAAAAGCTGCTACATCCCACTGAGATCCATATCATTAAATTTCATAGAGTCATAACTCAGTGCAGAAATAGGTCACAAGAAAAAACAGTCCTCTCCACAGCTTCCAAAAAGGCACATAGTAAATTCCACATCCATCGCTAATTAAGAAAAAAAAAACTTTAAAGAAATCGGGAAGGCTGTCTCTTTAACAAGAAAGAGAGCAGCCCTCGCAAACCCGTGGAAACTTGCATATTGATAGATGAAATAGTATCAGTACTAACCTGTATTGAGACCCTTGGGGGCAGGCACGATTCTAAGCATTTTTCTATCTAGCATCTCATTTAAACCTCCCCCGACCATCACTAGGTAGGTATGTGTATTAACCTTATTATTCATGTAAGGAAATTTAGTGCAAAGGAATAATTTGCCAAAGTCACAGGGTACGGATTGGGGAAGCCAGGATGTTAAACCCAAATGTTACAACCCTGGTTCCTGTGCTGTAACCTCCAGGCTATGGGTCTCATTAAAGTCAGGCAAGACAAAGGTGCCTGCTAACACAATTAATATTTAATATTCTTCCATAATTTATAGACAGTTCAATTAAAACTTCAATAAACGGAGAGATGGGAAATCATCACACGAGAAAGACATCCATACTTCTCCAGTTACTCTATAAATCAAATGTAATACCAATCCGAATCCCAAGAGGATGTTAAAAATTGAATTGGATATTGCAATTATAAAGTTTCTTGTGGATGAATAAATGAAAGAGAAGAGCCAACACACTGTGTGAGAAGGAAGCATCATGGAGCAGAAGCTACAGGGTCATGCAATATATATGTTAAAGCCACCGTAATTGAAACGGTGTGGTTCTGGCTCAGGAATAGGCAAATGGATTAATGGAACAGAATACAAAATCAGAACTAAGCACAACTATTAAAAAACAAATGATGGAGTTCCCATGGTGGCACAGTGGAAACGAATCTGACTAGGAACCATGAGGTTGTGGGTTCGATCCCTGGCCTTGCTCCATGGGTTAAGGATCCGGCGTTGCCGTGAGCTGTGGTGTCAGTTGTAGACCCTGCTCAGATCCTGTGTTGCTGTGGCTCTGGTGTAAGCTGGTGGCTACAGCTCCGATTCGACCCCTAGTCTGAGAACCTCCATATGCTGTGGGAGTGGCCCTAGAAAAGGCAAAAAGACAAAAAAAACCCAAAGTTAGAAAAATACCATATTATACATGATATCTGCTTTTCGTGTGTGTGTGTGTGTGTGTGTGTGTGTCTGCTTGAATATCACAAGGGAGAACGTATGATGCCTTGATATGCTGCTGTCCCCACCTCCACCAGCTAGGTGTAAAAATACACGACCTGCTGTTCTTGGTGACTTTTCCTCAAAGAGGTGTAGATAGAACAGCCTGTTCTTCGTTATTCACATAGAACCCTTCCCCACTTTGCACCCAAAGCATTTATAAATTCTAAATAGGAAACGGTAGAGATAGAGTCCATTCCAGCCAAACAACTTATAATAGCAACTTCAAAGAAAAAAAACAAGGTATAGATGTCTAGTTATATTGAATGCTATGTAAGAGCAGGGGAGGGTGGGCTTTCGGGAAGGGAAAGAGGGTAAAGGCTGGAGGGAAACTCCGTTTTTACTATATATCCTTTTCCAATCCTTTGACTTCTTAAAAAAATTTTTTTTGCACCTGCAGCATATGGAGGTTCCCAGGCTAGGGGCTAAATCAGAGCTGTAACTGCCAGCCTGCAGCATGGCCCCAGCAACGCTAGATCCTCAACCCACTGAGCCAGGCCAGGGATCGAACCAGCACCCTCACAGATCCTAGTCAGGTTCCTTAACTGCTGAGCCGCAACAGGAACGCAGACTTTTTTTTTTTTTTTTTTGGCCACTCCCATGGCTTGTGAATGTTCCCGGGCCAGGGACTGAACCTGTACCACAGCAGTGACCCAAGCTCCTGCCGTGACAAAGCTGGATCCTTACTCCACTGCGCCCCAAGAGAACGCCTCCTTGGACTTTTTCTGTCAAGTGCATTTTCCTTTTTTTTTTTTTTCAAATGAAGAGAGAAGAAGAGGAAAAATACAGCCATTGAAGGCAGACATGCTTCCCTGTTTTGCCACTCACTCCTGCACAGCCCTGGGCAAGTCACTGACCTCTCCGTGAGCCTCAGTTTCCCCATTCCGGGGGAGAAAGCAGACCTTCCTCTGCAGGCTTGTGGAAAGGATTGGAGGTGATGTGTGGAGGTGATGGCAGGTGCTTCGTAGGCGCTTGGTGGATGTGGTTGTTTGGATTAACCTTGTCCCTGCCTGAGTCTGCAAGGAGAGTTGAAGCAGAATGTAATTACCCGTGTTGGCGCAAAGCCAGGATACCTGAGTCGTGCAAAACACGCTGTTGAATGTTCCATCAAGATCTGTAAGTACACAGAGTCGCTGAACATACCCTGTGCTTTCCCCCAGGGTTCGGGAAGTAAAATGCATTTTACCACGGCGCATCTGCTCGTTTTTTAAAAATTCCACAACTAATTAACCAGAATCCCCATCAGCCAGCTCCGTGTGGATTAACCAACCATGTCCGCAAACCCTGGCCCTTTTCTGTTCAACACAGGCAGTGTCTTCTCCCCGCCAGGACCTCTGGCAAGATGCGGGATGCCTGGGGCGGGGAACACAGACAGCTGGAGTTTCATTAACCCACTGGAAAGCGCTTCTCACGCAGCAGGTCCGTCCGACAGCTCTTTAACGTTGGGAAGGCCCAGGAACTTCGTGGTGAAGCCCAGCCTCTCTGGAGTTGGTCTGACCTGGCTTCTAATGCTGCTAGATCACCTCGTAACTGAGAAATCGTGGGTAAGGTACTTAACATCTATCTGTAAACCTCTGTTTCCTCCCTCTATTTAATGGGGCCAATGAGGGTGCCTACCTCATTGGATTAGTGTAATCATTAAGGGATGAGAGGTAAAGGCAGTTGGCCCCCCAGGGTTTGTTGCTCAGCAAGGCCTCAGAAAATGATACCCAAACAAAGAAAGACGGAGGTGCTTTTGCACGAGTCCAAAGAAAGATTCTGTCCTTGCGCAGACAATAGAAAAGCCACCTGTTGCAGAAAGATGTACAGACCTGAGCTCTCTTTAAGGATCCCCGTTGTGGCCAGAAAAAGCAGTGACAAAGGATAGGCACAGTGTCCTCGGTGTTAAGCCTCTAAGTAATTTGCTTATCAACTACCCTCAAAAGGAAAATGTGGGGGAGGGCGAGCGAGGGGGAGGGACTGGGAGCCTGGGGTTAACAGATGCAAACTTTTGCCTTTGGAATGGATAAGCAATGAGAGGCTGCTGTGTAGCACAGGGAACTCTATCTGGTCACTTGTGATGGAGCAAGATGGAGGATAATGTGAGAAAAAGAATGTACGTGTGTGTGTGTGTGTGTGTGTGTGTGTGTGTGTGACTGGGTCACTTTGCTGTACAGCAGAAAATTGACAGAACACTGTAAACCAAATATAATGGAAAAAATAAAAATTATTAAAAAAAAAAGAGAATGTGGGTTTCCCATTGTGGTGCATTGGAAACAAATCCGACTAGGAACCATGAGGTTGTGGGTTCGATCCCTGGCCTCGCTCAGTAGGTTAAGGATCCGGCATTGCCGTGAGCTGTGGTGTAGGCTTCAGACACGGCTGAGATGCTGAGTTGCTATGGCTGTGGTGTAGGCTGGCGGCTGCAGCTCCGATTAGACCCCTAGCCTGGGAACCTCCATATGCCATGTGGTGTGGCCCTAAAAAGCAAAAAAATAAAATAATAAAAAAATAAAAACATAAAAGAAAATGTGAGGAAAACCATTTAGAAGTATGATTGCAATATGGTCAAAAACAGTATGGTTTCAGGGGTTTTCAAAGAAACAAAAATAAAGCAATGCTCCTTTAAGAAGAAAATCCTTTTAGAAAATCCCAAAATCTGGTTATTAATGCGATTATCTGATAGGATCTCTCGTGTGTCAACATTTTGCAAGGGATGGGCTGTCATATAAACATAACTAATTATTATTTAATTCTAAGCACTTAGGTGAAAAGTAATTTTTTGACTAGCAAGGTGGTCAAAGAAGAGACATCAGAAGATTTTTTGTTTTTCCTTCTGATTGTACAAAATTGTCATGGAGGAGACACGGATTTTTCCTCTTTTTTTTTTTCTTTTTTTAAGGGCTGCACCTGAGGCATATGGAAGTTCTCAGGCTAGGGGTCAAATCAGAGCTTCAGCTGCCAGCCTACATATACCACAGCCACAGCAACGCCAGATCTGAGTGGCATCTGCAACCTACACCACAGCTCACAGCAACGCTGGATCCTTAACCCACTGAGCAAGGCCAGGGATTGAACCCGAGTCCTCATGGATACTAGTTGGGTTCTTAAACCAGAGTCACAATGGAAACTCTGATTTTTCCTTATTATATCAAGAATCTTGACCTGGATGAAGGGGGTCCCTATGTAGCTGCTACATTTTGAATCAAACCTAAGAACAGCCATTGCTCCAAAAGCTGCTCTTGAGCCTGTTTTTTTTTTTTCTTTTTAAGAAATATTTTTGTCAAAAGGCCATCATTTCCCAGAAAAAGGTTACAGATAATTTTCCAAATTGCAGGTCTTATCCCACCTCCTAGTTGTGGTAAAACCCTGCGGAATGCATCAAGCATGAACCCACAGGAAACAATGATTTCGGTGCAGTGAAAGCTCAGGCCTGAGTCGTGATCCAGTCTCCACCACACTGAACAAGTCACTTCAACTCAGAGTCACTTTCAGAGTTTCCGTTGTGGCTAGGCATGTGTCCGTGAGGATGTGGGTTCAATCCCTGGCCCTCGCTCAGTGGGTTAAGGATCTGGGGTTGCCACAAGCTGCAGCGAAAGTCAAAGATGTGGCTTGGATCTGGCGTTGCTGTGGCAGCCACAGCTCCAATTTGACCCTTAGCCTGGGAGCTTCCCTATGCCACAGGTGCAGCTTTCAAAGAAAGAAAAAAAAAACCCGAAACACAAAACTCTCTGAGTCACTTTCTACACATATGAAAGGGAGAAAAATATATATTTTCTACAATGGATCATTTTAACTCTAACACTAATTTGAAGTGTCGACAGGGCTTGGTGAAGCCCAGAGAGCTAGTAACACCTGATGTCTAGGTATTTCCCCAGGGTGTGTTTCCGAAAGGAGATTAGCATTTGAATCAGCAAACCTAGGGGCCCTCTCTTTACTCTCAAAGTGCCAGGACCTCAGCACAGCGGCGGGAACAAAAAGCCGAGGAAAGAGGAATTCCCTCTCTTCTTGGGCTGGGACATCCCTCTCTTCCTGCCCTTGGACTTCAGGGCTTCTGGTTCTCAGGCCTTCAGACTTGGACTGAATTCCACCAGCCATCCTAGTCCCCCAGCTTGCAGACAGCAGACTGCGGGACTTCTCATCTCTGTCACCACGTGAAGCGATGCCTATAATAAATCTCCTCTAAGACATAATCTATATATATCGAATTGGGTCTGTGTCTCTGGGGAACGCTGGCTGGTACAGCCTCTGGCAGGGCTTCTTGTCAGGGTTAAATACCTTGTCTGTAAAGTGTTGGCACAATGCCCCACGTGGGAGCGATGGAGGGGCTGGAAGGAGCACGGTGACCCGCTGCAGGGTGGGGAAGGGCAGGCCAAGGACAATGTAGGACAAAAGATTTGAGAGGTCTCCTGGGGGGATGGAGGGATGGAGGGCACAGGCTGACACGTGAACCCCCAGAAGGTCCAGGGGCTCTGCTGATGTGCGGGGATCCGTGATGCAACGGTGGCATCATGGCCATCGGAACAGCTTTCAGGGACAAGCCAGCCAAGGAGAGTGGAGCAAAAGTCTCCTGGGCTTCTTGAGTTTGTTTTTTTTTTTTTGGTTTTGTTTTGTTAAAAAAAAAAAAAATCTTCGAAGCCCAGTTCACGTTCTGGATAGCGTCACAGTGTCCTCATCGGGCCCACCACCTAAAGGAGAGTCCAGCCGAGGGAGAAGTGGGGTGAAATCCACTTATCATGGGTTTTACTAAGTGTCTCTCCTGCAGCTGAGTTTACTGGGAGTGGTGCCTTTGCCTGTTTTATTTTTATTTTTATTATTATTTTGCTTTTTAGGGCCGCACCCGCAGCATAGGGAGGTTCCCACGCTAGGGGTCCCATCAGAGCTACAGCTGCCAGCCTATGCCACAGCCACAGGAATGCCAGATACGAGCCGCGTCCATGACCTACACCACAGCTCATGGCAACGCCGGATCCTTCATCCACTGAGCAAGGCCAGGGATCGAACCTGCAACCTCATGGTTCCTAGTCGGATTCATTTCCACTGCACCACAACAGGAACTCCGCCTTTGCCTGTTTTTAAAGAGGCTTTGTGGTGACCCTGCCTTCATACAAAGAATCCCCTTAACCGAAATCTGGGCCAAACGTGGATCTCCAAAGGCCGGCCATCCAGACGCGTGTCCAGTGCCATGGGGTGACTTCACCCTCACCTTACGGCTCCCCTCCCCAAGTTTTGTGTCCCCAGAAAGGTTTTCTGCCGATCCGTATCAGAGAGAGAGAGAGAAAGAAAAGCTATATTTCAGTTTGTTTATGGCTCTAAAGCATCTGTTACTTTGCTGTGTTTTGCAGGGAAACTTGGCATCTCATATTCATAAACCCGGCTGCTTTGGGTTTAATTGTGTAGCTAACTCAAGCTATAAAGTGGGATCCGTGGTGGCCTGGAAAGATTTTTGAGGGAGAAGGAAGTGAGCCTCCAGGGCAGCTTGACTAAGAAGATAATCGTGTGTTAACGGCACCCCTGTAAGTGATGCGTATGTACCTCTCAGTCTCAGGTGTGAGGAAGGCTGGGCCCCACATAAGCCACAAGAGAAAGGCTGATTTCTTTCTTTCTTCCTTCCTCCCTTCCTTCCTTCCTTCCTTCCTTCCTTCCTTCCTTCCTTCCTTCCTTCCTTCCTTCCTTCCTTCCTTCCTTCCTTCCTTCCTTTTTCTTTCTAAGGCTGCACCTGCAGCATAGGGACTGGGGGTTCCATATGCTGGGGGTCACATCGGAGCTGTAGCTGCCAGCCTACATCATGGCCCCAGCAATGTGGGATCTGAGCCACCTCTGCAACCTACACCACAGCTCATGGGAATGCCGGATCCTTCACCCACTGAGCGAGGCCAGGGATCGAACCTGCGTCCTCAGGGATACTACTAGTTGGTTTCGTTACCACAGAGCTATAGCGAACTCTGGGAAAGGTTGATTTCTGATGACCTGACCCTGGGAAATGGCCACGCTGGGCCAGAGGTGAGTGTGTGTTTTTTAGGCAGGGGCGGCGGGCGGGGGCGGGGGTGGTCTTTCAAAATCTCTGAGTCCCTGGCTTATGGTAACTAATGACCAGACGGGACTGACCAAGGGACCTTCTACTTGTGTTATACCCAAGACCTCATCATTTCTTGATGCCACCAGGTCAGGTGGGTAGGTACTATTCCTCTAGGGAAAGGTCTCCACTTTATCTCCAGTGCAGAAGAATCTCTGATAAACCTCTGGAATGACGTGGGATCTACAGGGACGGGCAGCGAGGGCCCTCGGGTAGGAAGTGAGATTGGAGGGTAAGAGCCCCAAGTTCAAGGGTTTTCTTTGCTTCTTTCAATTCCCTCTTCAGGGACTGTGCCTGGAGCTGGCCTCTGGGGGTTTCTTCCTATATTGGAGGCTTAAGGGAACAATGATGGGAAGGCTTTCTTCCTCCAAGCTACCTGTTGCAGACCCTGCAGTTAAAGAGGCCTAAATGGGGTAGAGGGGGTTGGTACTGTGGTTGGGGGTGGGGTGTCACCTAAGAGTGAAAAACACAATGGGGTCCATCTGAAGTTGTATCAGGAACAAGGAATGACAGTCAAAGTAGATGTCTAAGTGGGGTCCCGTCCTGCCTCCGTTTTCACAGGGGATACAGCAGACAGTAAATATTCCTTCCTTCCACCCTCCCCCCTTTCTTTCTTTCTTTTCCTTTTTAGGGCCGCACCCACAGCATATGGAACTTCCTAGGCCAGGAGTCGAATCGGAGCTGCACCTGCCAGCCTACACCACAGCCATAGCCACACCCGATCGGAGCTACATCTGTGACCGACACCACAGCTCATGGCAATGCTGGATCCTTAACCCACTGAGCAAGGCCAGGGATCAAACCTGTGTCCTCATGAAGACTATGTCGGGTTCTTAACCTGATGATATATGTGAAAATATATGGGAATATATGAAATACATGGGAACTCCATTATCTTTATTTTTCTTCATGTTACAGATGGAAAACCTGAGGTCAGCTAAGTAACCTGAGGTCATCCAGCTCAAAAGTGGCAGAGGTTTGAACTCAGCTCTGGAGGGTGAAACTGGGACCTGGCACCCAGGGAGGAGATGTAGGATGTGCAGCCTCTTCTACCACGGAGTCCTGGGCCAATGGCCATGGTGACTCCTGCCAACGCTTGTCCCATCTTGGAGAAGTATCGTGAATGAAGCTTCCGCATTTCCTTCTCTCTTGGCAGAAGCTCAGATGAACTTGCATTTGAAACTCAGCTTAACCTGTTACTAGGCTGTTCCTAGGCAAGTTACTGAACTCCTCTGTTCCTCAAGTTTCTTATCTATAAAATGGAGATGGTGTTTCCATCGTAGCTCAGCAGTTAACGAACCTGACTGGCATCCATGAGGATGCAGGTTCGATCCCTGGTCTCGCTCAGTGAGTTAAGCATCCAGCTTTGCCGTGAGCTGTGGTGTTGGTTGCAGACATGGCTCAGATCCTGCTTTGCTGTGGCTTGTGGCATAGGCTGGTGGCTTCAGCCCCGATTTGACTCCTAGCCTGAGAACCTCCATATGCTGTGGGTGCGGCCCTAAAATGAGAGAAAGACAAATATATATGTATATTATATTATATATATATTACTCTTATTGTCCCGATATATTATATATAAAATGGAGACAATAAGAGTAATACATCAGAGGGTTGTTGTTGCAAGAATTAAATGATATAATATAATGAAATAGATCATGTGAAGCCCTTAAACTGGTCTCTGCTACATAGTGAGCATTCTGTAGGTTAGATGTCAGAATTAATTCCATGGTGACATCTGGGTCAAGTATGGCTCAGTTTCTTCCCGGACCCTGTGTTTCTCCCTCTTCCACGGTCTCTGTGACTTGCCTAGAAATGGAGCCCTTATCCCACCGGCGCAGGTCCCACCGGTTCTCATTTCAGGAGACAGGGCTGGAAACCACCCCCTGGCTTTTCTCAACTCGACTCAGAAGGCAGATCCAGGTTGTCTCTGTGGCTGGCTGGTTGGCTGCCCTAACTTTTTCTGCAGTCTAAGGAGAGCACTTAGCCCCCAAAGTCAGGTTCAAGGGGTGGCAGGAACTCGTGGAATGCCTATTTTTGGTCTTGGGTTCAAGATACCTTCTTCAATCTAGCTTCACTGGGAATACAGGGAGAAACTGTATTTTCACTTCCACCTACGTCTATTTTGAAAATTTAGTTCAGGAAGTAAGCAGGAGTGGGTGTGATTACTTGCTAACCTCAAACCTCAACAGAAGGGAAGCATACAGTTCAATGATCATTTGCTATTTTATTCTTAAGCCAAAAAAAAAAAAAAAAAGCAGAGAGAGAGAGAGAGGAAAAAAAAAAAAAACCCAGTTAAGTGGTTACTGCAGCCATTCTGTGACTTCTTAAGAACCACACCCCTCCCCGCCCAGACTAGGGGTCCAATCGGAGCTGCAGCTGTTGGCACAGCCACAGCAATGCCAGATCCAAGCCACGTCTGCGACCTTCACCACAGCTCACGGCAGAGCCGAATCCTTTAACCCACTGAGCGAGGACAAGGATCGAACCTGTGTCCTCATGGATACTAGTTGGGTTCATTACCATTAAGTCACGATGGGAACTCCTCACTTCAAGTTTCAACTGTGCTAATTGTGATGCCTTGAACTTCCCATCCATCATCTATGGCACAGGCAGACCTTCCACAATCAGCTCTTCTATGTCGCAGCTTTTTATTTTTATTTTTGCCATTTCTAGGGCCACTGGAGGTTCCCAGGCTCGGGGTCAAATCGGAGCTACAGCTGCCAGGCTACACCACAGCCACAGCAACGCGGGATCTGAGCCACATCTTCGACCCACACCACAGCTCAGGGCAAGGCCGGATCCTTAGCCCACTGAGCGGGGCCAGGGATCGAACCCGCAACCTCATGGTTCCTAGTCGGATTCGTTAACCACTGAGCCACGACAGGAACTCCAATGTTGCAGCTTTTCAAATACGTCTATCTTAGAAGTCTGTTGTCCTGGCAGAATTGCTCCTTTTCCTCCAGTCTTTGCCCATTGGACTACTTGTATTTTGTGTTGTGGTTTTTTAAGTTTCCTGTGGCCTCTCTGATGTATCTAGCTCTCTCTTAAAAGGTATGAAAACCTCTGCATTGCCGGGCTGATCTGGGCAAACCTTGCCCGACAGCAAGGCTGGTGAACATTCCCTCAGCTTCTTCTATCCTTGTTTGTGTCTCATGACTTTCAGAGAAGGAAGCACACCTATTCAATGTGTTTGGGAATTGGTGTCTGTTTGCAGTCGATAATATTCTGCCAGCGCTAGCAAGTGATCTGAATTTGCCCCAAATGGAACATATGGTTCACAGGATTGTTGCTATGGTCTAGGAATCTTAACGCAGCCGAGTTCACCTCCTTTGCTGATCCCCAAGACTTTCTTTGGAAATCCCACATATGCTATTTTTTAAAACTGAAGTCAGCTATAAAGAGTTGCATGTGAAAGTTCGCAATTATAAACCTTTGGCAAGGGTTTTGAAACGACATCCACAGCCACCAAAACCATAAGAAGGACCAAATCAAATGAGTTCCCTGACCGCCCCCTGCAGACTATGGGCTGCCAGGGTGCCACCGGTGTGTCCCACACCACTGGCATGTTCTGGAAAAGGGTTATGAAAGACCAATGAGATGGTGAGAACTTAAGAAGATTTTGGGAGAAGAGAAAAGAGCAAAGGACCCACGGTTCTTGCTATTGCAGGTCTTGCACATAATTAAGTTAAGGCAAATGGAATGGATGGAAAGCATCCATTCCTGAGATGCTAAGAAGTGTCTTCTCCAGCTTCCCAAGGTCCCTGGAATCTTCCTGTCCTCATTTGGTGGGCAGTTAGGATTCAGCCGTGGAAGTTAGCTGTCCTTAGGAAAACCTTCGTTCCCATGCCTGTTGGCTTCCTGCAAGCTCTGCTTTCTCTCAGCTTGGTTTCCTTTGACTCGTACCATTCTGACATGGCCGGACATGTGTTTTGGTGCCCTCTTTAGAGTATGGAGGGGAGGAGATAGATAATGTATGAGCAGTGCCCCCAGAGCAGCCCTTGGAGCCTGCAGGGTTCATGGGGATCCCGCCGGATCTCCTCCCAACAGCACCCGTGTCTGCACTGCCCACCCGGGAGGAAGAGCATTCTCTCAGATCTTCCTTTGTGTCAGGGAAGGAAGGGACCCTGAACTGCCCCGAGCACCTGTTAACTCCACGAAAAGGTCAGAGGCGCAGATGCTTGCCCCTCCCCCACCCCAGCCCTATAAGGGAACATGCTTTATTATTCCCATTTTGCAGATGAGCTAAGTAAATTTGTTCCCAAGATTGCAGTAGTAGTAGATGGCAGAGCTAGGGTCTGAACTGAAGTCTGTCCCTTGGCTGCAAGGGACAGAAACTCAACTCAATCTAGCTCAAACAACGGGGGAGCTTTTTGCTGCATGTCATTTGGAAGGCCAGTGATTCATCTAGTCTCTGGTCCATCCTAGTCTTGGGGCTCAAATGTATTCTGGGAGCTCTCTGTCTCCAGCACTCGGCTCTGCTGTCCTTGGTATGTTGGTTTCATGTTGTAGCCGCTTCTTCTCTGTGACTGCTAAAGAGGTCCACTGATCCCAGAGGAAGAGAGACTAATTTCTTTCTTTCTTTTCCTTTTTTTTTTTTTTTGGTCTTTTTGGTCTTTTTACCTTTTCTAGGGCCGCACCTGAGGCATATGGAGGCTCCCAGACTAGGGGTCTAATCGGAGCTGTAGCTGCTAGCCTACACCAGAGCCACAGCAACACAGGATTCGAACCACGTCTGCAACCTACACCACAGCTCACGGCAACGCTGGATCCTTAACCCACTGAGCGAGGCCAGGGATCGAACCCACAACCTCATGGTTCCTAGTCGGATTTGTTAACCACTGAGCCACGACGGGCACTCCATATATCGTATCTTAGGGAAGTGTTGATTGGTCCAGTGTGAGTCACATGTCATCCCTGAGCAAATCACAGTGTTCAAGGGAGAGAGTTTCCTGATTGGCCAGCCTAGGTCACATGCCTACCTCAGTGGACAGGGTGCAGTCTTACACACGCCGCATCCAGGACCACATGGCACAAAGGAGGTTCCCCAAAGGGAAATCAAAGTCTAGTACCAAGATTGGATGCTAGGCTAGCAAAATCAATAGATGTTGTCTGCACTTTTTTTTTGTTTTTTTTAGGGCCACACCCATGGCATATGGAAGTTCCCAGGCTAAGGGTCTAATCTGAGGTGTACCAGCTGACCTACACCACAGCTCAAGCAATGCCAGAACTTTTAACCCTCTGAGTGAGGCCAGGAATTGAACCCATGTCCTCATGGATACTAGTTGGGTTCGTTACCACTGAGAAATGTTTTTTTTTTTCTTTTTTTTTTAATGGCTACACCTGCAGCCTATGGAAGTCCCCAGGCTAGGGGTCAAATTGGAGCTGCAGCTGCTGGCCTACGCCACAGCCACAGCCACAGCCACACAGAATCCAAGCTACATCTTCAACTTTTGCCACAGCCTGCTGCAACCCTGGATCTTTAACTCATTGAGCGAGGCCAGGGGTCGAACTTGCGTCCTCACGGACACTATGTTGGGTTCTTAACCCACCGAGCCACAACGGGAACTCACACACTTTTGGATATCACAGCATTTCCCACACCTTTACAGAAAGAAGACAAATCAAGATAAGAGACTTAGAAAGTCAGAGCACTTCCTCATTCATTTGATTACTCTTCAATACCTAGGTTGGCAAAATGTCTTTAAATAGTCCCAGAGGCTGGGGTCTATGCTGTAGGGAGTTTTGTGGGGCTGAGAGGTGGGAGGCTCCTTGATCTCTCACATCCTGACCTACCCAGTCCATGGCTGGCAATTAGGGGCTCTGTCCCAGGCCAGCATCCCCTGAGCGCTGTATGGGATGCTTGGCCATGGAAGAGCCCCAGGCCTTGGTGGCAGAAGATGTAAGTGGCTCCCTCAACCTGTCTGGGAGCCCAGGGGATGATTTCAGACTCACACATATTTGGAGGAAGGATTCGGCTGTGGAGTCGCTACCTCCAGATTAATTTACACTCCAGCGGCCCCAAGAGAGGCTGACAGACTGATGGATGGCAATGCCTGCTGGGTGTGCAGCCGCATTAATGCTGCCACGAATGCAGCCTGTTAGCTCTGGGTTCCTCTCCTTTCCTCGCCACACCCTGGACATAGTTAATCTCATGGAAAATGGGGCCAGCTCCCAGGGCCATGTGTACTCCGTGGCAGATCCCTAGGGTGGATACCCAATGGGGCGACCGACAGAGCCCCCAAAGGATGCTCACCCCCTGCCTCCATCCACCATCTGCCTGCATCCTTCCAAGGGCACAGGACATGCCAGATTCTGCAAGAGGAGCTTGAGTACCTTCCCCTGGGGAGCTTGGTATCAGTTTGGAGGGCAAGAGAATCTCAGCATCACACCTCCACCCTGCAGGGGATCAGGCTATTGAAGGCTGTTCAGTCTACAACATACTGAAGCTCTTGCTGGATTCTGTTGGAACCCCAAGAAATAATCAGTCAGATGGGTTATTTGCTCAGAAAGCAAAGGCCGAGCGTATAACCAGAGCCCAGAGAACCTGTGCAGAGTGTCCTGGCACTGGCTGATGAAGGCTCGTGAAAACAGAGCCCCAAATGGCCAAGGGAATTTTTCACACATCCACCCCCCTCCAAAGACTGTCACGGGACTATATAGCTTGATTTGGGGCTGATGCCCAGGAGACCCTCTGCACCCCCCTCCCTTCCTTCTCTGCCTTGATCTCCCAGCAGTTCCCTCTTCCTCACGCTACTCCAGCTTCACTGGACACTTTGCAGTTGAACAGCCAGGCACACGCCCACCTCAGGACCTTTGCACGTGCTGTTCTCTCTGCATGGGAAGCTCTTCCCTCGGAGCTCTATGCCTCCCTCACCTTCTTCAAGTCAAATGTACCTTCTCAGGAAAGACACTCACAACCATCTTAAAATTGCAACACCCCTCCCACAGCCCTCCTTTTCATTTCTTATTTTCTTTTTCTTTGCCTCATTTACCACTTTCTAATATACTCTATAATGCACTTATTTCTGTTGTTCAGATCAAGTTCTGCCCCTGCTTAATATACAGCATTTCTCTACGGCTTACTTGGTGATTGGGGTGGTCCTTGGGCACAGCATGAATTACCATTGAGTCACAGACTAAAAAGTGTAACCCTTTCCAATCTCTCCTGCTTAATCAAAGACAAAATATTGGAGTTCTCTTATGGCACAGTGGGTTAAGGATCCAGTGTTGTCACAGCAGTGGCTCGGGTTGCTGCTGTGACATGGGTTTGATCCCTGGCCCAGGAACTTCCACGTGCTGCAGGTGCAACCCCAAGAAAAGGTGGGGGGGGGGTCAAAGTCTCAGTTGCTGTCAGCATGTCTCTAATATGCTATTCTCCATTTTTAACAAAAAGAGAGCAGGTCTCAGGCTCTGAGCTTCCAGCAGGCAACAGTGTCTAATCAGAATCTAAGAATATCATTTTGTGTTTGTTGTCTTTATTTCTTTGACAAAAGATACAAGTTTCCCATTTACCAGTGATAAAAAATTCACTTTTTTTTTCTTTTTGGTCTTTTAGGGCTGCACCTGCGGCATATGGAAGTTCCCAGGCTAGGGGTTAAATCAGAGCTGTAGCTGCCAGCCTACACCACAGTCACAGCAATGCCAGATCCGAGCCACGTCTATGACATACTGCAGCTCACAGCAATACCAGATCCTTAATCCACTGAGCGAGGTCAGACATCAAACCTACATCCTCATGGATACCAGTCGGGTTCATTACTGCTGAGCCACAACGGGAACTCCACAAAAGCTCAATTTCTAAATAATTTAAGTAGAAAATCCAAGCACCTGATACTAGGAAAATCATGAAGGAGTTACAGGAATGTCAGGAGTTTTGGAAATCGTGATGTATACAACAGATTCGAAATAGCCTTTCTTGGTGTGCTCAGCCTTTCACGATCGGGCACTTGGTTCAATCTCTTACTAACTCTCCCGAGGCACCTCAACTCTGGAAATACAGGAGTATCTAGGATTCTTTTGGCATTTTGTGCAGTTTCACACATCTGTACCCAGAAGGAGCATCCCGGCATTATCTTCTGGGTGAACTCTTGCTCATGCTTAAGGAATCAACATCAGCATCACCTCCTCTGAGAAGCCCCTTGCAATCCCTCTACGAGAGATGGAACGCATCCTTCGCTTCTCTCTGCCACCTGTCTGCCTCGTGTATCCCTGTGTTGTTGCATGAATTACAAGGCACTTACATAGGCAAGAGCTCCTTGAGAGCAGAGGCTGCCCTAGTGCGCTTCACAGCTGCCAAGTACAGTGACTAGCACACATCAGGTGCTACATAAATGCTCAGTAAAACACGAACTCATGGACCCTCCGCAGGACAATCTGATTGCCTGGCTCTTTGGGTTTAGGGTTAAGTCTGGAACGAAATCCAAGCAGATACTG
The DNA here is from genome assembly GCF_016906955.1 of Phacochoerus africanus. Lineage (NCBI taxonomy): Eukaryota > Metazoa > Chordata > Mammalia > Artiodactyla > Suidae > Phacochoerus > Phacochoerus africanus. The sequence continues at coordinate 27,195,152 of NC_062548.1, forward strand.
GCCTGCACCCTCTTCGGGGTACGTCCTGACCTTAGGATTCGCTCAGGTTCCTGTCCTCTGTCCAAGTGTGACTCTCCCGGTCCAGCTCAAGGGAACATGCACTCCCCCCTGTACACTGAGTCACCTGGCCAACTGGATGTGTCAGAAGGGACCCCCATTTCCCTGTCCACTTATAACCACGTGAAAAGTCCTTAGTTGGGATAACACTTGTGGCCTCTCTCGCCACCCTGCAGTCACTCCTCACTTTGACTTAATTAGCTGGTGAGTTGGGAAGAAGTACCCAACCACAGCAACCATCCCCAAGCCCTGCCAGAACCAGCTACCCCCAAACAAGGGCATTGCCCAACCCGCTGGGCCATCGAGGCCAGAGGGAGAGCACGTGGTGGGGCACCCACAGTCCCAGCTGTGCTGATGACCCAGTGTGAGTCTAATTCAGCAGGACATTGAGCCTGCTCTGGTGACCCCATTCGCAGCCACTTTCATCCGTGACAGAGCTGACATTCTGATCGCCATGTGTATGACTCGCTCTTGGTCTCCCTTTGACTCAGTTGGCTCTGCCCTTGGGAAGGGGAGAGAGGAATGCAAGCTTATGCATCGCCCTCCTCCCTGCCACTTTCTTTTCCTTTTCATAGTCGCTCCCACATCATATGGAGGTTCCCAGGCTAGAGGTCCAATTGGAGCTACAGCCGCTGGCCTACACCACAGCCCCAGCAACTCGGGATCCGAGCCACATCTGTGATCTACACTGCAGCTCGTGGCAACGCTGGGTCCTTAGCCCACTGACTGAGGTCAGGGACCTAACCTGCATCCTCACAGACACTATGTTGGGTTCTTAACCTGCTGAGCCACAGTAGGAGCTCCCGCCCCAACTTGCAACCAGGGATAATGTCTAGAGAAGCCAGGAGACACAGGGTCATGCAGGGGATGTGAGATGGAGTTGCCAGGGGTTCTGCAGTCAGGACCCAACTGGGGATATGCTATGGAAGACTAAGTGCCCTCAGAGGCTGTATTTTGCCCCCAACTGACACCTAAAGGTGGCTGCCAAAGCCCCAGAGTCCCAATTCCAAGAATCAAAGGGATCTGATTCATATGGGAATCCTACCACGGCAAGAACTCACCCTTCTGGGTCCACTCATCTCCCTTTTCTGCTTTCATCTTTCTGAGCCCCCAGTTCCAACCACTCATGCCACTCTCACCCTTCCTGTCTTTGGCATCCAGGTGTAGTGATTAAGGGCCAGGGTCTCAGAGTCAGACAGACAGGCTGGAGTTTGATCAGAATCCCTTCCACTTATTGCAGCTGGACCAGCCCAGGGATGGCATCTCCAGGTGTCTCAGCTTCCCTGTCTTTTTTTTTTTTTTTTTTTTAATTTTTGCTTGTTTGTTTTGGCTACACTCAAGGCACGTGAAAGTTCCCAGGCCAGGAATCAAACCCACACCACAGCAGTGGCCAGAGCCGCTAGAGTGACACCACCAGATCCTTAACCAAGGAGGTCACCTGTCAATTTCCCCTTCTTAAGAAGAGCGATAGGAAGTTTCTGCTGTGGCTCAGCGGAAACGCATCTGACTAGTATCCATGAGGGTGTGTGTTCGATCCCTGGCCTTGCGGAGTGGGTTAAGGATCCCACTTTACTGTGGCTGTGGTGTAGGCCTGCAGCTGCAGCTCCAATTCAGCCCCTAGCCTGGGAACTTCCATATGCTTCGGGTGTGGCCCTAAAAAGCCAAAAAAAAAAAAAAGAGTAATAACAATAATATTGACTGCAGGGTACCATCTCTGCATGATACCTGGCACACAGCAAATGCTCTGTCAATGTTGGCTGCTGTAACAACGGTCCCGCTAGCATGTTTCTGCAGCCTTGGCCTCTGACACCCTTTCTTCTTCTTTTTGGTACAGACCCCCAGACTTCAGCTGCAGGAAGAGTCCTGCCCCACTGCATCCGCCCAGCCCTGGGGGACGGAGCCCACGTTGCCTCCTCACAAGGAACAAGGATCGGGCAGGTCTCAGACTATCCCGATACTGGCCAGGTTCTTGGGGGTGTAAACCCTGAAAATTTCCCGAGGATGAGGGACTCAGAACACTAGCCCTCTTTGATGCCAGTGGTCTAGGGACATAGGATCCAGGGACCTGAGAAGATCCAGCAGAGCTGTCATTAGTCCAGCTGGTTCAGCTTCCTGGGGCTCGTGGGTACAGCAAGTCCCAGGCCTTGTCTGGACGATGACAGGTTCCAGCCCCAGCAGCTGCCTCTGCCAGTTCTCGGCAGTGCTGTTCGCTATGAATAATGCCTCTTCCCAGACAGCATATGGCCTTGGCAGAGTTTGGCATTCAAGAGGCACAGCCTCACAGCCCTGTGGGCCCACAGCCCAAGATACTGAGGCCAAGTCAGGCCACACGGGGAAGCATGGGCTGGGGACTGGAAGGAGGATCACTGTGAACCAGGCTCAAAAAGAGCAGAGCACGGGTCCCCCCAGAAGGCTGGCTGGTGTAGTCACTAAGGAACAAATTCCCAGCAACTCCAAAAACCTGGAGACTGGAAGAGTGACAGAGGAATACTCACATTCTAGATTTTTCTACTTATTAGAAGACGAGGGAGGAGTTCCCGCTGTGGCTCAGCGGTTAATGAACCTGACTAGCATCCATGAGGATGCAGGTTCGATCCCTGGCCTTGCTCAGTGAGTTAAGGATCTGGCATTGCCGTGAGCTGTGGTGTAGGTCACAGATGCACCTCTGATCCAGTGTTGCTGTGGTTGTGGCGCAGGCCAGCAGCTGCAGCTCCAATTCAACCCCTAGCTTGGGAGCCTTCATATGCCATGGGTGCGGCCCTAAAAAAAAAAAAAAAGAAGACTTATGGTCATGGTAGATTGATGGTTTGCAAAAATGGCTACAATCACTCCCCTTCTGAACCCTCCCACAATGACTCTAAACTGGGTCACATGACTTCCTTTGGCCAATAGGATAGGAGCAAATGTGAAACATGCAGACACTTGAAAAGGCATGCCCTCTCACTGCTCCTGGAACTCCATGGACCCCAGTGAGTGCTCCCAGGCTAACCTGCTGGAATAATGGAAGGCAAAGTGAAGATAGGCCCCCCCATCATCTCAGGTGTCCTGGACCAAGCCACTGTCCACCAGGCAGCACAGTCCACCCACCAGCTGGCCACCAGTGCATGAGCAAGTCCAGCCAAGTTCAGGAGAGCCCGGCCCAGACCGGAAGAACTGTTCTTGGGCCACAGTGCCAACCTGCAGAGTTGTTGAGCTTATGAAATGGCTGTTGTTTTAAGCCATGGAATTTTGGAGTGGTTTGTTACACAGCAAAAGCAGGCTGAAACACAGGGACTCTGTGTTGTGAGAGATCACCAGAGTGGACATGGCTTAATTCAGCTAGACTCTTACATATCTGTTCAGAACATGGTGGGATGGCCATTGATAAAATTTAAAGAATGAAGGGAGTGATAACAAATTCAACATGACCTGTACCACAAAGAAAAGGCCATCTCCCATGGCTCCCTCTCTTCCAGTCTGTATCTGTCACCCAAAAGTTTTAGTTGGACATAAGCTGAAATAATCGAAAATGGTACAAGAAATTTGCCACTAAATTGAGATAAGATTTTTTTTTTGTCTTTTTCTGTCTTTTCTAGGGCCGCACCCTGGGCATATGGAGGTTCCCAGGCTAGGGGTCGAATTGGAGCTATAGCTGCTGACCTACGCCACAGCCACAGCAACGCGGGATCCGAGCCAAGTCTGCGACCTACATCACAGCTCACGGCAACGCCGGATCCTTAACCCACTGAGCAAGGGCAGGGATCAAACCCCCCACCTCATGGTTCCTTGTCGGATTCGTTAACCACTGAGCCACGACGGGAACTCCAAAGTGAGATAAGATTTAATGGACATCGAAATGCCTACCATATGCCAGGCTTTGGACTTGGTGTTTTAAACATGCTTGGTTGCCTTGGCCTCCACCACCCCCGTTGAACAACCTGCTAGATGGATTCTGTTTTGCAGGTTCTGAAGCCCTGGATCAGAGAGGAGGCGGTGCTTTCCCTGGGAGTGGTGGAGCCAGGGTTTGGAATCTGCTCATTCAAAGTTCAAGTGTTCTCATGACACCATGGGATCCCTACTCCAGCGAACCCCTGCTGCCCACTACTTACGTTCCAGGTCCTTTTCTGAGTACTCTGCATAAAGAATTTATTCCAATGGAGTTCCCATTATGGCTCAGTGGTTAACGAATCCGACAAGGAACCAACCATGAGGTGGCGGGTTCGATCCCTGGCCTTGCTCGGTGGGTGAAGGATCCGGCATTGCCGTGGTGGGCTGTGGCGTAGGTCGCAGACGTGACTTGGATCCCGTGTTGCTGTGGCTGTGGTGTAGGCCGGCGGCTACAGCTCCGATTGGACACCTAGCCTGGGAACCTTCATATGCTGCGGGAGCGGCCCTAGAAAAGGCAAAACGACAAAAAAAAAAAAAAAAAGAATTTATTCCTCAACTCTAATCCAGTGGGGTAGTAGGAATTATTGTTATCATCACGGTCCAGATGAGGAAGCTGAAAGCTTAAGAAACTTGTGCGAGGTCACATATCTGACACCAGGCCTTCTGCCTCTAGGGCTCCTTTTAGACAGTGTGTTCAGCACTAGCGGCTGAATGGCTCAAAGTCCTTTTATAAATAGCTCCTTCTCATTTTACCTCTTAGAAACCAACACGAAGGCCCTAGGCAGGGAAGTAGACTGCTCAACAAGTCCATGTTTTGGATTCTTTGGGATGAAGTTGGGGAGAATCTTATGATCAGGGTTCCAGAGCTGCCCCCTCCTTCATTCTCAACAGATCAGGTGAGTCGCTGGTTCGGGCACCTCCCTGGGTCAGGCAGGTAACTGGTGGGGGCTGATGGGGCTGGTGGAGAATCCCAAGCTGCACACCTCAAGCTGAAACAAGGAAACCATTTCTTTCCAGCTGACTGTTTGCAAGCAAGGACTATGGGTCCACTGTTGCCCAATTTTCCCATTTTTCAAGACAAGACAGAAATTTAATTTTTCTGGTGTTTTTATGTTGAAGTTGGCACCCAATTAAAAAGAGGTTTTTTTTTTTTTTTTCCTCAAAATCCCATGTGAGCCAAACAAAACTTCTTTGAGCCAAATATTGCAAACAAGAGCAGCATTTGCTATATTTGGTACGGGAGATAAAACTCAGAGTAAATGACAATAAAAATCAGGAGGAGTGTAAGGGGGAACTTATCTCCCGGAAAATAAGTCTGGAATAATCATCTTGAGGGTCGATAAGAGATGTGAAGGGTGGATTATTAATCTTTCGCTTGAGTTTATCTCCAGGGCTGCCACCTGACATCCTAATACTCAGTTCACAAATCACAAGACTGCCCCTCTTCTGGGTAGAGAGCAGATTTACAAGCCAAATTCTGAAATTTTTATCTCAGAGAGTCTGCTGTGCTCCTGGCTCGTTGAATATCTACAGTATACAGATCTCATTTCCATCAACCGTAAACAGACTGTCTGCTTGGAGAAGTCCAAGCACCATCTCTATTTGTTCCACTGGCACCCAGTGAGATGTCTATATGCCTGGTCAGTTCCCCGCAGGGCTATCCCAGCCCTGTTTGCTCCTCCTGGGTGAGCTGCGGCCTCTGGCTCTGGAAATGAATCCCTGTCCCTGCCAACATAGGAGTCGGAGCCACACAGGTTTCTAGACCACGAGGCATTGCCCGTAGTGGAGGAGCCTTGCTGGTTTCCTTGGGAGACTTTGGCTCCAAATCTCAGGTCCTCTGTGGGTGGAAGGATATGTGCCTAGGTTCATTCAGTCATCAAAGATTTATAGACTTTGGGCGTTCTCATCATGGCTCAGCGGAAAGGAATCTGACTAGCATCCACGAGGACGCAGGTTCGATCCCTGGCCTCGCTCAGTGGGTTAAGGATCCGGCATTGCAATGAACTGTGGTGTAGGTCGCAGACACGGCTCGGGGGATCCAGTGTTGCTATGGCTGTGGTGTAGGTCAGCAGCTACAGCTCTGATTCAACCCCTAGCCTGGGAATTTCCATGTGCCATGGGTGCAGCCCTAAAAAGACAAAAAAAAAAAAAAGGGTTTATAGGCTTTGAAAAACTTATGGTTACCAAAGGAGACAGGTGTTGGGAGGCAGATGGACTGGGGGTGTGGGATGGGCATATGCACACCAAGGTATGTGGAATGATTGGCCAACGGGGACCTGCTATACAGCACAGGGAACTCAACCGAATATTCTGTGATCATCTATATGGGAAAAGAATCTGAGAGAGAATGGATGTGTGTACATGTATAACTGACTCACTTTGCTGTATAGCAGAAACGATCACAACAATAAATCAACTATACTTCAATAAAACTTAAAAAAAAATTGACTTATGGAGCATCTACTCCATGCCAGGCACTGTTCCAGAATCCAAAGGTAGACGGAACAACAGAGACAAAAATCATGGAGATGGTGTTGTTGGGGGGAGATGGGCAATAAACAAGATGCATAAGCAAAACAGACAGCGTGTAAGAACATAAATGGGCCAAGGAGAAAAATAAAGCCCGGAACAGGAATGAGGAGGGGGTGAGGGAGGTGAAAATCTCAGTGTCTGGGGAAGGCTTTACTCGGAAGAGGTGTTTGAGCAGCGTTTTATAGCAAGTCAGTGAGGAGGGCACGAGGCTCTTGGAGGAGAAAGTAAGGTCCAGGTGGGACAAACGCAGATGCACGATCCGATCCCGGGGAGGGGGGCACGGCCCCTGGAGAAGCGTTGCTGGAACAGAACAGCAGGAGGGGGAGATCAGAGGGACCAAAGCAGAAGAGGCTGGGGTCATTCTTGCGAGTGAAATGAGAGACAGAGGAGTGACCTAATCCGACTTAGGTTTTAGCGGATCTCACAGGCTGCCGGGCTGGGACCGACAGAAGATGGCAAAAGGCAGAAGCAAGAATCAGGAGGCAACACGGACAGTCATTCACCAAAGTGTGAGTAGCTTGGCCAGAGAGAGTGAGACGCCATCAGACCGTGGATACATCCGAATCCCCAAATCTTTTTTTTTTTTTTTTTGGTCTCTTTGCCTTTTCTTGAGCCACTCCTGTGGCATATGGAGGTTCCCAGGCTAGGGGTCCAATCGGAGCTGTAGCCGCCAGACCTACGCCAGAGCCACAGCAATGCGGGATCCGAGCTGCGTCTGCGACCCACACCACAGCTCCCGGCAACGCCAGATCCTTAACTCACTGAGCAAGGCCAGGGATCAAACCCGCAGCCTCATGGTTCCCAGTCGGATTCATTAACCACTGCTCCACAATGGGAACTCCGAATCCCCAAATCTTTGATAATTCCCTCCACCACAAGCGTATGGGGCATCCTTGGGGGGTTTTGGCAGGGCCCATGGGATCCCCCAAAATTGTCTGCAGGATGCTGTTTCGTTGTAGGGTATATATCTGGATGGGTCAGCATAGCACAGTGTGTCCCAGGGATTGTAAACTCTGCTCTGTAGATCGTGGGCCTGAGTTCAGATTCCACATAAGCCCTTTACTCTCTCAATAACCCTACACAAGCTTTTAAACCGTAGTAGCCTCACCTGCAGTCTCAGGGGGGTATTAATAACTGAACCTACCTTACAAAGTTTTTTTTTTTTTTTCCGTTTTTGGCCGCACCCACTGCATAGGGAAGCTCTGCGGGCCAGGGATTGAAGGCAAGCTGTAGCTTCGACCTGTCCCATGGCTGTGGCAACACCAGATTCGTAACCCACCGCATCGGGCCAGGGATCGAACCTGTGCTGCCAGAGACAATGCCAGATCCTTAATCCGCTGGGCCACAGTGGGAACTCCCCTACCTCACATGTTTTAAGAATTGAAGATTATGTTTGTACTTAATCTGCGTTAGCTATTTTTATCCATTTCTTCTCATGGTGTCAGTGACCCAAATAAGGTTGCAACTTTAAGGCATGGCCTTCAACCTGAGCCAGACCAAGGCTATAAAAGGCTATTTTATTTTATATAAAATAAAACGGCTCCTGGCGTTCCCATTGTGGCTCAGAGGTAGTGAACCTGAATGGTATCCATGAGAACTCGGGTTCGATTCCCTGGCCCCACTCAGTGGGTTAAGGAGCATTGCCATGAGCTGCCATGTAGGTCACAGATGCACTCAGATCTGGCATTGGTGTGGTTGTGGCGTAGGCCAGCAGCTGCAGCTCCGATTCGACCCCTAGCCTGGGAACTTCCACATGCCACAGGTGTGGCCCTAAAAAGCAACCCTCCCCCAAAAAACCGCCCAAAACTAAAAAACAAAAAAACAGTTCCTTTCACTCCCCTGGCTTAAAGGTTTCAAAAGTTGACGATCTTCAGAGTTTTAGTTTAGGCCTACTCTATAATCTTGAATAAAGAAGCTGAGTTTGGGCAGGTTAAGTCCTTGGCCATACCCTGCCCAAGATTACAGAGCTAGCAGGTGGCCGAGCTGGGTTCGAACCCCTAGCTGTAAGACGCTAAGCCATATCTTTACGTTACCATGCTGCCTCCTGACTGTGATGGAAGGCCTTCTGCTCAAAGATCTGTCCAGCCCGGCTGAGGAGGGAGGCCTCTAGCAGAAGGCAAAGTCAGCAACAGCCCTGCCTCGGAGGGCTGGTTTTAGAAAGATCCCCTTTTCCAGCTTCCCCGGCCCTCCTTCCGCTCTCCCCAAGATATAAATCCTGCCGGCAGGTCTCGCGTTTAATAGCTGTCGGGAACATGCTCATTTCATTGTCGGTCCCGCTGCTGTTCAGAGGATCACAAACAGGTCCATCACACATCCTCAGGGGACAGCATTGATAAGTGATTTCCCCTGTAGACTCTCCTGGTGGAGCTTCCGAAAACTGCTGTTTCATTAATGGGCCATCTTCATACTCGTTAATGTCTAATTACTGACACTAATGGGCTCATGTATTTTAAAAATGAAATTATGGGTTTTATTCAATTAGGAAAAGCACCCGATAAACTGCTGAATAAATCTGGCGAGGGACACAAAGGACTGTAAGTTAAACAGACACCCCCAGCTCAGGAGACCTCAGAATGCTTGCGGCAGCAAAATGAACTCCCAAAAGAAAGGAACTGATGCCGGGGATTGTAAGATGCAGCACAGTTGTGGATGAATTCATCTCGAGATGCACAACAGTCGCGGGTACAGCCCAGGCTCAGCAATGGATCTGAAACTTAACGGCTGCTGACTTTAAAATATGTCCTGACGTTGCATTCTCTGGCTATTTACATGAAAATAACACAATGGAGAAGTCAAAAAGGAAACAGGAAGATCCTGTATAATCCCATCCTGCAGAAGTAAACATTATTAACCGCATGTTGTATATTTCTTCCAGATTTCTAATGTGTCTGTTTGTACGCTTCTGTGGGTATCATTTCAAAAAGGAAACAGACTCCCACGAGATGAATGTGCTGTAACTTCGTAAAACTGGTCAATATACTGCAGATATGATTCCATGTTTATAGTTTACATTTTTCTGTCCTTTGTCTCTCTAAACAGTTGTGTGATATTCCAGAGCATTTTCCTAGACTGGATATTTGTTCGTTTGCATTTTAGGAATATTCAAACAAGACGAATACCGTATGATATCATGGATATATGGAATTCAAAATATGATACAAGCGAAGTTATTTACATAAAACTTATTTCTAGGTATTCACAGACGTAGACAAAAAACACTTATAGTTTCCAAAGGGGAAGAGGAGTAGGGGAGGGCTAAACTAGGAGTTTGGGATTTGCAGAAGCAAACCATTCTTTCGAGAATGGATAAACAACAGGGGCCTACTATACAGCACAGGGCACTGTATTCAATATCCTACAATAAACCATAATGGAAAAGAATATGAAAAAGAATATATAAATGTATAACTGAATCACTTCGCTGTACACCAGAAACGAACACCTTGTATCTCAACCATAGTTCAATAAAAATATATACAATATTAAAAAACCATATTTAACATCCTTGAAGTTAAAAATGCATTTACCCTTTATTTCCTTGAAACTCTTTTCTCAAAAGCAGTTTCTGAATGTGACTGACACTAAGGCTTTTCAACAAATCGCCTCATTTCCTTCCAGAAGCGTTATACCAATTGACACTCCTAAGAGCACTTAAAAAGAGGGTATTTTCACATTTCCCAATTTCATAGGTGAAAAAAGGATGTCTTTATTTTACTTCATTTTTTTTAATGCCCCCTGAGTGGAGCCCTTTTCTTTCCTTTGTAAATTATCTTTTTGAATTTCTGCTTTACACATTGCTTTTTCATTCTCATTGCTTGATTTGCTGTTAGGGTATCTGTCTCTTATTTCTACCTCATAAATCTTTACAAGTAAGATGGTTAATGCTTGACTATATGTGTTGAATATACCGTTATCTATTTTTGCTTCTGCTTTCCCTTTATAATGTTTAAATAAGTTTTTTTTTATAAATACAAGTTTTTATAGATGCTTTTACATTTTTAGGCAGTCTAATTTCTTAGTTTTTTTCTTCATATTCTCTGTCTTGGTGTCATGCTTAGAAAATCTTCAACATTCCACAAGCATGAAGTGGTTTTATTTTTAACATTAAAATCTGTAGTCATGTTGAGACATTTGATATATGTGAGGGAAGATTTATTTTCCAAATGGTTACCCAGTTGTCCCAACATGATGTCTTGAATAAGTCTTTCCCACTGATTCGAGTACCACCTTATCACATAATACACTCAAATATTTTATGGATTTTCTATTTGACTGATCTTTTTTATAGCAGTTCTATACTTTTAATTATTTTAAATGTAGGTTTTAATAATCCTACTCTCCAAATGCAAAATTTTCTCCATTGTTCTCATCAATCACCAGATGGACCTTAAAAGTCAAAGTTTTTCTTATCTTTGGTGTTTCCACTTAAATGAATAAAAGGAATAGATTAAACTGAGGACAGGTGACATCCAAGTACATGCCACTCCCTCCACTTGCTCAGGCCTTTATTTACATTATCTGGTAAAGTTTTATGGTTCACACACATTTCTGGCATTTATTTAAGTATTTAACTTTTTTTTTTTTTTCTGTTATAAGCAACCTGCTTCCCTGACACACACAATATTGTTAACTGGTTATTGTGCGTGTGTGTATGTGTAAGTATTTTCCTCTCTGCCAAACTCTATTAAGCTCTCTTGTTAGTTCCTATAGACTGTCAACTGATTCTCTGGTTTTATGGACAGACAATACCATCATCTGCTAATCACGAATAAAAATGACTTGTTTTCAGAATTTGCATCTAGTTTGATTTTTTTTTCTTGTCATATTGCAGTGGCTATACCTTGCAGAACTATACTAAATAACTGCAGTCATTATAGTGTTATTTTGAGCTTTAAATGCCACCCAGCCATAATGTAGGAAGCTACTCAGATAAATAAAAAAGACCATCCACGAGTCCTAATTTAGTATCTTGTTTTCAGAAATGACCACTGCCTTTTTTAAAATTAAAATATAGTTGATTTACAATATTTCTTCAATTTCTGTTGTACAGCAAAGGGACCCAATCAATCACACAGTTTCCTGTGCTGTACAGTAGCACCCTGTTGCCCATCCATTCCAAATATAACAGGTTGCATCTAAAAACCCCCAAGTGCCTGTCTATTACAGCCTAATTTAAAAGCCATCTAATGGAGTTCCCGTCATGGCTCAGCGGTTAACGAATGTGACTAGGAACCATGAGGTTGCAGGTTTGATCCCTGGCCTTGCTCAGTGGGTGAAGGATCCGGTGTGGCCGTGAGCTGTGGTGTAGGTCACAGACACAGCTTGGATCTGGCATTGCTGTGGCTCTGGTGTAGGCTGGTGGCTACAGCTCCGATGAGACCCCTAATCTGGGAACCTCCATATGCCTCGGGTACAGCCTCAGAAAAGACAGAAAGACAAAAAAAAAAAGCCATCTAACTAATGTGAATTTTTCCTTCTTTTTACCCACTATGGTACTTTAATTGTATTGTTAAGCAACCTAATAGCAAGCTGTATTCCTACCATTCTTGGAATAAATTTTTCTTGGCTATCATAAACACCACCACCTCCAACTCTCTAGATATATATTTCTTTGAGCTAATTTAGCTGAATACTCCTTTATCATTCAGGTTTTCTGCATCTGTGTTCATATGTTGGTATTGGGGAAAACCAGTTGTTTGCTAGTAAAATAAACAGGGAAGTATGTTTCTTATATATCTGGAATAGCATAAAAAAACAAGCTCCTCGAAGATTTGATTAAATTCATACACGGAATCTCTTTGGTTTAGTGGGTTTCAAGGGATATTATTTTTAAATACATTCATGGTTGTTAGCATATTTTCAGTTTTTCTACATCTCCTTGAATGTTTTTTTCCCTGGGAAAACTATCTGCTTAAGTGATGTTTTACCTTTTAATAAAGGAAATATATATATTTTAAAATCTGTTTTGTCCTTCTCACATTGTGCATTCAAGTTTTCTGTTTTCTCCCTTTGATTTACCTACCCAGAGATCTATTTTGCACTTTTAAAAAAGTAGCACTTGGATTTATTTCCCAATCACAGTGAATTGAGAAGAAATGGTAAGTGCGTAATTTGTGTGTACTCAGGCACTGGAAAAGATAAACCCAGGGCTGTCTGCTCAATATACATCTTGCTCTTTTTTAGGGCCACATCCGTGGCATATGGAGGTTTCCCAGGCTAGGGGGTCTAATGGGAGCTACAGCTGCGGGCCTACATACACCACAGCCTCGGCACTGCCAGATCCAAGCTGCGTCTGCAACCTACATCACAGCTCACGGCCACACCGGATCCTTAACCCACTGAGCGAGGCCAGGGATTGAACCCACAACCTCATGGTTCCTAGTTGGATTCGTTTCCACTGTGCCACAATGGGAACTCCTACATCTCCTTTTCTGCAAGTGATTCCTTCACCCACAAGAGTGGCCCCTGCAGCCATGTTTCATACTGAAGAGCCTGACCTCTTGACCTGGACGGGACCAGCTGCAGACACTTGGCTCGCTTACAGCAGTCAGGCAATCTTGGGAACTTGGAACTGAGACTCAGACATACTAGTTAATAGTTGCCATTTGCTCAAACAGACAATGACTGTCTTGGTTCCTGGCTACGGTTCTTCATGAGGTTCTGCCATATTTCCTACATGTGGTGCCATGAAGCATTCTCGTAATGCTATAGTCAGTCTCCTTCTCCTGCTTTATCTACTTTGAATAAGTTTCTGCTCTTTGCAAGCAGATGATCCTTGATTAAGACAGTCACTGAGGGTCAGATATCCATCATGTCATCACCTCCAAAAGGAGAGAGGTGAAAAGTTGGTCACATTGGCGTGGCCTCAACTGAAGGGATGGTGTGGATCAGAGGACTGTCAGTCCCTCTATAGTCTTGCTTTTTTTTTTTTTTTTGCTTTTTTTGGGCTACACCCGTGGCCTATGGAAGTTCCCAGGCTAGGGGTCGAATTGGAGCGGTAGCTGCCCACTACAGCCACAGCCACAGCCACATGGGCTCCAAGCCACATCTGCGACCTACACCACAGCTCATGGCAAAGCCGGATCCTTAACCCACTGAGCGAGGCCAGGGATTGAACCTGCAACCTCATGGTTCCTAGCTGGATTCGTTTCCGCTGATGGGAACTCCAGTCAGAGATTTTTGAGTGTTTCTCAGAGGAAGCGGGGCCTTGAGTCAGGGGACCCGTGTGGGGAATGACACCAGTGAGTGCGATGGCTATTTCCACGAGCAAATCAGTGAGAATTAGAACAACTCTGTGGCCCCAAGGTGGAGACAAGATGGTAATCACATCTAAAGATGCGACATCCCAGAAGGCAGGATTCAGGAGGCACATCATTTGCAAATGGGTACCATCTGGGGGCACTAGTGGGGCACCTTCTAGTGCCTCACTGGCAGCACAGCACACCTAGGAAGCCTGCGTGTGGTTGGCAGAATAATGGTCCCAGGGGCACAAGAGCCTAACCCCTGGAACCTGTACATGTGACCTCATTAAGAAAAACACTCTTGGGGTGGTTGGGGAGCTTGGGGTTCACAGATACCAACTATTGCCTTTGGAATGGATTAGCAATGAGATGCTGATGTGTAGCTCTGGGAACTATGTCTCGTCACTTATGATGGAGCAGGATAATGTGCGAAAAAAGAATGTGTACGTGCATGTGTAACTGGGTCACCATGCTGTACAGTAAAAAAAAAAATTGTATTGGGGAAATAACTATTAAAAATAATAATAAAAAATAAAATAAAGCAAATTAAAAAACCCCAATCTTGACCTACAGACTGAGAGAAAATATTTGCAAATGATGCAACTGAGAAGGGCTTCATTTCCAAAATATGAAAACAGCCCATACAACTCAACGACAAAAAAACAAATAACTCAATCAAAAAATGGGTAGATGACCTAATGGACATTTCTCCAAAGAAGACATGCAGATGGCCAACGGGCACATGAAAAGATACTCAATGTCACTAATTATTAGAGAAATGCAAATCACAATCACGACGAAGTACCTCCTCACACTGGTCAGAATTGCCATCAGTAAAAAGTCTACAAATAACCAATACTGGAGAGGGTGTGGAGAAAAGGCAACCCTCACACATTGTTGGTGGGAATGCCGCTTGGCGAAACCACTATGGAAAACAGTATGGAGGTTCCTCAATAGACTATAAATAAAGTTGTCATATGATCCAGCAATTCCACTCTTGGGCATGTATCTGGACAAAACCATAACTCAAAAAGATACATGCACCCCTAGGTTCATAGCAACACAATTCACAATAGCCAAGACACGGAAATAACCTAAAAATCTATCAGCAGATGAAGGGATAAAGAAGATGTGGTATGAATACTCAATGGAATACTACTCAGCCATGAAAAAGACAAAATAATGCCATCTGCAGCAACATGGATGGAACTCAGAGAGGACCATACTAAGTGAAGTCCGAAAAAGAAAGAAGAATACCACGTGGTATCACTTATATGTGGAATCTAAAACACGACACGAATGGAATTTATCTGTGAAACAGAAACAGACTCACAGGCATAGAGAACAGACTTGGGGTTGCTAAGGGGAAGGATGGACTGGGAGTTTGGAGATGCCAACCATTATTTAGAGAATGGATACACAACAGGGTCTTATTGTACCACACAGGGAACTATAGTCACCATCCTATGATGAACCACAGCGGAAAAGGATGTGGAAAAAGATGTACGTACCTGTATAACTGAATCCCTTTGCTGCACAGTAGAAATGAACAACACGCTAAATCAACGACACTTCAATAAAACACATTTTTTTAGAAATAGCAGTCTTTGCAGATGTGATAAAGGTAAGGCCCTTAGATGGGGGAGGTCTTCCTGAATTATTCGGGTGGCGGCTAAATGCAATCACAGGACTCTTTGTAAGAGGGAGGCGAAAGAAGAGCTGGCACAGAGAGGGGCAGGCAGTGAGAAGACAGAGCAGAGAGAGAGAGATGAAGATGGGAGCCATGTGGCCACAAGCCAGGGAATGCTGGCAACCACAGACGCTGGAAGAGGCCAGACCAGATTTTTCCCCAAGAGCCTCCAGGAAGAGCACAGCCCTGCCAATGCTTTGGCTTCGGCCCCGTGCTCCTGAGTTTGGACCCTGGCTTCCGCTACGTAAGAGGATAATAAACACTCATTGTTTTAAGCCACCAACTTTGTGGTGATGGGTTATGGCAGCTGTGAAACTGACACGCCGTACTCGTGGCTTGCTCACGCGCACCCATGGGAGGCCATTCTCAAGACCATTCTGAGTTGGTAGGCAGAGAGCCACTTGTGGGCACCGCGTAGATTCAGATGGCAAGCAGGCACGATCTCAGGGCAAAAAACCACTGGCAGGTGCTAGTGGACCCGTGACTTCATAGAGGGTGAGAGGACTTTTGGCTCTCAAACAGAAATCAAATCAAAAAGGGCTCAAATTGGAGAGAGAATTTTTTTTTTGTCTTTTTTTTTTTGGTCTTTTTGCCTTTTCTAGGGCTGCTCCCGTGGCATATGGAGGTACCCAGGCTAGGGGTCTCATCTGAGCTGTAGCCACCAGCCTACACCAGAGCCACAGCTGCGTCTGTGACCTACACCACAGCTCACGGCCACACTGGATCCTTCACCCACTGAGCAAGGCCAGGGATCGAACCCGAAACCTCACGGTTCCTCGTCAGATTCGTTAACCACCCCAAGCCATGACGGGGACTCCCGAGAATTTTTTTTCTTTTTAGTGCTGCAACTATGGCATATGGAAGGAAGTTCCCAGGCTAGGGGTCGAATTAGAGCTGCAGCTGCTGGCCTATACCACAGCCACAGTAACACAAGATCTGAGCCCCGTCTGTGACCTATGCTGCAGCTTGCAGCAACACTGGATCCTTAACCCACTGAGCAAGGCCAGGGATTGAACCTGCAACCTCATGGTTCCTAGTTGGATTCGTTAACCACTGCGCCACGATGGGAACTCCCCCCACTGCATCTTTAAAGGCATCTCCGGATACCAAGTCACTATTATCTGTCTTTTTTGCCCTTCTTACCAGGCTGATAGGGAAAGTAATAAAACCTAACTAAATGGGGATGCTGTACCTTCAAAAGTAAGCACTGTCACTTCAGCCAGAGCCATTTAAAAAAACTGAACTCAAACATGGTCTTAGCATCCACTAGTTTCCAAGCTGTGCTAAGTGCTGAGGATTTTAGCATTCAGCAAAACACAGTGGAATACTACTCAGCCATAAAAAAGAACGAAATAATGCCATTTGCAGCAACATGGATGCCACTGAGATTCTCACACTAAGTGAAGGGAGGCAGAAAGAGAAGGACAAATACCATATGATACCATGTATATGTGGAATCTAAAATATGGCAGAGATGAACCTATCTACAGAACAGAAACAGGCTCACAGACATAGAAAACAGACTGGTGGTTGCCAAGGGGGAGGGGGGCAGAAGGATGGACTGGGAGCTGGGGGTAGCAGACGCATACTATTATATTTAGAATGGATAAGTCATGAGATCCTGCTGTATAGCACAGAAACCTATATCTAATCACCTGGGATAGAACATGATGGAAGATAATATAAGAAAATGAATGTGTGTGTGTGTGTGTACAGTGAACCAGTCCTACTGGTTCTTTTTGCCATACAGCAGAAAATGGCACAACATTGTAAATCAACTATACTTTAATTAAAAAAAAATAATTTAAAAAATACAGATCAAATTTCCTGCTCTCCGAGGCTGTCACCTGCATCCCCATTAGATGTTTCAAACCTTTCCTCTCCTTTCCTCTTGGCTGCCAACCTTGCTCAACCCCTCTGGCAAGATGAACGCCAGCAGCCACACTTTGCTACTCCCCCAGCCTGGACTCCTCAGATAGGTGTGCGAAGACTAGTTCCCCAGCCAGCTTCCTGAGCACAGATTCTGATCCACGAGGCCAGCAGGAGAAGCCATAGATGTCTGGGGGCTCTACGTCCCAAATGAGCCAACAGTCTAGAGCAGATAAGTGCACAGGCTACCGCAGGAGTCAGGCCAGTGCCACAGATGTGTGAGATGGGAAGAGTCCCGGACACTTGATGCTGAACCACCATGATTGCAGAAATAACCAGTGCCTGGTGAGTTGGCCTTTCAAACACAGAGGGAGGCCAATCAAACCACTTGGACAGATCCACAGGCTGCAGCTAGCTCTGCTGCCTACCAGTGTGCCCCTGTGGCTGCCGATGCTGTTCAAAGACATGGAGACACTTGCCTCATGAATGAGACACACAGCCACACCAGGGGCCTTTAGATCCATGAACAAGAAGTAGGTCTGTTGGTGCACTCACTGCTTCATCTGACAAATGTTTGTTGAGCATCTATTTAGTGCAGGGTGCTGCGCTAGGCATTTTGGCTACGGTGGTAAATGAAATCCCCTCCTATTCCCCCCACACCACGGCGCCCACACGTTCCCAAGGTGGGGGTAGAGAGACAAGCTGTGGAAAGTACACGAGTAAGTGAAATATGTTATGAAGAAAAGAGACAGGATGGAGGTCCCGTTGTGGTGCAGCAGAAACGAATCCCACTAGCATCCACGAGGATGCGGGTTCGAGCCCTGGCCTCACTCAGTGAGTAGGGGATCTGGTGTTGCTGTGGCTGTGGGCAGGCCGGCAGCTATAGCTCTGAGTTCAGCCTCTGGCCTGGGAACGTGCATATGCCATGGGTGTGGCCCAGAAAGCAAAAAAAAAAAAAAGAAAGAAAACAAGAAAATAAACAGGTGGGAGAGGCAACTTTATTTTCTGATGTTGTTATTTTTCTTTTTTTAAATTTAGTGAAGTATAATTAACAACATTGTATTAGTTTCTGCTGTACAGCAAAGGGACTCAGTTGTATCAGTTATACATATACACATTATTTTTCACATTCTTTCCCATTATGGTTTATCACAGGATTTTTTTTTTTTTCCTTTTTGGCCATGTCCATGGTATGTGCAAGTTCCCAGGCCAAGGATCAAACCCAGGCCGCACAGCAGCAACCTGAGCCACAGGAGTGATGGTGCTGGATCTTTAACCTGCTGAGCCACAAGGGAACTCCTATCACAGGATACTGAGTATAGTTCCCTGTGCTACACAGTGGGGCCTTATTGTTTATCCATTCTATGCATAATAGTTTGCATCTGCTAACCCCACACTCCTAATCCTTCTGTCTTCTATCCCCCCACCCCTGGCAACCACAAGTCTCTTCTCTATGCCTGTGAGTCTGTTTCCGTTTCACAGATAAGTTCATTTATGTTACATTTTAGAATCCACATATACATGATGTCATATGATATTTGTCTTCCTCTGTCTAATTTACTTCATTCAGTATGATAATCTCTAAATCCATTCGTGTTGCTGCAAATGGAAGTATTTTGTTCTTTTTTATGGCTGAGTAGTATTCCACCATTTACATGTACCACATCTTCTTAATCCATTCATCTGCTAATGGACATTTAGGTTGTTTCCATGTCTTGGCTATTGGGAACAGAGCTGCTATGAACAAAGGGGTAGATGTATCTTTTTGAATTACAGTTTTGTACGAATATACGCCCAGGAGTGGGATTGCTGGATCATATGGCAATTCTATTTTTAATTTATTGAGGAATCGCCATACTTTTTTCTATAGCAGCTGTACCAATTCACATCCCCACCAACAGTGTAGGAGGTTTCCCTCTGGGAGAAGCTACTTTAGACAGTATATATACTGGGCTCAAGTTTGAATGAGCAGGAGAGAGCAGAGCCCTCACACAAGGAATCAGGTGCAAAGGCCCTGAGGCATGGAAGTAGCTCTGTACATTCAGGAAACAGGATCCCCGTGGCTCCAGTGAGTGTTTGAGTGCCTCAGAGGTCAGCAGTGGCCAAGGTCCTGGAGGCCATGGTAAGAGGTTTGTGTTTTATTAAGTTCCACTGACCCAAGACTCCTTGAAGCAGGCTCCCTCCCCAGCCATGGATTAAAAATGAATGGGCATTTTGAATCCAACTAGTATCCTTGAGGATGCGGGTTTAATCCCTGGCCTTGCTCAGTGGGTGAAGGATCCAGCCTTGCCACGAGCTGTGGTGTAGGTCGCAGACGTGGCTCAGATCCAGCAGGGCTGTGGCTGTGATGTAGGCTAGCAGCTACAGCTTCTCATTCAACCCCTAGCCTGGGAACTTCCATAGGCTGCAGGTGCAGCCCTAAAAAGACTTAAAAAAAAATAATAATTTGTATTCAGATGATGGTTCTGAGGCTTGCCTAGGAGAGGGGACCAAGGCTGGTCTGAAGATTGCCGCTTCTCCAGCTCCCCTGTGACCCAGCCTCCCACAGCCATCCCAGGGCACAGCAGGGATGTGAAATAAGACCCACCTCTGAAATAAGACCCACCTTCCCAGCAGGTACAGGGGTCCACGCTCTCTGCACCTGCAGCCAGCTGGGCTCAGCTGGGTTCAGATGCAGCTGGGGCAGCTGCCCCCAGACCACAAACAGAGACAAGGTGAGGAGAATGGTGGCTGCAAGCCTCCCGCCTCTGATGGACCCCAAGAGTGGGCTGGAGTTCTGGGGGCAATTTATGCATCCAAAGCCCATGACAAAACTAGAGCGGTTTCATCCGTTCCTTCTGCAAACAGTTACTGGGAGCCTACAATGTGCCAGGAACGGTTCTGGGTGCCGGGAACTGCAGCAGTGAACAAAACAGATGACAATTTCTGCCTAGACAAGGAGAAACACTCCTCCCAAAATGAATTACATAGTATAAAGTGATCATTGCTATGAAGGAAAATAAAGCACAGGAGTAGGATGGGGAGTTCCCGTGTGTATGGGGGGGAAGGTGCTTGTAATTTTAAATAATGTCTAGGGAGAGTCTCACATTGAAGCAGAGTGTGAGCAAAATAGGGGAGCAAGTCATGTGGCTAGCTGGGGGAAGAGAATTCCAGTGCAAAGAGCCAGTGTGGGGGTTCTCATCATGGTTCAGCGGAAACCAATCTGACTAGCATCCATGAGGTTAAGGATCCGGCATTGCCAAGAGCTGTGGTGTAGGTCGCAGATGTGGCTTGGATCTGGTTGCTATGGCTGTGGTGTAGGCCAGGCTACAGCTCTGATGAGACCCCCTAGCCTGGGAACCTCCATATGCCATGGGTGTGGCCCTAAGGAGACAAAAAAAAAAAAAAAAAATCCAGTGTAAAGTCTTGAGGCAGAAGATGGGCTGGGTGGAGCTGGTGCACATATTATCAGAACTCTCCAGGTCTGCAATCACTCAGGGGCTCACTCATCACCTGCCCGAACCCCACCTCTCCATCACGTTTTAGTTCAAGCATCCATCCCCTCCCCCACAAAACCCTGGGGTACAGACTAGTTCAAAGTGGGTCTCCTCCTGGGAAATAAGGCATTTGTTTCCTGCCACCCTCATTGGAGACTGCTCAGTTACTGCCAGAGATTAGGGTTTGTGGGTTTAATTCAGCTATATATCACAGGTTACAGATTGTTAGAATTTTCCACCAAGATTGGCAAGGACTATTTTAAAGGGAAATAGAGATTTCCTTGAAGTTGGGCTAAGAAGCCTACTCTGGTAGGAGGGGACCACTCTGGCCCAACAAGGATGTCTCTGAGACAGGGCCGGGGTGGGGGCGGCGGGGTGGGGGGGCACCCCCTGGAAAAGATGTCAGGAGTCTGGCAGCTGGAATACTGACAGTGAGAATGAGTAGTAAATTGCTGATGCAATTATATATTCAGCAAAGAATCACAGAACATGTACTAAATTCAGTTATCCAGCCTTCTGCAAATGTGTGAGTCACCAATATCTTTTCCCAAACTTCCCCTTTGTGCTAAGAATTATTAGAGGCAGTTTCATTGTTTGCAAACAAGAGCAAGAACGTGGACCATGAATTCTGCACAAATACTTTGTCCTAGTCTTGAATAGGAACGTTTGGGTCTTTCCTGAGTGTGGGTAAATTTTGACTGGGATCATTGGGTAGGGAGGCAAGATCAAAACACAAGGACAGAGTAGCATTCTGACTGTGGTGCAGTGGGTTAAGCATCCAGCTACAGTGGTTCAGGTCACTGCAGAGATGCAGGTTCGATCCCAGGCCTGGAACTTCCATATACTTCAGGCAGGGCGATTAAAAAAAGAAAAAAGAAAAAAGAAAGGAAAGAATGGCAGGAATGGCTTTATCATTTTGCTTTTTCTTTTCTTTCTTTTACTTTTTTTTTTGTCTTTTTAGGGCTGCACCTGCAGTACCTGGAAGTTTCCAGGCTAGGGATCAAATTGGAGCTGTAGCCATCGGCCTACGCCACAGCCACAGCAATGCCAGATCCGAGCCATGTGTGCAGCCTCTACCACAGCTCATGGCAACACCAGATCCCCAACCCAGTGAGTGAGGCCAGGGATCTAACCCGCATCTTTGTGGATACCAGTTGGGTTCTTACCTCTGAGCCACGACAAGAACTCCCTGGTTTTACCATATTTCTGATGAGCAAGACTTTGGGTTTTCTTTATTATACTGATACAGTACTTTGCAGTTCATGCAATGTATTTCTGTACACCATCACAGAGACGCCCAGCCAGGGAGGCCTTTCCTTCGTTTTGCAATGCAGAAACAGGCTCCGAGAGGGGAAGGAACTTTCCTAAGGTCACACAGTACACAGGGACTTGAACCTTTAAATCTCTTCCTACGCTAGCCTCCTGCCTGAACTGACTACCTCTCCAGGATAGCCCACCCCCTGACCCAGAGCAGAAATTGATTCCAAAGGAGGCCTTCCTAGAATTATATTTGTAATAATATAGCAATCTAATTATCCTATGCTTCATAATTTGAGAACATAAAGCACTTTGGTCATCTCAGCAGCTGAAGTTTCTCGTTGAAAAACAAGTGCAATCCACACCACAAATGCACGTCTGTATGCATCTTCCCTGACAACCCGGGAGCTGCCCAAGACAGCCACAGCCCATGTTATTCTGCGACCTCTGGGCTCTAGCACGGCACCTGGCACGTTGTAGATGTCAGGAAAGATTTGTAAAATGAACGAATGAACAACAGTGGAAAAAACGCCCCTACTTAAGAACCCCTCACACTTCTCCTTCAGCTCCCCTCCGATGCACCGAGTGGCTTATTAATTATGGATAGAAATGGAAGCTCTGAAACAGAAGCCGATGTGGGTATAATCACACCCTGTGTTTGCATGATCATAAGTAGATTATTAAAAATGGATAAGGCAGCCATAATTGGGCTCCAGCCTACCAGAAATCTTAGAGGAAGCAGATGGAACATTTGGGCATTTTCAGTGCTTTAATCTAAACTAGCAGGAAAAAAAAATTGATTAGAAGATTGTCTTTCACATTCTATTATTGATGTCCAGGCTATCATCAGCAAATGCATCGTCGCTAGAAGAGTGCTCCCCCAGCGCAGAATCAGACGTGGGGCTTTTATTTAGAGAGAGTTAAACTTTGCTCTTGTTGGTCGGCTCTTTTGAGAGGTTGGGCATCCGGCCAAAGTTGTGAGTGAATTTTTCCCCAAGCACATTTTCCTTTCATTTTTGAAATGGGGCTGGAAAGGAACTGATATTAACACGCTTGCCCCTGTTTATGCTTTAAGATCATCTCAAGGATGCATCAGGAGGCTCCAGTGGAAAGAACAAGAATTATTATTATTATTATTATTATTATTTTTGTCTTTTTGCCTTTTCGAGGGCCGCTTCCCATGGCATATGGAGGTTCCCAGGCTAGGGGTCTCATTGGAGCTATAGCTGCCAGCCTATGCCACAGCCACAGCAACGTGGGATCTGAGCTGCGTCTGCAACCTACACCACAGCTCACGGCCACACCAGATCCTTGACCCACTGAGCGAGGCCAGGGATCAAACCCGCAACCTCATGGTTCCTCGTCGGATTCATTAACCACTGCGCCAGGATGGGAACTCCAAGGAGGGGGAGTTCTTAAGTCCTTTCTACCATTGCCAAATGGTCCTGTGGACTCATGTCCCCCTGCTGACCATGAGGCAACAGTTATCATCTCTACTTGACAGGAGAGAACATAGGCGCGAGGTCAAAGAAGTATTAAGGAACAAAAGCCAGTCTGGACGCAGCTCTGTCTGATCCATATCACACGCTCATTCACACTCGCTGGAGGGATGTGAGTCCTTCAAATGAATATTATTTTTGTTACTAGCGCACATAAAGTCGTGGCTAGAAGAGCTAATTGAGTTTTTGTTACACAAACAGGGGTCATTCCCTCTGAGCCTCGCATTCGTCATCTATAAACCGGGGTCGTTGCAAGGGTTAAATGACACAGCGTATATAAGACACCTAGGGCAGTGCCACATATATCATATATTAGCATCGAAAAAAGGGTTGTTCTTGGAGTTCCCACTGGGATGCAGTGGGTTAAGGATCCGGCGTTGCTGCAGCTGTGATTCAGGTTGCAGCTCTGGCTTGGGTTTGATCCCTGGCCTGGGAAACTTCCATATACTGTGGGTGGGGCCAAAAAAGGAAGAAAAAAGGGGGTTTGTTCTTGAGATTGCATAGCATCTGTTGAAATGTTTCTACTGTTACATTTGAATGACACCCCCAGGCATCCGCTGAGAGTTGGAAAAACCTTCAGAAATGATCCGGCTCTCATATGAAGGCCTGCAGGGGGGACATGACATGCCCAAGGCAGAGAAAAATCAGGATGGCTGCTTCCTGGGACACTTTAAGGTCACTTACCAATGTGATGACACATCAGCTACCAATAGAAGCAGATATGGGCCTCTCCTTCTCTTTCTGAGCCTAATCCACCTACTGCAGAATGGACTTCCCACCACACTTTTGTTTTTGCTTTTTGGGGCAGCACCCATGGCATATAGACATTCCCAGGCTAGGGGTCGAATCAGAACTGCAGCTGTCAGCCTACGCCACAGCCACAGCAACACAGGATTGGAGTTGCATCTGTGACCTACAGCACAGCTCTCGGCAATGCCGGCTCCTTAACCCACTGATCGAGGCCAGGGATCGAACCTGCATCCTTTATGGATGCTAGTCGGATTCGTTTCCCCTTTGCCACAATGGGAAGTCCCTTCCCACCACTCTTTACCACTAGAAGTGCTCAGAATTTAAGAGGTAAGGAATGGGGAAAGCTTTGGTTACTTAGTGGAGGTGTATGTTTTGGGGCTAGGCACAGAGGCAGGAAAGATGAATAATCCCATATTAGCATATGAGATTTCTATTTCTGGGAAATCACACAGGATTGAGGACTTATATACTTAAACAGGCAAAAATAAGCTGAAGAAACTGCATCAGGACTGGCAGCTTAGGGAAAGCAATCACGGCTTATAGAAAGAACCACTGAGTCAACTGCACCTTGAGAGGCCTCCTGTTTGATATCAGCCTATAAAGCACCTTTATGCAGTCAATAAAAGAGGCCCCATCTGATACGCCCATCTGTTGGGAAACAGCAAAAGTTATACAAATCTATAATGTCAATGATGTGACTTGAGCCCCTTTAAATGCGGCATGGTTGTGTGGTGCACAACCTGCCCAACTGAACACTGCATCCTTGCTGGGCCAATTCACTCCTCACCACTCTGAGGAAGAACAGTGGTTTGACAGAATGAAGTGGAGGAGTTTTCTATGATGCACATCTATTTTTTGTGCTACTACCATCCATTCATTCTTTTCATCGCCGTTGTACCCCAACACTTCTTTTTTAGGATTTGGATGGGATAGATTCCAAACCCTGCTTGAAAGTAGAACTATGACCCATGCCTAAACAGGCAGAATATCCCACCTCCCAGATGTGATGAGTGGTTCAAAGATGAGCATGTGATTCAATCAGAGCCAAGGAGTCTATGACAAGACTTTTCCTGGGGAGGCTGGGAGAGAAGCAAATATTTGTTCTGGTGTATTCGGAATTGTGAGGATGTGAGTGTGGAAGCTGCAGTGAGCATCACACCACTGTAGGGAGCCTGAGAATGAAGTCAACACACAGAGTGGAGAAAAGAGGGAGACATGATGCATTGTTTCTGGTACCCTTGAACCAGCCAGACCTGAAGCCAGAATGAACCCCTGAATTTTTCAGTTATATGAGATAAAAACTTCTCTTTTGTTTAAGCCAGCCTGTGTTTGTTTTAATGTCATTTGCACACAAAAGAGTCCTGAGCCTTACAACCCTCCTCCCCCCTGACTTGAGGGGCCTGGACATCTGGAAACCTGCTTGAAACCTGCAACAGTGGCCTCGTCAAATGTAGAGAAGGCACAGTCCAGTGCTGGGATTATCTGTGACCACACTTCTGTTCTCAGTCCCCCAGGACATTCAATCTGGGAACTTGCAAAGTCTTCCAGCTCATATGGGAGAAAATTATTTGAAAAATCCACTTGCCTTCTACTCAACAGGAAATGTCAGACCTGGATGGAATGCTCATCAATTAAAAATGATACAAAGGAAAAAAACGATACCTATGAAATCTATGTCATAAAATGGACAGAGGACAAATATGCTTTCGGAAATGATTTACCAAAGGAAATAGAAGTAAATTCCAATAGCATTTGCTTTGTACTTTCAATAAATTAAACACAGACATCCTGAGACAAAAACATAGATGAGATGAAAAGAAAAGGAGGTAGAAATGATTACAGTTTAGAGGAGAAAGAAATTAAACCATTAGGAGTTCCCATTGTGGCGCAGTGGTTAACGAATCTGACTAGGAACCATGAGGTTGTGGGTTTGGTCCCTGCCCTTGCTCAGTGGGTTAACGATCCGGCGTTGCTGTGAGCTGTGGTGTAGGTTGCAGACGCGGCTCGGATCCCGCGTTGCTGTGGCTCTGGCGTAGGCTGGTGGCTACAGCTCCGATTCAACCCCTAGCCTGGGAACCTCCATATGCCGCGGGAGCGGCCCAAGAAATAGCAACAATAACAACAACAACAACAACAAAAAAGACAAAAGGCAAAAAAAAAAGAAATTAAACCATTAAAAAAAAATGCTTTGGAGACGTTCCTGTGGTGACTCAGCCGAAACGAATCTGATGAGCATCCATGAAGATGCAGGTTCGATCCCTGGCCTCGCTCAGTGGGTGAAGGATCCGGCGTGGCTGTGAGCTGTGGTGTAGGTCGCAGACATGGCTCAGACCTTGAGTTGCTGTGACTGTGGTGTAGGCTGGCAGCTACAGCTCTGATTCGAACCCTAGCCTGGGAACCTCCATATGTCACGGGGGCAGCCCTAAAAAGACAAAAAAAAAAATGCATTTGACACAGGAAGAGCCAAGTGAACAGTGCAGAAAAGTGACACCGTGACAGGGCAAGTGTGATTCAGAGGAGGAGGACAGAGGTGAAAACTGGGAGAGATGGGGAGATGGGAGATAGTCAAGACAGGCAGCGTGGCGTAGCACCAACAAAACCTGTATCTGTGAACAAGACACCAAAACAAATGTAACAGAAACAGTGTTCGCAGGAAGGAAAAAAAAAAAAGCTTCTTGAATGAAAGAGAAAACAAATCTGTGTTTCAAAAGAATGCAAATTCTATCAGGAAAAAAATTCGTAAGAAGACACCAAAACCTAGATGGGTATCTTGGTAAAGTTCTCTCTTCAAGGGAAAGAAATCTACAGATATTCAGGAGAAAGCTTTCCTATAAAGGATGAGTCAGCCTGGCCCCAGACGTCACCTCGGCAGCATCAGACAGAAGACAATGAAGAATTTAGGGGGTTCTGGAAGCCTGCAAGCCCAGGTCTCTGCACACACAGCCAAGTTGCTGTCCCCACGGGCAGCAACAGGGAGCTATTCTCAGCTATTCAAGGCTCGGCAAGTTCAATAGGCATATTCTACACTCCACTGGCTGATTCAAAATACAATTGAAATAATACTCCAGCCAACCAGGGACTGATTCAAAATACAATTGTGAGCCCATGTGTGTCTGTGCTTAGAAGCTAAAAAGCTGGATGAAATGGATGCTCTTCCAGGTAAAGATAAATCACCGAAATTGACTCAAGAAGAGTCCACCTGCTTAGACCAATAAGGGTGCCAGGCTTCTCGCTCCACCAGACAAGGAGCCTTGGAGGAGGATGCCCTGTCTCAGTGGATTTTTATTTGCTTTGGCTGCCAGTACCAGAGAGATGCCGTCCGTGGAGCTTGTCTGCGCACGGCAGCCTTCAAGTCTTGGAGGAAACCCAACCACCACCCTGGCTTCTGCTTTAGGGATCTCTAGTCTGCCCATGGCCCTCTTCCCTCCTCTCTGGGTGGGGCACGTGAGGCTACCTTCCAAGGCATCTTCAGACCAGCCTCTTTGGTAACTGATCTAGCAGAAGATTCTGGAAGTGTCTGCCAAATGGGTGAAGCTATTCTTAATATCTAAAACCAGTGCATTGATGCGGGAGGGACTGGGATGATGGAGAGTTTGGGGTTAGGAGATGCAGACTATTACATTTAGAGTGGATAAGCATTGAGGTCCGACCATACAGCACAGGGAACTATATCCAACCACTTGGATGAGAATATGATGGAAGATACTATCAGAAAGGAAATGTGAATATGTGTATAAATACATATAAATGTGAATATGTGTATAAATACATATAAATATATACATGTATGATGTTGCGGTACAGCAGAAACTGGCGCCACATTGTAAATCAACTATATTTTAAGTAAAAAAATAAAACCAATGCATTGGGATTAACAAACTATTATACAGAAAGTAGATAAACACTAAGGACATATTGCATAGCAAAGGGAATTATATGCAATGTCTTGTGATAACTGATAATGGAAAAGAATTTGAAAGAGAATTTGGTGTAGGAGTTTCCATTGTGGCGGCGTGGAAACGAACCCGACGAGTATCCATGCGGATGCAGGTTCGCTCCCTGGCCTCACTCAGTGGGTTGGGGGATTCAGCATGGCCATGAGCTGTGGCGTAGGTTGCAGACAATGCCTCGGATCCCACATGGCTGTGGCTGTGGTGTGGGCTGGCAGCGGCAGCTCCAATTCGACCCCCTAGTCTGGGAACTTCCATGTGCCTTGGGTGGGCCCTCAAAAGCAAAAAAAGAAAAGAAAAAGAAAAAGAAAAAGAATTGTCTGTACACCTGAAATGTTGTACATCAATGATACTTCAATAAAAAAATTAAAATGACTAAAAAACAAAACCAATGCAGATCTCCCTCCCATTGTGTTGACTGTTGTCATGGACACGAGGGGAAGAGGAGAAAGACGTAGAGGCCCATATTCTTTTTTTTTTTTGTCTTTTTGCCTTTTCTTGGGCCGCTCCCATGGCATGTGGAGGTTCCCAGGTTAGGGGTCTAATCAGAGCTGTGGCCCAGAGCCATAGCCATGCAGCACCCGAGCCACGTCTGCGACCTACACCACAGCTCACGGCAACACCAGATCCTTAACCCACTGAGCAAGGCCAGGGATCGAACCCGAAACCTCATGGTTCCTAGTCAGATTCATTAACCACTGAGCCACGACGGGAACTCCAAGGCCCCTATTCTTCAGAGGTCCCTTAAACCTCTCTGTTAACCCCTCATGGACTCCTGAAATAGTAGTGGTAGAAATTTTCCCGACTCTGTCCTCTTCCCTATGGAAGAAGCCATTTAGAATCCCCTTCATAATCCACCCTACCACATGGATGAATTTCCAAACATCGTGTGGAAAAAAGCCAGACACAAGTGACTAACTAGTACGTGATGCATTGTGTGATTCCACCTTCGCGACATTTGAGAACACGTAATTTTTGAGGACAGAAGACTGAAGAGTGATGACCTCTGTGGGGGCAGTGATTGCTGGGAAAAGGGGCTCAAAGGGATTTTTTGAGGGCATGGAATGTTCTAGATCTTGATGTGGGTAGTGGTTACACACGTGTCTCCAGACATAAAAAAATTGATCAAGCTGTACCCTTCAAATGGGTGTGTTTCACTGAATGCAAATTACTTGTCAATTACCAAAAAAAAAAAAAAGTCATCTTCCAAGTGGATGAGAAAGGTGAGCTGGCATAAAACAGGACTGTATGTTCAGTAGGTGAAAATATTTCTCTAATTTCTCCTGTGCAGATTAGTCAGAATTAGATTCTTTTCTCCGTTTGAGAAACAAGACTACAGAGAAAGATCCCAAGGGAGGCAGGGATTTTATCAAGGACCAAAAGAAACTTTTTTTTTCATCTTTTTCTGAAAAAGGACAGAATGAACGAAGTTCCTTGGGGATACACGTCCCCATCGAATGTGCTTAGTCGTCAGGGCTGGAGAGTCTAGCCTGGAAGGAGGAGAGACTTAGGCGAGCTTTTCTGCCGGAGAAAACAAGCATTCATAACCAGCTGGAGAAAATTCTTCAGACAAATTGAATGTGACAGAGAGGGGAAAGGGGCAGGCCTTGGGCGGCAGGGTGTCAGCAAGGGCTTCGGGAGGGAAGACAGAGGATGACATGAAGCTTGAGGGAGGAATCTTTGGGGCCTAAGGTGGTGCCTTTCTTTCCCAGGAGGTCAGAATCCAGGGCTGCCCTTGGCCAGAGGAAATGCCTGGGAACGGGAGCCAGCAAGGAGCTTGCAAAGCTTAGCTGGGAGGAACCATTTGCAAGCTTGCCTCATAAAACATGCTTCTCTCATGTGCCATCCTATCTGCCATTTCTTACTGACAATGCAGCATGAAAACCCTCCCTCCACAACAACTCAGAGGTGTCAAATAATAATCACTTATTTGGGCTCACGTGTCTACAGGTAGGCTGGAAATATGCTAAGGTAGCCCAGGGTTTCTCAACCTCAGCACGGGTGACCTTCTGGGCCAGATAATGTTTTGTCATGGGGTGGCTGCCCTGTGCCTTTAGAGGATGTTCAGCAGCATCCATCCCTGGCCTCTACCCGCTAGATGCCCATGGCACCCTCCTCTTCCTTGTGACACTGAAAAATGTCACCAGACATTGCTCAGTGTTACCTAGTGGGCAAAATCATTTTCAGTGGATGACCACTGGTCCAGGCTGTGCTCACCGGAGCTCAGGTCTAAGCTTCTGGTTGAGTCCAGCAGACCTGTGTCCACGGGTCTCCCATTCTTCTAGACCAGCTGGGGGTCATGGAAGCACAAGAGAGCAAGCCCAATGACACAAGCACAGGTCAAACCTTCAGTCATGTCACATTAGCTAACATCCTGTCGAGCCACAGCATGTCCCACGGCCAAACCCAACACTGAGAGAGGGGAGACAGAAGTGAGTATTTATGGAATAATAATCCAAACTATCTCAGTAATCAATACCCCAACTGGTTGAAAATTATATTAGTCTGATAAGTTTTTTACCTTTTATCTTAAATTATCCTAGGGGAGCCCCATGGAATGTGATAGAACAAGTAGGGAGTAGAACATTCCCCTGAGTCAGGCAATAGGGATCAGAACCTCCCTCAGGAGGATGGGTTTTCATCTTTACTCTTAAATCTATGTCCAATAGCCATCCCCCACAAAAGAAGAGATAAGCAGGCTTCAATAGAAAAAATAACTTTGGGACTTCCTATTGTGGCTCAGCAGAAACAAACCCGACTAGTATCCATGAGGATGTGGGTTTGATTTCTGGCCTCGCTCAGGGGGTTAATGATTGGGTGTTGCCATGAGCTGCAGTGTGGGTCAAAGATGCTGCTCAGATCTGGCATTGCTGGGGCTGTGGCGTAGGCTGACAGTTGCAGTTCTGATTCAACTCCTAGCCTGGGAACCTCCAGATGCTGCACCTGTGACCTTAAAGAAGAAAAGAAGAGAAAAGGAAGAAAGAAAGAAAACAACTTTGACTTGGAATTGGAAGACCTGATCGCTAGTCCTTGTCTCACCACTTACTAGCTGTCTGACTTGCGGAAAGTCGTTGATGCCACTGAGACTCTGCTTTCCTCATCTATAAAATGGGGCTACATCAGTGTCTACTCAATAGGGCAAGGGTTAAGTTACAGAACACACATAAAATACATGTGGTTGACAGTCTCCAAAATGATGCCATCTCCTTCCCTCCCTAAACACACATGCTGCTCCTCTCATAAGAGATGGAATCTAATTCCTTTCTGTCCTTGAGTCTGGACCAGCTTCAGTGACTTGCCTGACTATCAGAAGCCAGCAAAAGTGACATTCTGGAACTTTGGAAGCTAAATCCTAACAGGTTCCAAGAGGCTTCTTTCTGGATCTCTTGGAACCATTGCTCTTGGGATGCTTCATCTCAGCACCCAGCTGCCATGCTGCTGGAAGCCCAAGCCAGGTGGAGAGGCCACACATCATCCTTCTGGTTGACAGCCCCAGGTGACCTCACAGCCAACAGCCAGCATCAACTGCCAGCCATGTGAGTGAGCCATCCTGAACCTTCAGATGATAAAACAGTTCCAGTAGAACCTTCAGATGATAAAACAGCTCCAGGTGACATGTGACTGCAGCTGCATGAGAGAGGCTGAGTTAAGAATCACCCTGCAGAGCCCAGTCAGCCATGCGACCATGAGAGATGATAATAAATTATTGGTTTAAGTGATTAAGTTTTAGGATTGTTTGTTACACAGTGCCATGTCATTGTAAGCTGTTACATCATACCCATACACCCATACATCACACCCATTCAGCCCCAGAAGAGTTATTACAGGTAGACAACTGTGGTTTATGACACTCAGTAGACACTGTCTCTTATTTGATAGTACAGCATCCCAATTTTACATTGAAAGTTTGGGAAAGGGTTCCCATAGGGAGTTGCCAGTTTTAGCAAATAAAATATAGGCTATCCAGTCACATTTGAATTTCAGATAAACAATGAATGATTTTTTAGTTTAAAGATGTCTCCTGAAATAGCTAGGATTAACTTGTACTAAGATAATTTTGTGTTTATCTAAAATTTAAATTTCACCGGTTACATTGTATTTTATTTTGTGGGAGCAACCTTACTCCCAGCCCCAGTCCCAGGTGTGGGGATGACTACCCGAAGCTGATAATGCATTGTAGTGCCCTAGCCGTGGTCATTGTATCGGGATGGCTTTATTACTGAAACCAAGACAGCAAGAGAGGGCTTTCAGGGTTTTGTGTGGGAACTATTTGAGGGGACCCTGTCTTTTCTGATGAAATGGGTGCTGATGTAAAGCCTGGTCCTGCCAAAACCTGGCAGTAACCCATGTCCAAAGTATAGAGCATAATGGCCTAGTTTATGCCCTTGATCAAGCCTTTCCTGAAGCTGCTTCCAGGCAGAGATGGTAAGAGCCAGTGCCTATTATTCACCACATTCCCTCTCCACTTCTGTGAGCTTGGAAGCTTGGAAGGCCAGGTTGAGATGACGTCTCCATGAACTGGGTCCCTGAGTGACCACAATGAGAAGAGGTGTCCTGCTAACTCTTGGAGGACACAGAGCACGAGCAAGAAAGAAACTTTTATTGGGCTGAGCCTAATGATATACTGGGGTCATTTGTTATGCAGCCCAACCTAGCCTATCTAAATCGAGTTAGAATGAGAACTAGACAATGAAATGGATGGTACTCTCACATATTGAAGTTGAGCTGTAACTTTTCCATACAGCAAGCATTTTAGTAAAAGACTTTTTTTCCCTTCTTCATTTATGGTCTTTGTATCTGAGTGGGCGGGCTTAATTTAAAGAGACAGAGGACCCAATTCTTACAAAGAGGTAAGTGTCTATCTGTGAGCTTCTGCTGGCTGGCAGTGGTGAAATAACACCCGTGGGCAAGGGATGGGTGTCAGAAAGCGAGGCCCCCTCTGTTAAACCTGCCACGTAGGGCACATAGCAGGCATTGCATCCCTCTGGGTGTTGAAACACACCATGTTGAAAATCATTCCCGTTTCCTAGATGAGAAAAACAAGGCATCGAGAGGTAAAAAAAAAAAAAAAAAAAACCCGCCCAAATCACAAGTGAGTCAGTCGCATTGTCCAAACCTGCTGGATTTAAAATGTTCCAAATGTGAAAGCTTTTAAAGACTTTCAGGTTGAATGCAAGAGTTTTAGAAAGCAGCTGGATAATTTCAGAGCGTGTATAACCTGCTGCTAAGATGAATGCCATCAATCTAAAGGGCTTGGAAAAAATCACCCACAGTCCAGGGTACAGTGTCAGGCTTTCTTGACGCTGCGGCAGACATGGGGATAATCATCCAGCCTCATGTGAAGTTATGGTCTTTCTAACAGACGGCAAAGAACAAAAGGGGGAGAGCAATCAACTTGAACACACAGAGCGCTTCTCCCCAAAACCAGAGGGGAGGAAGGGGAGTGAGAAGTCACAGAGTCCTCAAGTCTGAAACAGAGCTGGCAAGTGGGATGGCGGAGGCGTGTGTGAAAGCAGAGATTTCCTGCCGAAAGGTGCACAAAAAAGGATAGTTTGCAACTATGCTCAGAAGCAACCCGGATGCTTTCCAACAATGCCGTCCCAAAGCTCTGTTTTAGCTACATCAAAAGCCACTATCTTTGGCTCCAGTCGATGTTCAAAAAATCTTGCTAGAACACTGAGGATGTATTGGGGGTTATAGAAAATATCATCGGAGTTCCCAACGTGGCTCAGTGGTTAACGAATCCGACTAAGAATGATGAGGTTGTGGGTTCGATCCCTGGCCTTGCTCAGTGGGTTAAGGATCCGGCGTTGCCGTGAGCTGGGGTGCAGGTCATAGACGTGGCTCAGATCCCGCATTGCTGTGGCTCTGGCATGGGCTTGGCAGCTACAGCTCCGAAGAGACCCCTAGCCTGGGAACCTCCATATGCTGCAGGTGCGGCCCTAGAAAAAGACAAATATATCTATATCTATCTATCTATCTATCGATAGATAGATAGATAGATAGATAGATAGATAGATAGATAGATATAATATAATTGATTATATACAATATATATATAATCAAGGAAAGGGTACTAGGATTTACTGAATATGCACTGCAGGCACTGTCCTAGGAACAAAAGTTTTTATGTCCTCATTTAGTCCTGGTAACAATCCTCAAAGGTCTTTTTGTTTTTCTCTTTTTACGGCCGCATCCGAAGCATATGGAAGTTCCCAGGTTAGGGGTCCAACTGGAGCTGCAGCTGCAGGCCTATGCCACAACCACAGCAATGCTGGATCCGAGCCACATCATTGACCTATGCCACAGCTTGTGGCAATGCCAGATCCTTAACCCACCAGTGAGGCCAGGGATGGAACCCACATCCTCGCGGTTGCTATGCTGGGTTCTTAACCCACTGTGCCACAGCAGGAACCCCAAAGTCTTTTTGCCCCTGTTTTCCAAATGAGGAAACTGAGGTTCCATAAGACAACATGACCTTGCCCAAGGTCACAGAGTCAGTGGAAGCGGCTCATCCGACGCCCAAATCCTTCCTATTTCAACTATATCTTACTGTTGCTCTGTAACAACAAATAAAACTCAATTCCTGCAATGAAAGAGCTTATCAATGAGTTGGCGGGAAAGGACATACATTAAAATAATAATTATAGGGTTCCAGAAAACACACAAGGCTGGCTCCATCTGGCAAGAATTTGAGAAGAAAATGAGATGGCCAACCGAGCAAACGTTTCTTTCTTATTTATTTTATTTTTGTCTTTGTTATATACATATGCTTTGCTTTTTTTTTAGGGCCATACCCATGGCATATGGAAGTTACAGGCTAGGGGTCGAGTCAGAGCTGCAGCTGCTGGCCTATGCCACAGCCATAGCAATGTGGGATCTGAGCTGCGTCTGTGACCTACACCACAGCTCATGGCAATCCTGGATCCTTAACCCATTGAGCAAGGCCAGGGATCCAACCTGCGTCCTCATGGAGACTAGTCAGGTTCGTTTCCACTGCAGCACAATGGGAACTTCCTTATTTTTTTTTTTTTTGAAGGTCATATGTTGGGGTTATCATCCTCCTTGCTCTGTGACTTGTCATCACCATTGGTCTGCGGTGGCCCCTTTCTTATGTGTTTATAAATGAATGTACTCATGTTTCCCCTCATTCTCCTCTCCCACAGGCAATACATTTTCCTATATTTAATGTGTTATCTTTTTGGCTGGAGAATGTTTTGGCAAAATGTATACTGTGTGGCATACAGGTTTTAAAAAATTTATATAAAGAAGTTTTCCTTGTAGCTCAGTGGGTTAACAACCCCAGCATAGTATCCACAAGGATGTGGATTCGTTCAGCAGGTTAAGGATCTGGGGTTATCACAAGCTGTGGTGTAGGTCACAGATGCGGCTTGGATCCCCTGTGGCTGTGGCTGTGGCTGGGGTGTAGACCTGCAGCGGCAGCTCTGACTGAACCCCTGGCCTGGGAACTTCCATATGCTGTGGGTATGGCCTTAAAAAAAAAAACAAAATAAATCAAGCAAAATAAAATAATAAAATAAAAATGTACATAAATGGTATTATGTTGAATAGCTCATCCCTTTCCCTGCATTTTTCACTCTCAGTGCTCAGCTTTTTTATTTTTTTTTTAGTTATTTACTATTTATTTATTTATTTATTGCTGCTTTTTAGGGCCACACCCACGGCACATGGAAGTTCCCAGTCTAGGGGTCCAGTCGGAGCTACAACAACTGCTGGCCTTTGCCACAGTCACAGCAATGCTGGACCCAAGCCGCGTCTGTGACCTACCCCACAGCTCATGGCAATGCTGGAGCCTTAACCCACTGAGCAAGGCCAGGGATCGAACCCGCAACCTCATGGTTCCTAGTCGGGGTCGGTAACTGCTGAGCCATGAAGGGAACTCCCTTGGCGCTCAGCTTTTATGGTCTATCCATGCTGCTTCATGTCCATCTAATCTGCTGATGCTGAGGGCTTCAGAGGACCCCATCTGTATACCCCCATCCCTGCCCACCACCTTCTCAAGGATGCTCATTGAGGTGGGGTCCGACTCCCCTCCTCTATGACTGCAATTACCCTCCTTGTACATGTCTTTTTGGGGAGCTCTGTGAGAATGCCTTTGGGCTATCTGCCCAGGAGTGGAACTCGGGAGGTTGATGAGTTTAATGTGACAGTAAAGTCGGATTGCTCTTCAGAATGACACTGGTCTGCCTTCCCATCCGCAGTGCATGAGAGTTCTTGCTCCCTCTTATCTACCCTGACACCTGGCATTTTTCTTATTTTTGCTAGTTTAATAGGTGTGAAATGACATCTCAAATTGTCTTAACACCTCCAATTACAAAGCAGTTGATATAAGGCATGCCGTGGTTTTTTGGTTTTGTTTTGTTTTTTGTTTTTGCTTTTTTGAGGGCTGCACCCAGGGTATATGGAGGTTCCCAGGCTAGGGGTTTAACCAGAACTACAGCTCCCAGTCTACACCACAGCCATAGCCACACAGGATCTGAGCCGCGTCTGCGACCTACACCACAGCTCACAGCAATGCCGGATCCTTAACCCACTGAGCGAGGCCAGGGATCGAACCCGCCACCTCATGGTTCCTAGGTGGATTTGTTGCCGCATACAGGCTTTTTTTTAACTGCCTACTATGTGCTTGGCACTGACGGTGATATGGGACAAGTAGATGACTTGATCCAGGATCACACTAAGCTTACATGAGGGCACGAAGTAAGAGCAAGCATATAATAAGGGCAGCATTAGAGGTGGGAGGACAGAATCCACATTGAAATTGGGACCTTCTGCGTCCAACACTGATGAAACCTTAGCAAGGGCTGATTGGACCTCTTGGCCCAATGCAGCAACCAACCTGAATCACCAGCTTATGTCTGACCATCCTGAAATGAAGTCAGAAAATCAAAGTCTTGTTAGGAGTTCCCGCTGTGGCTCAGCAGGTTAAGAACCCCACAGAGTGTCCGTGAGGATGTGGGTTCAATCCCTGGGTCTGCTCAGTGGGTTAAGGATCCAGCGTTGCTGTGGCTGTGGCATAGGCCTCGGCTGCAGCTCTGATTTGACCCCTCGCCTGGTAACGTCCATATGCTGCAGGTGCAGCCACAAAAAGAAGATGCATCATTACTACTCAGCCATAAAAAAGAGCAACGTAATACCATTTATAGCAACATGGATGGAACTAGAGACTCTCATACTGAGTGAAATCAGTCAGAAAGAGAAAGGCAAATACCATATGATATCACTTATAACTGGAATCTAATATACAGCACAAGTGAACCTTTCCACAGAAAAGAAAATCATGGACCTGGAGAATAGACTTGTGGCCGCCCCGGGGGGAGAGGGAGGGAGTGGGAGGGATCGGGAACTTGGGGTTATTGGATACAACTTGGAATGGATTTACAAAGAGATCCTGCTGAGTATCATCAAGAACTATGTCTAGATACTTATATTGCAATAGAACAAAGGGTGGAAAAAAATGTATACATGTAAGTGTATCTTGGCCCCCATGCTGTACAGGGGAAAAATAAATAAATAAGTTAAAAAAAAAAAAACTCCTGAAGGGCATACTTTCATAGGCAGCAAGTGAACGCAGAAGGAGGAAGTGGGTGAACGATGCAATGGTGACCAAAGGAATTAGGAAAGCTCTGGATAGATCTACAGAGACATTCGCTGCTTTTTTAAAAAGGAGATAATCACGATAATAGGGTGTGGGCTGGTAAAAAACCAGGGGTTAACTAAAATCCTAGACAAAAACTCGGTAGAAGGGCGTGGGTGATGGGGATTAGGAGGCTCAGGTTCCAGTATTTGGGGTGGGGGAAGAAGGCAAAATATTGCTCGATTCAAGACAGCGAAATTCCAGTGGGAAGGGTAACCCCTGAAAGAATGTACACATCTCGAAAAACATCCACAGTGGCTAAAGGAGAGGACTGTGTGTGATGTGTGAGCTGGCGGGCTGCGTGGAGCAGAGGCAGAATCCTAAGAGGTGCCTCTGGAGGGTGTTGTCATCTGCATCAGAACCACTCACGTCTCTCTCTCTCCCTCCTTTTTTTTTTTTTTTTTGGCTTTTTGGAGCTGCACCCATGGCATAGGGAGGTTCCCAGGTGAGGGGTCCAATCAGAGCCACAGTTGCCAGCTGACACCACAGTCACTGCAACGCGGGACCCGAGCCATGTCTGTGACCTACAGCACAGCTCATGGCAACGCTGGATCCCTAACCCACCGAGCAAGGCCAGGGGTCGAACCCGCGTCCTCATGGATGCTCGTCAGGTTCATTTGCATCGAGCCACAAGGGGAGCTCCCCATCTCTCCTAACGGTGTGAGGAAGGTCACGAGGGACATGATAACTGCGCCATTCTTTCTGGCATTGCCGCGGGATGAACTCACATCACGGCGGCCAGAAGCTCGTTTTCACCTCTTCTGTGCACTCTTGACACCATCAGAGACTTCCTATTTTGTGAGCTCCTTTGGGTCATTGCAAAAAGCAGGCAACATCTCTGAAACTATAAAGTTCCTTTGCCAAGCAAAGAAGACACACACTGGGTTGGAGGTGACCTCCCTGGCACAGACACAAAGGAAGTGATGTGGCATGAATGCAACTTAAGGAGCCTTGGGGGAAACCTTGGACTCTTTGACCTCAGGCCCCTCTCCCTGGGCACAGCGACCCCTGGACTCGCCGATTCCATTCGCTTCTACTTAGCTTTGGAAGGAGGTGCCCATCGGCCTCAAAACCAAAAGTCAGAATTGATTTTATGTCAAAGATGACATGTGCATTGCACCACCATCTCAGCTGCCTATACCAGTTCCGTGCTGGCAGCAGCATCGTTGAAATTTCCTTTTGAGTGAAGTTCAGGGGTCCTTTTTGTCTTATTCTGCACAACTTGGAGTATTTTCTTTTTCCCTAGATAAAGGGCCATGTATTGTTATATTAAAAAGCTAAGGTAGGAGTGCCCGTTGTGGTGCAGCGGAAACAAATCTGATTAGTATCCATGAATGAGGAGGCAGGTTCAATCTCTGGCCTCGCTTAGTGGGTCAGCGATCTGGCATTGCCATGAGCTGTGGTGTAGGTCGCAGATGAGGCTCAGATCCCGTGTTGCTGTGGCCGTGGCTCCAATTAGACCCCTAGCCTGGGAGCTTCCCTACACCGTGGGTATGGCCCTAAAAAAAAAAAAAAAAAAAAAGCATAACTTTTGCAAGGCTCACATTCATAGGGCATAGATTTGAAGGCAGCCAATTTCCATTGCAACAAGATGGATTCAGCCAAAAGTTGCAAGTACATATTTAAAAACCAGAGGGCGATGGCCATATAGGTTCCACCATGTTCTTAGAGGCCCAGCTGAGCAAAAATGAAGCTAGAAGCACCTAAAACATTAATTCTAATTCACACGAGGGGTGGGTGTTTAAAAAGGGGAAAAACTGTGTGTCATCTAAAAAAACACCAAAAAAAGCACA
Source organism: Phacochoerus africanus (assembly GCF_016906955.1). Classification (NCBI taxonomy): domain Eukaryota; kingdom Metazoa; phylum Chordata; class Mammalia; order Artiodactyla; family Suidae; genus Phacochoerus; species Phacochoerus africanus. The sequence continues at coordinate 27,234,791 of NC_062548.1, forward strand.
GAATACGCTGCCTTGAGTGGAAAACAAAAGAGTGGAGTGGGTTCTACCCTGGCAAGAAAATTGCCCATACCTCGCAGACGTTACCTATGCAACAGCTTTTGTGCCAAGAAGAAAACAACGTTGAGAAATTCTGCTCTGAGGTGTGATTTAATTTATCAAATGTGATTGACGGGCCATTTACCATTACAACTATTCTAAAGCCATAGGCAGAAAGGAACACTGTTCTTTGCCTCCTGCGCGATGTACACTTTTGTTCTTTTCAGGAGCTCCCTCCAGATTTCCTGAGAAGCTTCTCGGTCAGGGTGGTTTCAGTGGGTGCCTGTGAGCCACACTGGGTGGCTTCATTCAACCAACAGGTGTCAACGGCATTAGGGGCCGGGTGCTTTTCCAGGCACAGAGGAGATGGCCAGGGACAAGGCTGGGCTTCATGTCCCAGCCACGCAAGGACATGGAGGGCATTTCAAAAGTGTGTTACCCAGGGTTGCCAAGGTCAATGCTGGGATGCACCGTGATCATCACTGTTGAGCGCAGTTCACCGAGGGGGTGACAGGGTCGGCTGCCCTTGTACAGGGAAGTGTGGGGCTGGACATGTGTGGCTGGACAGTGAAGGGCACCATCCAGCCAGGCTGGGCAGCATTGGGACTAACTGGTAAAAAGAAGTAGCTTAGGAGTTCCCGTCCTGGCGCAGTGGTTAACAAATCCGACTAGGAACCATGAGGTTGCAGGTTCGATCCCTGGCCTTGCTCACTGCGTTCAGGATCCAGCGTTGCCGTGAGCTGTGGTGTAGGTTGCAGATGCGGCTCGGATCCCGCGTTGCTGTGGCTCTGGCATAGGCTGGCAGCTACAGCTCCGATTGGACTCCTAGCCTGGGAACCTCCATATGTCGCGGGAGCGGCCCAAGAAATGGCAAAAAGACAAAAAAAAAAGTAGCTTAGTATAGCCATATCTGCATCCTAGGGTAATATGATCAAGGCAGGCTCTTCTAGGAAGAAAAGCATCCCCTGGATGATTTCGCAGGCAGCATATGACAGTAGGGCACACCCAAGGAGAACCTGTACCACCCACCCTGCCACATGGGAAGAGGAAGAACTACACATGCACTGGCCACCTGCATGCACACGTCATCGCCCTTCCACAAACTGTCTCCTCCCTCCATCCCATTCTTGCCCTTCTCCAGGACCCCTGCCCTTGTACAAATGCAGCCGCTGCTGCTGGGTTTCAGCAGCTGCAGACACCTAATCAATAGCTTCTCGTAAAGATTTTTCTCCCCAGCAAGGACTCTGGCCCAAACGCTTCAGCTACAACACACCTGGATTGACGTCAAAGCAACCCAAGAGACAATTCATTGTTTATGATTTTAAAAGAGCCATTCGGCAGCTGCTGTAGGAGAGAGGGGCCTCCCCCAACTGTCAAAAAAGCCTCTTTGATCCAACGTTGTAGAAGGATATTGCACCTGATGGAGGGTGCTTGGTGGGGGTGCTGAGAACACACTCCAAAGGAATCCAACATGGATCCTTCAACAGCCCAGGCCATGGAATGTTGCATCCTGAGTCCGACTGCATGATGGATTTTTGCTCAAAGAGATTCTAGAGCAAGACAAAGGATCTTTTAGTCTGTTTTTCCAAATTCAGTCTTTCGTATATAATATACCTTACAATACTGGTCATATTCTTGCACTAGTGTTTACCTTATATTACTCTTTAAAATCCACTCACTTTTTTTTTTTTTGCTTACATAAGTCTTTTGTTTATTTGTTTGTTTGTTTGCTTTTTAGGGCCACCCTTGTGACATATGGAGATTCCCAGGTAGGGATCTAATCGGAGCTAAAGCTGCCAGCCTACACCACAGCCATAGCCACACCAGATTCAAGCCACATCTGTGACCTACACCACAGCTCACGGCCACGCCGGATCCTTAACCCACTGAGAGAGGCTAGGGATCGAACCCGCAAGCTCATGGTTCCTCGTCGGATTCGTTTCTGCTGCGCCACGACAGGAACTTTACATAAAACTATTTTTTAATTTTCAATTTATTTTTATTGATGTCCAATGCTGTGCTAGTTTCAACTGTACAGCAAAGTGATTCAGTTATATACATACATGTGTATCTCTTCTTTTTCAGATTCTTTTCCATTAGAGGTTATTGCAAGATACTGAGTATAGTTCCCTGTGCTATACTGTAGGTTCTTGTTTACCTATTTTATATGTAGTAGCATGTAAATGTTAATCCCACCTCCTAATTTCTCTCTCCCCCCACCCTGTTTCCCCCGTTTCGTGACCATACATTTGTATTCTATGCCTGTGATTCTTATGTTGGGTACATAAGTTCATGTGTGTCATTTTTTAATATTGCACCTATAGGTCACTTTGCTGTAGAGGAGAAAATCGACAGAACACTGTAAACCAGCGATAATGGAAAAAATAAAAATCAAATCTAAAAATGGACTTCCCATGTGGCTCACAACAAAAATCAAATATAAATAAAAGAATGGTGGGATTCCCGTCCTGGCGCAGTGGTTAACGAATCCGACTAGGAACCATGAGGCTGCGGGTTTGATCCCTGGCCTTGCTCAGGGGGTGAAGGATCCGGCGTGGCCGTGAGCTGTGGTGTAGGTTGCAGATGCAGCTCGGATCCTGTGCTGCTGTGGCTGTGGTGTAGGTCGGTGGCTACAACTCTGAATGGACTCACCAGCCTGGGAACCTCCATATGCCGCAGGAGCGGCCCCAGAAAAGGCAAAAAGACACACACACACAAAATTGGTGTTAAAGACCCATGAACACCAGGCAGACCCTCTCCTTGACTCAAGTAGAATGAAGGAATAGATATTGAAAAAGGAATGTTTTCACCACGTGCTTTGATGTGTATAATGTGAGGATCTATCATCCCAAATCCCCTCAAACCACCTAGTAGCAACATGTTCTGTACTCAGCTTACACAGACCTAGTCTAACTCTCTGATTCTACAAATGCAAACACGGACACTATGTGAGAAAAAGAATGTGTCTATCTGTGTGACTGGGTCACGTTGCTGTACAGCAGAAATTGACACAGCATTGCAAATCAACTATACTTTAATACAAATTTTTAAAGATGAAAAAAAAAGAAGAGAAAACACGGACACCAAGGGCACGGAAGTCATCCTCCCAAGTTCAATGGTAAGTGGATAAAATTATGGGAAATAGAACATGGGTTTTTTTTTTAACCCAAGACCAGAGCTCTTCAGGTACCACTATTGAACGAAGCTTTCCTTCCTTCAAAGCTCTGGATCTCTGGGCATCACACACTGCCCTTGGCAGAACTAGGCTGGTGTCATGTGTCTAGGAAGACTCAGCCACCCGAGGGCAGCACGGCTTGGACATAGTAGGGAACCGAGCCCTGGCGATGGTTAGCTGCCCTGGTGCTGGGTCTCAGGGGCTGTCCTGAGAAGAAGGACGGCATGAGGGATTCAGAGCAAATGAAGGCCTGATGGGCACTTTTCAGCAGGAGACCCTGATGGGACTGAGAGCTGAACCCTCCATCTAGACCAAGCTCGGGCTGAAAAACTGGGGGCCTTGAAGGTCATGGCTGACTTTCAATACTGAGCAGCAAAGTAGATCCTTGGTCCTTGGGGGGTTCTCCAGGTCTGCTTCCAGAGAGAGGACTTTAGAAGAGAAATTCTGGAGAGCTTGGCTTCTTTTTGAGCTCACAGGCAAGAGTGCAACTGATACAGAACTGATGTATTCTGTGCCCTGTTTCCCCCCTCTGCCCACCTTGGACTTTGGCAGCAGCTGTAGTAAGTAGACAGTTTCTATGAATGCAGACAGCACCCTTTCTTAAGTACTGGTTGAGTCTCTTTGATGCTCTGTTCCAGTGTTTTTCACCCACATCTGTGGGTGCTGGATTTCCCCTCACCCCAGAGAGTCCAGAAAGCACAAGGAGGCAACTACCCCTCGGAGAAACTCTGAGCCAGTGGCTCTCCTCTAGAGAGACAATTCCGAGGCACTGTCTAGATGATTCCTTAGGATTCCTTGGATTTCCCAGCAGAATTGAGTCCAGGTCACTACCATGCCAAAGAGCAATTTATAATTGACTCCCCCCCCCCCTTCATGTGTCCCTCTATCTACTCTTATTCCTGTTTTCAGGATCGCCTCTGAAACAGGTCACCTGTCTACCTCTGGAGGAAAACAGAAAGATCCCAGGTGTATGGAAGGGTACGGGAACTCCTAACTCAGTGTCGGGATAAGAGTAAATGTTAACAGAGCAGGACACTTGCTTCAAGAAACAAAAGTAGAAAGCCACCACTTGTGTTCTCAACAAGACTCAAGAAAATGCTTCATCCGTGCAATACTATACCCGTCCATTTGTGTGGAGAGCGAATAATCTGAGGTCCATAAGGGATGTATGGAGAAGACTAACTGATTGGGAAAGGAAAAGCCGAAAATGCAGCTGGGACTCCAGATGTCACCTTTCAAACCACATTATCCGTGAAGAACTCGACTCGAGAGACACTGACGGAATTCAGAGGCAAAGGAGAAAAGTGATAAAGATCTATAGGGGACAAATCTTTAAAGTTTATTAAGAATTTAATGGAAAATCCAGATAAACAGAGAAGATGGATGCTATGGATCAGACTAGAAATTCTAGTAAGGAGAGAGGTAAAAAATTCATGAACCCACCTAAACATATCCTGATGCACTGTATTCACTTAAACAATAGAGGAAAATCTCAAAGATCCAGGCAGGGGGAAACAAAAGAAACAAAATGAAATAGTGTGTCTGCAGAGGAAAAAGGTGAATCCAGCTGACATCAAACTTCTCCTCTGTTACACACACACACACACAAACACACACATACACACACACACACACACACACACGCATGCATGTGTACCCTAAGACAACAGAGCTCTGTTTTCACAGGGTTGTTGTGTTTTTTTTTAAAGAGTTTTTGCCCTAGAAATTTTAATTCAGCCAAATTATTGCTCATGGGTGAGAAAAGCAGAAATATACTCTTAAGCCTACCAAAGGGCTCGAATTAAAACACTAACTTAAAAAAGTCGTTAATGATACACGGTCTCCAACTGGTTGAGAGATAAATAAAAACAACCAACCAAAGAAAGGTATGAATTAATGGAGAAAGCAAGATGAGGAGCAGAACTAGTAAACACAGATTTAGGTTGTGAATATAGCAACGAAGGTTATGGATAGTATCAAATATAATATTTGAAACAGGAGAGGGGTTCCCGTCATGGCGCAGTGGTTAACGAATCCGACGAGGAACCATGAGGTTGTGGGTTTGATCCCTGGCCTTGCTCAGTGGGTGAAGGATCCGGCGTTGCCATGAGCTGTGGTATAGGTTGCAGACGCAGCTCAGATCTCGCATTGCTGTGGCTGTCGTATAGGCTGGTTGGCTACAGCTCCAATTGGACCCCTAGCCTGGGAACCTCCATATGCCACGGGTGCAGCCCTAGTAAAGACAAAAAGACAAAAAAAAAAAAAAGAAAGAAAGAAAAAAAAGAAACAGGAGATACATTATATGAGATGATTTAATAATAATAGAGTAAATCCTCAGCCACAGTAGCTGCCACTTAGCATCTGCTCTCACCCTCCGTGGCCCCCGGGAATGTCCTCTTCTGCAGTGTTCAGGGAAGCTTCTTGTTTTTAGCTGTTACATTTTAACTCTTTTTTCAATTATCTACTCTTCACCTAGCACTTCTGTGACTCATCAGCAGTTTGGGGGAAATGATACCCACAGGACTTCAAGATGTCATGTTGAAATTCACTATGATTATTATTTTTGTCTTTTGTCTTTTTAGGGCTGCACCCGCAGCATACGGAGGTTCCCAGGTGAGGGGTCCAATCGGAGCTGAAGCTGCAGGCCTGCACCACAGCCACAGCAACGCAGGTTCCAAGCTGTGTCTGCAGCCTACCCCATAGCTTATAGCAACGATGGATCCTTAACCCACTGAGCGAGGCCAGGGATCGAACCTGTGTCCTCATGGATGCTAGTCAGATTCATGAACTGCTGAGCCATGATGGGAACTCTGTGAAAATTCTTTTTAAAATCATGCTAAGAAAATATCAAAAGGCGCTAAGTGTTGTCTGGGGATTGAATATGAATTCAATTCTATCGAGTTCTTTTTTGGCATTATAAAGATGCTGGAGCCCTTTTCAGGTTTTTTGAAATCTTCTGGCTATATTCTTTTTCTTATTCCGAATTTTACTTCTTTGTGTTCTTTTTTGTTCATGATTAAAGGCCACAGATGTTTGCCTATTTTCCTTTCGGTTTTTTTTTCTTTTTTCTTCAAAGAATTGGTCCTTGGGTTTTTTGGTTTACACCAAGGTTCCTGTTTCCCTAGATTTGTTTTTGATTTTTATCTTTCTAAATTATTTTCTCCTTCTTTCCTTGTGTTTGTTTTTTCATTCTTCTAGCTTTTCAGGGGGAATCCTTAGTCAATTCATCATCTCCATTTAATAAAGAAGCTGGGCTGCCGTGGAGTAGAGCATGGGCTACATCTGATGAGTTTCAATAAGTACTATACCCATTACTGTTTTTTTTATTATTCTTCTTATTTTTCACATATGGCACAAGTACAGTCTGGAAATCGATCTTAGTAATTGAGAGGTGCAGTTTTAACTCCCCAGGTTATCCTTTTTGGGATGTTTAAGATACAGCAATAGAAACATATGCCACTTAGGAATATGGACAGACAGAAAGAGAGGGAGCCAAGAGAGTCAAAATCGGGTGCCTCCACTACATGGAAATCAGAATGTGGGGAGATGGGCAGCGGGCTGCTGTTTTGGTGATAAGCCTTATGACAGCATTTAACTGTTTAAAGGAGGCAGAAATATGACTTCGATAAACATTAAAACCACAAAAGCAAGTGGAGTAAAAAACTAGGCAAACGTAACAGGGCCAGTTGGGGCGGGGAAGGTCGGGAGTCATGGCCTTCTAAGTTATTCTTTGTTAAGGCTTCATTTGGTCAGATGTAAAGGTAAGTATTATACCCAGAATTAGCTTGGAGAACTTCCAGCCCCATCGCAGGAAGAAAAAGAATAATAAAGAAAGCTCCAACCACTCAAAGAGCAGAGAGTCAGGAGAGGAGGACAAAAAAGAAACAAGAAAAATAAACAAAATAAATGATAGAAAAAAAGTCCAAATATGTCAATAATTGGAACACACAGAAATGGAAAATTTCTTATTGAAAGATGATTATCAGATTAGATACAAATATAGAAGCTGGACAAATTCTATTCCCCCACTAGAAACACACCTGAAATAACTTGGAACTACAAGTCCATCGTCAACCCATTGTAAGCATCGCTAATTACCACTGCATCCTCTTTTAAGAAGAAAAACATCCAATGGAAAAAAAACAAGTAATAAAAAATTTCCGAAAGTAAATACAAACTGATGAGTTAAAAATAGCTATCAAACTTTTCAAATTAAAAGAAGGTTTTTTTTTTTTTTTTTGGTCTTTTCAGGGCTGCACCTGCAGCATATGGAAGTTCCCAGGCTAGGGCTTAAATCAGAGCCTTAGCTGCCAGCCTATACCACAGTCACAGCCAAGCCAGATCCAGACAGCATCTGCAACCTGTGACCTACAACCTACGACCTATGCAGAAGATTGCAGCAACACCAGATCCTTAACCCATTAAAAGCGACCCAGGGATCAAACCCACATCCTCATGGATACTAGTTGGGTTCTTAACCCACTGAGCCACACTGGAAACTCCAAAAGGAGAATTGTTTTCAACTTACGGTTCTCAAAGGGGAAGATGGGGGGAGGGATAGACTAGGGGTTTGGGATTGGCCACATGCACTCTATGGTATATGGAATGACAGGCCAACGGGGACCTGCTGTATAGCACAGGGAACTCGACCCAATATTCTGCGATTGTCTACACGGGAAAAGAATCTGAAAAAGAAAGGCTGTGTGTACATGTGTAACTGACTCACTCTGTTGTACAGCAGAAATGATCAGAACCTTGTAAATCAACTCCACGTCAATAAAACTTTAAACAATGGGGGAAAAAAAGGAGAGTATTTTCATGCCTTAGGCTGGCAAAGGCCAAATAGATTGTTAATAGCATTGACAAGGTTGTGCAAAAAAGCCGTTTTAGGCTCTGCTAGTGAAATAAAGATGCCTCACCTATGTTATAAGAGGGGAAGAGGAAAGTTGGCAATTTGTATCACAAACTTTTTCCTTTTTCTCTTCCTTCCTTCCTTTCTTTCTTTCTTTCCTTCTTTTTTGCATGCTTATTATCAAACCATAAATTCTTCGGCAAGAGGTTTATCCTGAGGGGGATAAATGGAAAACACATCAGCTGCTACCCTTTTAATAAAATAATACATAATAAAATGTGGGGACCATCTAAATGTCCACCAAGAGATTTGGTTAAACAGATAATGATACATCTATGCAACTAAACACTATATGTAAGCGTTGCAGATAATTTCGTAGATCCCCACTTATTGACATGGAAAGACAGCCATGTCAGATTGTTCAAGCAATTGGTAAAGGTGATAAAAAGAAAAATTCTAAGAGTGGTTTCAACCGGAAGTACAATTTTGGGTGACTTTTTAATCTTTTATCAGTTTCCTGAGTTTTCTGCAATGCACAATTTTTACTTTAATTTTTTTTCTTTCCTTTTTTTCCAGCCACACCCACAGTATATGGAAATTCCCGGGCCAGAGATTAAATCTGAGCCACAGCTGCAACTTACACCAGCGCTGTGGCAATGCTGGGTCCTTAACCCGCTGTGCCACAGTGGGAACTCCCTTTATTTTAATTTTTCAAAGAATATCCTCACATAATTCAAAACGTAAAAAATAAAAGGTGCATAGTGAAAGGTCTCTTTCCTACCCTGTCTCCATCTACCTAATTTCACCCCCAGGAAACCACTGGCATTAGTTTCTGTGTATCTTTTCAGAATTTATTTATGCATAAATAATAAAATTTAAATATACATTATTCCTTCCCCTTTTGCACAAAAGGTAATATACATTTTAAACCTTGCTCTCTCTCTCTCTCTCTCTCTTTTTCTTGGCCACACCCATGGCATGCAGAAGTTCCTGGGCCAGGGATCTAATTCAAGTCACAGCAGTAACAATGCCAGGTCCTTAACCCACTGAGCCACCAGGGAACTCCCTCACCTTGCCTTTTATTTTTTTAGGGCTGCACCCACAGCATAGGGAGTTTCCCAGGCTAGGGGTCGAATCAGAGCTGAAGCCGCTGGCCTACACCACGGCCACAGCAACACCAGATCCGAGCTGCATCTGCAAACTATACCACAGCTCACAGCAACGCCAGATCCTTAACTCACTGGGTAAGGCCAGTGATTGAACCCACAATCTCATGGTTCCCAGTCAGATTCATTTCCGCTGCACCATGATGGGAACTCCTCACCTTGTATTTTTTTTTTACCAGAATAATATATCTTGACAACTTTCCATATTAGTCCCATTTTTCTTTATCTGCTACGCTGAATTCCACCAGGTGGATGTATCTGTATTTGCTTGTCTGCTTCCTTATTTTCTTGTAGACGAATTATAATCAGCAAAAATAAAAGCATTTCTATGTTGGGGGCAACAATGACGTAACAGATGCCAGATGTCTTGCTGTGTGTGATACAAGCACCAACATATTTGAAATAGGTGAATATGAAAAACCGCAGCGGACCATGGAAAAGGCCAGGTAGACCCATAGCCGTGGTAAGGTTAGAAGATACAAACCATCTTTCCTCAGGGGGCAGCACAGACTGAGATGTTGGAGGGGTGGACTCTGAAAACACATCTCGTGCACATACCCTCCCTGCTCCACTGAGGTCCATGCACGACCTGTCCCATCTCCCTCCCCCCACCATCACTGCGGCAATTTACTTCCACGTCACGCCCCACCTTGTGACCTCCCTCTGCAGCTATACCCGCTCCTGAGTTATTGCAGCGCCTTCCGCAAATTCGATCATCAGCCACAGGCTGGCTGGCAACACTCACAATTTTTGCCTCCAGCCCAGGTGGCTTTAGCAATAACCACCCAAGCAAGGTCTTTATCACCCGCAGGAAAAGAAACCCACTCAAACTAACCCCAGGGGGAAATAAGGTTGCAAAAGGGTGCAGCGGTGGGTGCCTTGTAGAGAGAGAGACAGTGCAAGCAGTGCAGTCAGGCTTTAATGGCCTCTGTCTATTGTACACGTGGTCTCTGTGCCCAGGTTCAGATGCCACCGAGAGAAACAGAACACGATGGGTGGCCCAATTCTGCAGCAGCGGCTGGGGAATGCATTGGGTTCTGGGAAGCCTGAGATCTTCACCAAGCTTGGGAAGAGGGAGCTGTGGGCATCTCCAGTCCAAGGTGGGGGGGTTCTCGGGCTGGAGAGGGTGCATTAGGGAGCTTTTTGTCCCTGCTGAGTTAGCTCAGGATGGAGGGAGCAGGGGGTGTTTCTGGCTCCATCCTTAGGCTGTCTGGTACTCAGCTGGTCAGACGTGCTGTTAGTAGGTTGTGAATCATTTTGTTTTGGGTGGAAATCCCTGGATGCCTCTTCCGCTGTGGTTTGCCATCCATTTTTCCCCCTCCCACATGTGCCTCCAGCTCCCGCCAGGACCTTAGGCAGCTCTTATCCACCAACAGGCACTCCGATTATGAGATGCATTTTCTGCTGCTGCATCCATCCCCCCACCCCACCCCCCACCCTGTCCTGATCTCAGATCTTTAGGCAGAAGCCTGGCTGGATGTTTACGTTGGTCACCATGGCCTCAGACCACAATGGGAACTCCCCAAACTTTGCATCAGATCCCAGCATCATTCAGAAATGTGGGTGTGGGAAGATTTAAAAGCTACCCAAGCTCTTGATTCCAACTCACAACAAAGATGGAAGTTGGGCTTTTGAATTCCAAAACATGGAGCTTGTTCCTTTTTTTTTTTTTTTTTTTTTTTGCTGTGCAGGTGGCACACAGAGCTTCCAGGGCCAGGGATCACATCCGAGCTGTAGCAGTGACAATACCAGATCCTTAACCCACTGAAGCCACCAGGGAACTCTGGGAGCTCCTTCTCTGTGATAATTAGGAATTAGGGATATAGGCTGCCTTTTAGGAGTGAAAGTCTACAATCATGGCTATGTTAAAAATTGTTTGGAGTTCCCATTGTGGCGCAGCAGAAACGAATCCGACTAGAAACCATGAGGTTTCGGGTTTGATCCCTCGCCCTGCTCAGTGGGTTAAGGATCCAGTGTTGCCAAGCATGGTGGTGTGGGTCCCAGATGCGGCTTGGATCCCGCGTTGCTGTGGCTGTGGGGTAGGTCGGCAGCTGTCGCTCCAACTGGACCCCTAGCCTGGGAACCCCCATGTGCCGCGAGTGTGGTCCTAAAAAGCAAAAAAAAAAAAAAAGTTTTATTTTCAATTTTACGTTTACAAGTATTATAGAGTAGAAGAGATTTCTTAGTGGTAAGCTGTATGCATTTTTACACATGCATAGATTCACGTGACGACCACCACAATCAGCACACACAACAGTTCCATCCTCCCTCCGAGGTCTCAGTTCTCGTGCCTACCTCTATACGATCACACCCTCCCCCGCCCTGAACCCCAGCAAACACTGATTTATTCTCCATCATTTTAGTTTTGTCTGTTTGCGATCGTCACATAAATGGCACCATACAGTATGTCACCTTTCTTTCACTCGGCATAATGCCTTTGAGCCTCATCCAAGTCACAGGGTTTTTTTTTTTTTTTTTTTTAAAGCATCAATAAATAAAGGTTTTACATAGGTCATTTAGACTAGAAGTGTAAAGAAACATTAAGTAGCCCTCGGGTCGTGTATGAGAGAGCACACGTAGGTCTTATCAAAGCCAGAGTCCAGAAAAAAAATGATACAAAACAGGTCCATAGAAAAAGATCTAAAAATACCGCATAGCTGGATCTTTTCCTTCAGTTCTTCACGTCTGCATTCACTTTTCCCATGATGCCCCTTCGATTTGCAATTTAAATTAAAATCACAGCTTTTTCAACCACCCAGACTTTGTAATGTCAGCCAGTCCCTCCCAAGCTGTTGATGGACCATGACAACCATGTATGATAAGATAATAAGATCTCTCTCAAAGCAAGAGAGATCTAGGTGGGTAAGTCAGCATCTGCCAAAGGGCGAGGTATCTGCCACTAGTGGTTAAAAAAATACATCATTTCAGTGGCCCTTGGACATGACTTTAGATGCCATCTAAACACCTCATTCCAAAATAATGATCTCTCCTTTTTCGTTCTATACACATCTTTGGATTACATCATGGAGAAAGTCTCCGTTAGATGTTAAGATATTGTTAACACCTCCTTAACAGGGTTTGATCTCTCTCTTTAACAGGGGAAAGAAAAAAAAAAGGGAGAATATGACACAGGCAACAGGATTGGGCTGGAATCTAACTGCACTGTTTGGTTTTTCACTGCACTGGTGTTTATGGTCTCTTTGTATTTCTGGCAAGTGATGATTCTCATTTGAGATCGTGACAGAAAGTTTCATGTTTAAGTTATTAGGTGAAAACTAACACGATGAGTGGACTTTACCACCAGGTAAAGGATATAAACATATGCAGAGATGTGTATACCCAAAAATAACCTGTGGGGATGGCGCCCAAGTGACTGAAGACTGGAAACCAACGTGTCCAATATTAGATAGACCTTTGAGGACTATGACCAGAGAGGTTTCCTGACAGACTGTCCCAGGGGCAAGACAAGGCTGGGTGACTGCCCAGCCCTTCCACCCATGGCTCACACACGCAGGCTCTCAATCCTAACAATGTAACCAACCCCAATGGAGTGCCCGCAAATGGATGCTTTGCTTGGCTTTAAAGGGAACTGTGGGAGTTCCCCCCGTGGCACAGTGGTTAACAAATCCGACGAGGAACCATGAGGTTGCGGGTTCAATCCCTGGCCTCGCTCAGTGGATGAAGGATCCAGCGTTGCCATGAGCTGTGCTATAGGTTGCAGACGTGGCTCCGATCTGGCATTGCTGTGGCTGTGGTGTAGGCTGGCAGCTGTAGCTCCAATGAGACCCCTAGCCTGGGACCTTCCATATGCCGCAGGAGCAACCCTAGAAAAGGCAAAAAAAAAAATGTTCTGCCTGTTGTGCAGGTGCCAACTGTTGATCAAGGCTGGAGACAAGTCCTTCCAGGCTGATCTTTCTTGCCCAAAATAATGATCTTAGTCTCTTCGTGTCAGCAAAGACCGCACTCTCCAGGTTGGACTTCCATCTGCACCACATCACTGAATCCAGAGAGGCGCTTACCTTTTGTGCCAGCGAGGTGATCTCTAAAACACGAATTGCTAAGCATCTCCATTCTATCCAAGTGGCTGGTGCCCAGGGACGTGTGGAGAAGGATGCAGAGCTCTGAGCCGTTCTGAATAGGGTGCTGGGAGCTGGGGGCAGGGACCCAACTGTAGAGAGAGCATCTCTATGCCCCCGGAGAAGCAGTTTGGAGCAATGATGGCCTCACAGACTCCAAATCCTTAGGGACTCTGTGAGCACATTCAAGGATGCCAGTGAGAAGCAGGGGGGAGTACTGGCTCCTCCCCTGGGGGCTGGTTCCACAACCAAATGGGTTTCTCCAACCTTGGGGCATCCTGGCTCCAGATTCTTCACCTCCCTGCTGGCCTCTAGCTTTCATCACCTTGACAAAGCTGCACATTATGCCTCTCGCCCTCGAGGCAGGCCCATCAGCCTAGTGAGAGTCAGACCTCCTCCCAGACAGTCCAGGAAGGAGGCTCCTCAACAGTATGAAGATTTAACACGTGGAGTTCCAGTCGTGGCTCAATTAACAAATCCGACTAGGAAGCATGAGGTTGCAAGTTCGATCCCTGGCCTCGCTCAGTGGGTAAAGGATCCGGCATTGCCCGTAAGCTGTGGTATAGATTGCAGACCACAGCTCACAGCAATGCTGGATCCTTAACCCACCCAACGCTCAGACCTGGCATTGCTGTGGCTGTGCCGGAGGCCGACAGCTACAGCTCTGATTAGACCCCTAGCCTGGGAACCTCCACATGCCGCGGGTGTGGCCCTAGAAAAGACAAAAAAAAAGATTTAACATGCGCTTATGACATTGAATCACTGCAGCAACTGAGGAGGAAGGGATACTAGATAGCACCATCCTTTTAAAATTTTTTAAAATTTTTATTTATTTATTTATTTGCTTTTTAGGGCTGTACGTGTGGCATATGGAAGTTCCCAGCCCAGGGGTCGAATCGGAGTTGCAGCTGCCAGCCTACACCACAGCCACAGCCACGTGGGATCTGAGCCACATCTGTGACCTACACCACAGCTCACAGCAAGGCCAGGGATTGAACCTGCATCCTCATAGACACTAGTCAGATTCGTTTCCGCTGAATCACGACAGGAACTCCCTGCTATCATCACCTTATAGAGAAGAAATCAAAGCTTCCGAAGGTAGCAGCTAACCCCACAGCAAAGTACCCGGCAGAGGGAGGATTCAAACGCAGTGGAGCCTCTAGGGCCCACCCGCTCTCTGTGATGAAAGGACAACTGATGCAGCTCACACACATGTTGTGTGGTCCACGAGTGTTCACCCTAAGACACAATTAGACACCAAGGGTTCACATTTTTAAATACCACACTTCAAGCTTTTTTCTAAAAAGAAGGGAAAAAAAAACTGCAGAAGATCTGGCCATACAGGGATGATACAAGGTCTCCTGGGATTGACTAGGGGGACAACTGTCCCTCCACATTTTGGCCCCACAGCCTGCTTCGTGTATTCCCATCTGTGCCCACGATGCAGGAGGCTGAGGCTGGGAGGCCATCACTGCTCCCAACGGCTTCTCCAGGAGATAGAAATTCTCTCTCTGCATCTGGGGCCCATCATCAGAGCAGCTCAGAGCTTCCCCTCCTTCTCCATATTTCTCCACACCTGGGCAGTAGCCACCTGGATAGGGCCAAGGTGCTCAGAGGTTCATGTTTTATTTTATTATCTATCTGTCTGTCTGTCTGTCTATCTATCTATCTATCATCTATTTATCTATTTTATTGAAGTAGATTTACAATGTTGTGCTAATTTCCGCTGTAGAGCCAAGAGACCCAGTCATATATATATATTGACTTATATTATCTTATATTCTCTTCCATCATGCTCTATCTCAAGAGATTGGATAGAGTTCCCTGTGCTGTACATAGGACCTCATGGCCCATCCATTCTACATGTCATAGTTTGCATCCGCTAACCCCAAACTCCCCATCCATCCCACTCCCTCCCCTTCCCCCACGGCCACCCAGGTCTGTTCTCCGTGCCTGTGAGTCTGTTTCTGTTAGAGGGTCATGTTTTAGAGACCCCCTTGCTTGCAGAGTTGCCGTTCGAATGATGTCCAAATGTGAGTGCCTATGAAAAAATAGCTTTGACCTAAGTACCTTTCAGAATCTTTGTGCCTATTTCTTCTTTGTCATCCTTGGTAGGAACGAACCACTAGATCAGGTCAAGTTCTTTCCCTCCTGGCTAAATGACTGTCAGTCAGAGATTTGACCCAGCTGCCCGGGACTTTCTGGTTCACGGAGGTAGGTGTTCGTGCTAGAGAAAATACGAGAAGGAGGCCTTGAAGGAGGGATGTTGCCACCACAGAGCGTTGCAATGTTAAGTCATTTCTCACAGAATTAATAATTCAGATCCCACCCGGTTTCAGCCAGAAGTGGCCATACACGGCAGAGTTTAACCAACCACGTCTAAAAATGGGGATTGATCCTGGGAAATGCTACCTCCACTTTAAGCCATCTCACTTGAGCAAAATGAAAGCTGTTAGATGATTTCATATCTTCATTAAAACCACCAAAGCAGAAACGCACTGCAACGAGGCTATCAAGGCACAGAACACCTCCCCATGCTCTGGCGGCCTTGGGGAAGTTGGGGAGATTCAGGTCCCGATTCCCTTGCAGGAAGGAATTACCATGTTGAATTCTGTTTCAAAGAACCCCCACGGAAGCCCCCTAAACCTAGCAATGCCGTCAAGGCAGCTCCCTTGCCAGGCATGTTGATGAGCCTGGAACAAGAAGGAGAAGCTGGGTGATGCCCAGACTGAGGGTTGCCTTTTCTGGGTTGGAGCAAAGCAAATTCCATCTTCAAAAATCTCAAGACGTTAGCTCAGAGCATAGAACGGACAAAAAGGACCTCCAAGGCTTCTAGAAAGACAGGCTCTGCCATCTCTCACCAATCTGGGGGGGGTGGGTGGGGGGACCCTGCGGCCTCCAGGCTGCAGTGGAACGTGACTGCATGTTCCTTGCTTTTGTTAGGTCAAAGTCACCTACAGGGGGACACTTGGCCCGTCAAGCCAGGGGCTGTGCTGGGAAGCATGCGAGGGTCAGACCCCAGCCTGCTGTCACTTGTAAGGGTCTGAAAGCCAGCAAGCCCTTACTCGATGTCCTCGCCACCATCACACCTCCGTCTTCCCTGACTTTCTGGTTTACCGAGGTATCCGTGATAGAAAAAAATACGAGAAGGAGGCCTTAACGTAGGGACCCCTCACCCCATGCACCAGAGTCATCAGCAAATCCCACAACTGTACATTCAGAAGGTACCCAGCACCTGCCCACCTCCCACACCTCCTCCACTGCCACTGCCAAGCCTCCTGACCTGCGTCCCTGCTCCTGTCAAGCAGCCCAAGGGATCCTCTTAAAATGTAAGGCAGGAATTCCCATCGTGGCTCAGTGGTTAATGAATCTGACTAGGAACCATGAGGTTGCGGGTTCGATCCCTGGCCTCATTCAGTGGGTTAAGGATCCGGCGTTGCCCATGAGCTGTAGTGTGGGTCACAGATGCAGCTCGGATCCCGCATTGCTGTGGCTGTGGCGTAGGCCAGCAGCTACAGCTCGGATTAGACCACTAGCCTGGGAACCTCCATATGCTGCTGGTGCGGCCGTACAAAAGGCAATATATATACATATATGTCAGACGATATGTAGGAAAGGATATAGGTCTATTATGTGTGGCTGAATCATGTGGCTGGACAGCATAAATTTTTGCTTTATCTTTTTCTTTTTTTTTTTTAGGGCTGCACCTGCAGCATATGGAAGTTCCCAGCCTAGGGGTTGAATCAGAGCTGCATCTGCCAGCCTACACCACAGCCACAGCAACACGGGATCTAAGCCGAAGCTTTGACCTATGCTGCAGCTCAAGGCAATGCTGGATCCTTAACCCACTGAGGGAAGCCAGGGATTGAACCTGCATCCTCATAGACACTGTGTCCATTTCTTAACCTGCTGAGCCACAATGGGAACTCTGTGTATAGCTGAAGTTAACGCCACACTGTAAATCCACCATACTTCAATAATTTTTTTTTTAAATGTAAGTCAGATCATAGAACTCCTTAACTCCAAACCATCCACTATATCTCCTCATTCTCGCATAGAAGCTAAAATTCTTTTTTTTTTTCTTTCTTTGCCATTTCTTGGGCCGCTCCAGCGGCATATGGAGGTTCCCAGGCTAGGGGTCCAATCGGAGCTGCAGCCACCAGCCCACACCACAGCCACAGCAACACGGGATCCGAGTCACGTCTGCAACCTACACCACAGCTCACGGCAACACCAGATCCTTAACCCATTGAGCAAGGCCAAGGATCGAACCCGTGTCTTCATGGTTACTAGTCGGGTTTGTTTCCACTGCACCATGACAGGAATTCCTGATTTATTTATTTATTTATTTATTTATTTATTTTTACTGACTTTCGTGCCCAGAAAGTAAACACCATGGGGGGCAGGGATTTTTGTGTTTTTTTTTTTTTTTTTTTTTTTTTTTTTTTTACTGCTCTCTTGGCAGGGACTATCACGGAGCCTGGCACAAAAGAGACACTCAATCGCTACCTATTGAAGGATGGCTGAATCAGCAGATGGTATCCTGCACTCTCTCACCCAGCATCCTGAGACCCAGGCATGACAAGCCTCACGAAGGGCATGTGCCAGTCTGTGGTCTTGGAACAGACTCACCAATTCCTGGTCATCCCTCACACCGAAGCACAGTCACTCAACGAGTACTTATTAAGCACCTACTGCGTGCCAGGCACCAGCTCCCAGGACACAGCCATGCACAAGACAGACCAGATCCCTGCTGTCCTGGAGTCTTCCCTTTGGTCAGGGAGACAGCAAGTACAAAGAAAAATGAATAAGATCATTTCAGATTTTTCTTTCTCTCTTTTTATTAGGGCCGAGCCTGCAGCGCAGGGAGGTTTCCAGGCTAGGGGTCGAATCAGAGCTGCAGCTGCCAGCCTACACCGCAGCCACAGCAATGTGGGATCCAAGCCATGTCTGTCACCTACACCACAGCTCACAGCAACGCCGGATCCTTAACCCACAGATGGAGGCCAGGGAGCAAACCCGCATCCTCATGGATCCTAGTCGGGTTTGTTTCCGCTGCACCACAAGGCGAACACCCCATTTCAGATTTTCAATGAGAAGAAAAAAGTGAATAAAACGAGGTGGGGATGGGGGATGGAGGGTAATGGGGGAGGTGAGTCAGCTTAGCCTGGGCAGCTCAGGAAGGCATCTTCAAGGTGACCATTGAGCTGGAACCTGCATGATGAGAAGCAGCCAGACCTAGGATGCTCTGTGGGAAGAGTGATTCAGGTAGAAGAGCGAGCCCATGAAAAGGTCCTAAAGCTTAGGCATCAGCTCCCTGGCAAGGCTCTCTGGGTGGGGACCCCTCTCTCCCCTGTGACCCCACGAGCTAGGAGCACTTCTCTTCCGTCCTGCCTTGCTATTAGATTTGTCTGCCCCTTCGACTCTTTAAAGGGGAGGTCTTTTTTTAAAAATTTATTTTTATTACATTTTGAATTAAAGTATAGTTGATTTACAGCATTGTGCCAATTTCTGCTGCACAGCAAAGTGACCCAGTCTCACACACACACACACACACACAGAGACACAGACACATATATGTATATACCTATACATTCTTTTTCTCACACTATCTTCCATCGTGTTCCACCCCAAGAGAATGGATAGAGTTCCCTGTGCTATACCGTGGACCTGACTGCTTATCCATTCTAAATGTAATAGTTTGCACCTACTAACCCCAAACTCCCCATCCATCCCCCTCCCCCCTCCCCCCTCCCCCTTGGTAACCACAAGTCTGTTCTCTATGTCTATGAATCTGTTTCTGCTTAGCAGATAGGTTCATTGGTGCCATATTTTAGATTCCACATATAAGTGACAGCATATGTCTTTCTCTTACCTACTTCACTTAGTAGGAGAATCTCTAGTTCTATCCATGTTGCAGCAAACGGTATTATTCTGTTCTTTTTTATGACTGAATAGTATTCCCTTGCATACATGTACCACACCTTCTTAATCCATTCATCTGTCAATGGACATTTAGGTTGTTTCCATGTCTTGTCTTGGAAAATTAAATGTAGAACTACCATGTGACCCAGCAATCCCACTCCTGAGCATATATCCGGACAAAACTATAATTCAAAAAGATACATGCACCCCTATGTTCACAGCAGCACTATTCACAATAGCCAAGAGAGTTCTTTCTTAACTTCATTCTTCTAGGACTTAACACAGTGCCTGGCATGCAGCAGAGAGTCATGAAAAAGTAAAAGGATTTGAAAAAACTTCATGTTGTGATTTGACTGACTATAATCAGAGGTGAAATCATGGATGAATGTACTTCGAAACTGCATCCCTATCGGACCGTCCCATAAAAATCCCATCTGCTTCTTGAGACCCAAAGAACATACCACCTCCTCCAGAAAGCCTTCCAGAAGTCTCTCGATTGGATTTCACCTCCTGACCGAGCTGCCATAGCTCTGCCTTGTATCTCTGTTATGGTTCCCATCATCAGCTGACTTGTGTAAAAATCTCCCATGACCATTTCATAACCCATCCAACTGTGTCTCATCCACCAGCAAGTCCTTAGCACGGAGCTCGGTAAAGGAAGAAGGAGAAAAATCGATAACCGATGCATGACAACCAACAGTTGCTGGACACCTTCCAAGGGCCAGAAATTTTCTGAGCCCTTTGCACGCTATCACTCATTCAGTCCTCACAGCAACCCTACATGTAGGCAAGAGGATTTGTTCCCAGAGACAGACAGAACGGGGGCAACAGAGTCGGTCGCCTGGCAGGTGGTAGAACCTGACAGGTGGTAGCATCGAGATGTCAACTCGTTCCTTCTGATTCAAGAACCCAAGCTTCTCCCCACCCCCCACCCCTGTTTTCAAAATAGGTTGAATGAAGCACAGGTGATTTATAACGTTGTGACCACTTCTGCTGTACGACAAAGTGATTCAGTTACTCAGGTACACCCATCCCTTCTCTTGCAGATTCTTTACCCACATAGATGATCACAGTATGTCAAGTAGAGGTCCTTGGGCTACAGAGCAAGTCCTTGTTGGCCAGTCATTGCACAGACCTCAGGGTGCATACGCCCCGAGCATCTAATCGCTGTGCGCAAACTGTCTTCTGATCTCCACGTGGAGTTCATCTCATCCATGACCTCAAGGCTGCCCTCCTTCCCTCTTATCGGTGCCCCTTGAGGCACTGCTTCAATGCCAGCTCACCTCTCCACCAGCCCCAGGGTCCACTGGGGATTCCTTTCCGCAGCAGGAAGCAAGCACCAAGACAAGACGGGGTTGGTGGGTGGGACAGAGAGAGCAGGCAGTCCCCTCCCTTATGAGTACTGAGGACTGTCTGCCCAGCTGCAGGCAAGCTTGGGAGCCCCACTCTCACAGACCCCCCTCTAAATTGCTCCTGTGGACCACATCTGGGAAGTCCCCGGGACAATTTTCCCCAGCAGAGCTCCCTTGACGCAGCTAAAAAGTAGATACCCAGACCTGATGCCTCCCCCCCTTTAATTGGTGAGACCCAACTGTCCAAGAAAGCAGGAGTGACCCCCTGCCCCTGCCGTTATGTGGAAGCCTCACGTCCTGCACCACAGAGGGGAGGAAAAGCAGAGTTCCCTTTTGCATCCTGGGAGATTTCAGGAAGACCTCCCGTCCCGCAGGAGCCTCGGAATTTCAAAAACAAAAACCAACCACCTCAAAAAACTCTGAGCCCCTTTCCTCTTGGAAACAACTTCCTCTCTGACTTTGGCAACACTCACGCCTGCAGATCTGGAACCACCGATGGAGACTGGATATTCACAAGGGAGGCCCCTGATTTTCCACCAGCCGAGAAGAGTGAGGCAACCATTAAGGAGCCTTGGGGGCGTTTTTGTTTTTTGTTTTTCTTTTAAAGATCTACTCTACCCTTTATGCAGGGAAGGCTGTTCTTCTGAAGGCTGGACGGCTTTGTAAATAATGCCAGTCCCAATCCTTGTCTGAATGCTCATATTTGTTCTGGGTTTTCCTTGGACTTGTCTCTTTCAATCAGGAACACATCAAAGGCATCTGAAAGCTGGAAACGTTACTGGATTTACTTGCACTGGATTTTCCGCCAACGCAGCAGTGTTTTCCCTGAGGTCCACGCCTAACCCATCTTGGTAATTTCAGGCACTCCACAGACCTTCTAAATGTCACTCAATCACACTAGGAGAAAATGTATTTTCTTTCCCACTTAGTCTCCATTCCTTCTGATTACCAGGAGAAACATTTCTCCATTGATAGTAGTATTTCTTTAATGTGTCTTCCCAATATCCCCTGATCCCCTCTTTTAAACCAAATAGTGCAGGCTGCAGTCTAGGAACATTCTAGCCACCTTTGGTCACAGAAATTCAATAGCACTGTTTTGTTTTGTTTTTTTTCCATCTATTTATTTTTATGATTACTTTCTAATGGTGGCAGGTGACACTGGTTTTCCAAGTAGGGTGGTTTTCAAATAAAATTGTTTTTGAAAAATAGGTATTTCAACGACATTTGCATCATGGGTGTGAGGCTGACAAAAGCAACCTCACCAACTCCAGAAGGATGTACAAAAAAACGGATCCTGTGATTGCTTCGGGGAAGAGGAGGTGCCTGGCGGGGAGATGGGGCGGGAAGGCGGAGAATGGTTTTCCTCGAATATCCTTTGTCACTTTTGATGTCTGCATCAAGGGAACACACTAGCTATTCTAAAATATGCCCACCGAAGGAAAAACAAGCCCAGTTCTTTATGAAACAAATGATCACTTTAAATGTGTTAAATAAAACCATTAGGAAAATAATAGTAGCGGTCATGCCAGGTTTGGGCAAGTATGAAGGCGGTGCAGAAAGTGTCTGAAGCCTGGAAAATGCTACTCTCGGAGGATGTAGGTGTGCTGTGTCCCTCAGGAGATGGCAGTGGCAGTTCCCGCCATGGCACAGTAGTACAAATATGACTGCAGTGGCGCGGGTTGCTGTCAAGGTGCAGGTTTGATGCCCAGCCCGGCACAGTGGGTTAAAGGATCTGGGGTTGCCGCAGCTGTGCCGTCGGTCAAAGCTGAGGCTTGGATTTGATCCCCGCCTGGGGAACTTCCATATGCCATGGGTGTGGCCATAAAATAAAATAAAATAAAATAAAATAAAATAAAATAAAATAAAATAAAATAGATGATAGTGAGAAGTCCTCAGGCGTCTACCCAGAGCAGACACCCTGGTTTTCTTACTCACGGGAGCTGGTGGCCACCGGCACTGAGAAGGACCCACAATTAGTGCCGCAGATTTTAAAGCGTGGGAAGCCCCTCCCCTGGACTGAAGCCAGGAAATCATGTGATGCTCAAGCCCCAGATAATCCAACCCGGACGTCCAGCCCACGTGTCTTGGAAGCACACGCTCCATAGTAAGCCCTCTCCCTACACCCCGATCCTCTGAGTAAGCCCCAAGAGCATAGCAACAGACCGAAAGCCCAGCTGTGTAGTTTGACAGGCAGCGATTACCTCTGACGTGCTAAGCTATTTCCACTGCCTGGTGGCTTTCCCCCACCTCCTCAAGCTGCCCCTGGATGACAAAGCCACTCTAGCCCATCCATGCAGCCCATGAGGAGGACAAAGTGGCAGCAGAGCCAGCCTACAACAGCTTGGCCCTCATGGGAGCACATGGTAGGCATGTGACAAAAAAATGGGTTAACCTGCCCTGTGGGTTGGTTCTGGAGGGGAGAGAGAATCCCACAGGCTTAGGGAGACTGTGTGGTCTTACAGACCCTCCAGCCTGCCTCAGAGCCAGCATGGTTCTCTACCCATCGCCCACCCCCTCCCGCTGCCAAGCCCTCCCCCTCATAGAGTCCCTGATCAATGGGGAGATGCCTGCCTCCACCCCTGCCCCCCGCCCCACCCACTCAGTCACGCAATCATTCAGGAATGACTAGCCGAGGTCTAACCCACAGGAAGAAAGTTATCATACAGCCTTGCCCACCTGAAGCGTGGGACATAAGCAAGCATGCAGGTAACAGCACCTGTGGGGCATCGACCCCGCCCTGAAGCTGTTAGGGACTCTCAAGATGTGACTCCAAATATCTGGGCAGAACAGCAGCCCATGAAGAATAGGTCCCCAAGGCATCTGGCTGTCTCCGGGTGGGTATCAACCTGCACTATCCCCCATTTCAGCCAAGACAGAAAAGGCCAATGGGTAATGATCACAAATCTAAAATGGGGATGGGAGTTCCCGTGGTGGCTCAGTGGGTTAAGAACCTGAGTAGTTTCCATGAAGATGCCAGTTCGATCCCTGGCCTGGCTCAGTGGGCTAAGGTCAGGACCTGGCATTGCCACAAGCTGCATGTAGGTTGCAGACAGCAGCTCAGATTGGGCGTTGCTGTGGCTTTAGCTTAGGCTGGCAGCTGCAGCTCCAACTGGACCCCTAGCCCAGGAACTTCCGTACGCCACAGGTGTGGCCGTAAAAAGAAAAAAAGAAAACAAAAGAAAATGGGGACAGCTCCTTCACCAATCAGAGGAGACACCTGCTGGATACAAAGACAAGCAGGGTGTCAGGGGCTCCCTGCTGGGCCAGGCATTTGCCACGGAGTCGCTGGCCCTGTGTGAAGTCCAGTGGGTTTCCAGAGCAGGAGGCGCCCCCCCCTGGGGGAAAGAGTTTCCATCCCATATGGAAGCATCCGATCTCATGGAATCTAAGACCCCATCTGTCGTTAGCCACATCCTAATGTCAGAGACGCTAAACCGCCCAGGGAATCCATGTCATATTTTGAATCCATGTCATATTTTAATATTGCAAATGATGTGTGCTGGCTGAATAGCCCTGGGCTTGTCAGGTCTTTCTTTCCTAAATAGCCAGATACCAAAGGCTACGGGGAACGGGGAAGAGTCTTCATCCCAAGCTCCTCCCACTGTCTGTCTCAGCTCCAGGGGGAGGCGAAGCCAGCTCTTCAAAAAGCCTCCTTGAGCGATGACAGTTCTGCACCCCCATCCTGAATGTTCCTTGGTGCCTGACAAGAACTGTACACGTGCTGGAACTAACTACTATATCTCCAGCGGCCGTGGGGCTGACAGAGACCCACACGGTGGACAGGGGATTTATGGACTCACCGGTTCATGTAATCAGCGTGTGTGACACCCTCCTGGACCGAGGCAGGAAAACTCCCTATGAAGACATGTCTGCACTGACACGGAAATCATGTGTGCCGATGGCCACGTGTGAGCTGTGTGTGCACACGCACCTGTGCACACTCGACAAATGTGGGTCCATCTGTGCCGGGTAGCCATCCATTAAAGATGGCAAAGCCTTCTTCATCCATTACAGCTCCTGCTTTCTGCCTTTGGTTTTATTTCTTCTTAAAATTTGCCTCTAGAGTTTGGCTTTGTTAGTGGAATTTTTTTTTTAAACTTTTTGTCTTTTTAGGGATGCACCCATGGCATATGGAGGTTCCCAGGCTAGGGGTCAAATCAGAGCTGTAGCCGCCAGCCTATGCCACAGCCACAGCAACGCCAGATCCTTAAACCACTGAACAAGGCCAGGGATCAAACCCATGAACTCATAGATGCTAGTTGGGTTCATTAACTGCTGAGCCACGACAGGAACTCCTGCTATTGGAACTGATTTCTTTTCTTTTCCCCTTTTGGCTGTGCCCATGACACATGGATGTTCCTGGAGCAGGGATCGAACCTGTACCACAGCAGCGACACCAGGTCCTTAACCCGCTGAGCCACGAGGGAACTCCTGGAATTTGATTACTTGATCGAAATGAGCTGGATAAGGCGACAGACCTTATCCTGTGCTTTTTATTCTCTCTCTCACTTAGACTGTTGCCTCCGGGGCAAACGCTGCGTCTTCTTTGCTTTATACCCTCCCCAGAACACCACTGCCACTGAAGAAATAAATAACTGGAGTTGTGAAGTGGAGTCTAAAATTTACAGAACAGGCTCATCTATCACAATTTTGACATCAGAGCACAGAGTCAATTATCACATATTAACTTGCTCTTGTTGGCATTTCAGTGCATTTAGAGAAGATTCAATGCCTCTCCACACTGGCTCCCCCTCTCTCATTGCTAGTTTTCACAGCAAAAGGGAGAACATTTGACACAGAACACAGCTTCCCCTAAAAACTACTAGACAGTGCACCACTTAGAGTTCTTTATAAAAGATGAAAACCCTGAATATTCTGCCCTCACACCCAACCCTTGTTGCATCCCAGTAATAATCTTAGGTTGGGAGAAGCATTCTCACATACCCTGTCAGATGTCATTTTCATATTCGATTTGATTCGATTCGATTTGATGTTGCTTTTTTGGTCCACACCCACAGCACATGCAAGTTCCCAGGCTAGGGGTCTGATCGGAGATACAGCTGCCAGCCTACGCCGCAGCCACAGCAACGCTGGATCCCAGCTGAGTCTGGGACCTACGCCACAGCTCACAGCAAAGCCGGATCCTTAGCCCACTGAGGGAGGCCAGGGATCGAACCTGCATCCTCATGGATCCTAGTCGGGTTCGTTTACTGCCGCACGACGAAGGGAGTTTACTGCCCATTTTCATTTTAAAGGTGAGCAAGCTGATGCCCAGAAATGAGAAGTGACTATTTAGCAATGCAGAAGGAAGGAAAGAGGGAAAAATGGAAAATTAAAGCCGAGCTGAAAGTGGAACTTGAGCCAAGGAGCTTTCCTAGTCTATCAGGGAACTATGTTTCCAGCAAACAATTAATTCCTCAGCCTCATGTTAAGAACACCAGCAGGGACGGAACCCAATAGTTTTAATACTAACAAGTGTCGGTAGGGAAGGAGTAGGAGCAACTGTGGCAACAGCGCTAGCGCTACTGCTGTATCTTTACGTATCAGAGACTTTCCCGGGGCACCTTCCTATCCTGTGGTTCTTTCTTTCTTTTTCTTAATTACTCAGTGAATTTATTGCATATACAGCTATACAAGGATCATCACAATCCAGTTTCACAGTATTTCCATCCCACACCCCCAGCGCATCCCCCTATACCCCAAGCTGTCTCCTTTGGAAACCATAAGTTTTTCAACGTCTGGGAGTCAGGATCTGTTCTGCAAAGATGTTCGTTGTGTCCTTTTTTCAGATTCCACATGGCAGTGAAAGCTTTTGATGTTGGCATCTCATTGTCTGACGGACTTCGCTTAGCGTGGCCATTTCTAGGTCCATCCACGTTGCTACTGATGCCGTTATTTCGTTCTTTTTACCGTGTTTCATTCTTCAAAACACCCTTCTGTGATAGTTACTGGAGGGCACGATCACGTGACAAGGAAGCCAAGCCTCAGGAAGGTCCCTCTGCTTCCAATCACACAGCATCCAGGGGACTGTCTCCAGCCTTCTGCAGGAGGTCCTATCCTGGGTCCCTTGGCAGTGTGGCCTCACTCTGCCCCCCTGACCCAGCAGCTAGCTGACCACACCCTGCATACCCAGCTGCTACTTCGAAGAGGAAACTGGGAGCGGGGAAGCTGGCCAGCTGCAGAGGTGAGGTCAGCGGCAGTGAGGGGGTCTCAGAAAAATATCTAAGGGGAGAGATCCCGCCACAAAGGGCTGGGCGATCTCCTAGGGTGGACAAGCGGGGGCTCAGGATGGGGGGCAAGGAAGGTCTCTCCTGGGCTCTCTGGCCAATGGTGCCTCTCTCTGGCTGCATCAGTCTACCTTCAGGCACTGCTTGCCACCTCCTGGTTTATCTCCACCTACCCACAGGAAAAAGTCTCTCCTTTTGACTTTTGCATTGTCTATCTGATTAGGGCCTTCAGACCCAGAAAGTTATTTTACACCCAGGGACTTCGAGGTGGGCAGGTCATAATTAGATCCACCACCTACAACTCTGCAACTCCACCTTTGGAAAACAAGTCCTTTCCAATAGGTGCAAGGGCTCTCTGGCCATGTCTGCCCAGTGGACACTGGCTTTATGGTGGCCAGCTGTGTAGACCAGTGGTTAGAGCATAGTTGGCTGCAAATGCACGTATGTGTGTATGTGTGCGTGTGTGTGTGCGCACGCAGCAGTGTCTCCTGGCCCTAAATTCCACCAGTTTGCTTTGGGATCTCATTCCAGATGCTGTCCCTTTCTGGGCTGCAGCTTTCACATCTGTGACATGATAAAGGCAACGGACAGAAAGAAAAGCATCTCATCGCCTGCCATCCTAACTCATGGAATTCAGACAGAAAGTGAGAAAGACGGGTTTTAAAGGAAACCAGATAGCCCCATCATTTCTGCAATTAACGCGTATTCCTTGCATGATAATAAAGCATAAGATACACACAGAGAAATGTCCTGGAAATTATGGGAATGGCATCCAAATGGGGCAGAATTAGCTCGTGTGGAAACAATAATCCACACCCAAAACCCTTGACTCTGGGGGTAGGGGGGTGTATTTGCAAGCAAAAAGAAAACACAAACCACACAGCCCCTCCTGATGCTTGCGCGCCTCGCTTTCCCAGGGGAGGTGACGAGGAAGGGGCAATTAGTACCAGATCCATAGGTTAATATCTTTTTACAAATAGAAAGGGGGAAAGGGACGGTAAGTCAGACCCTGGGATGTGCAGGGTGGGGGGGAGTAGAGAAAGAAGGGGAGCTGTCAGCCTGCTTGATGTTAAATAAAGCCTACCAAGACTCAGCTGAGAATTTTAGCAGAATCCAAATGTGCTATATATATATTAAAAAAAGGCACGGCTCCCATCGCTCAGGTTCACAGCGAAGCTGGCTTAGAATCACACATGCCAAGGTTAAAAATAAAAAGCAGCCATCCCTGAATGACACCGGCTCCGAGCAGGAAGCCTGAAGTATGGTGTTTGGTGGCAGAGCACAGGAGAGGGTGTGCAGAGGCTGGGTGCAGGGACAAGGTGTTTACTGGAGGCTACAATAAAAGCCAGATGCTCAGAATTTTGCCATTTTGCACGTAAAAGGCACCTGGGTTTGGCAAAGGGCTTCAGAATGATGTTTAGATTTTTCCATGGAGGAAACCCTGCCACGCAGGAGAGGGTGGCCGTGGCGGACACGGGCAGCGTCTGCCTCCCCCGCCCCGAGGTCTGGCTCTGATGCTGTCCTAGTACACTGCCTACCCCCAGATGGGATGCCTGTGGGTCACAGCTTGAAAAGCATCAGAGCTGCCATTCTGTGCCATCCCATTCCATTGAGCCCACACCATGGTGCCAGGGCCACCCCCAGGCCAGCTGTCCCCTGATGCACTCCACTGGAGATGGACTGTGTCCATTTTCTGAAGACAGGGCTTGTCCCACCCCTGGGCCCCCCAGTGATCACTGCAGTCCAGGACTCACTGATAAGGGGACAAGTGAGCCCTAGTGCCCACCCTCTTCTTGCAAATCCAGGGTCCCTATTAGGAGCCCAGTGGTATCCTCTTTCTAATGAAGCTGTCCTTTACTCTAGTATACTTACGACTTTCTACCCCCTAAAGAGTTTCCTTATTTTTTTTTTCTGCCTTTTTAGGACCACACCCAAAGCATATGGAGATTCCCAGGCTAGGGGTCATATCAGAGCTGCAGCTGCCAGCCTATGCCACAGCCACAGCCACACCAGATTCGAGCCATGTCTGTGACCTACACCACAGCTCACAGCACTGCTGGATCCTTAACCCACTGAGCACCGCCAGGGATCAAACCCGCGTCCTCGTGGATCCTAGTCAGGATCCTCCTTAACCGTTGAGCCACAAAGGGAACTCCCAGGGTTTACTTTTATAATTTTTTTGTAATAGCCTCAGCTACTGTGCCAGCTACCATGTTTACCACGCAGACATTTCTAGCAAGTCTTTAAGAGGTCAGTGAATGGTGAGAATTCTGGGACCCACATGCGGGGAGGAACCCATACATTGCACCACCTCCAGGGATGCCCAGCTCAGCCCACATGCGGGCCAATCCTACACCTCAGCACCACACAGGGCTTAGGAGGTAAGGGGGCATTTGAACAGTGGAGTCTGCGCCCTTCTAGAAGCTTCAGGCTATCCCCCAGACACCCACCCGCCTGTGAGACTGTCGTTCCCGCCAGGGAAAGGGGTGGGGAGTAGAGAGTCTGTCCACGACTGGATGCCCCTAAGACCCTAGCCAGCCTTCCACTGAGTTGTCCACAGAATTCCAAATTCCACACCCTGGCTGCTGGTTTCCAAACATCCCCCAGTGTCTTTCTTACACGTTGAAAGCACTTAGAAAGGCCTGGAGAGGCAGAGAGGGCAGGGACCATCCCTGCTCCTTGTTGATGGATAAGAAAATCAAGGCCCAACGAATTTTAGGAATTTTGCTCAAGCTAAGCAACAGAGCCAAGGCTCCAAGCCAGGGGTCCTTGCCACTACTCGAAAAACAATTCGGGGCTCCGAGTGACTGGGATCCTCGGCCCAGATGCAGCTGCAAATACCCGGAGCTGAGAATGAGACTCCTCTGGAAGGGACCTTTCCCTCTCCCACCCCTCCGAGGACGCCCTCTCTTTTGGCCTCAACTTCGAGGACCTCGCCCCAGCGCCGAGCCCTGCCACCAGGGGGCCCTGGTCGAACTTTCCCTTCTCAGGGTCTCTTAGAGGCCAGGAAAGATCTGGCGAGGCTCCGGAGAGGGCTCTGTTCAGGCCGCCCCTGTCCCGGCTGCCCCTTCCCTGCGCGCCCAGCTTTCTTTCCCCTAGAGGCTGGACACGGAGCCAGCTCTCCAGCTCACCTCCAGAACCCTGGCAGAGACCTCCCTTCCCTGCCCGCGACTTCAGAGCTAAGGGTCGTTCGCCATTCAAGAAACCGCGCACCGATCTACACCGTCACCGGGAAGTTCTGGATTGATCCTTCCGCTAGAGTCCCCCCACGGGTCCGTCTGAACCCCCACAGAGAGCCAGGTTAAGGGGAAGCAGAAGCGCAGGCGATGGCTCAGAGGAGCGAGCGGATCGGAGCGGGCGCGCTTAGTGAAGCTCCCCTCCTTACCTGTACCAGTCCAGCCCGCGGCCGTAGTTCCTGTCGAAGAAGTGGGGCTCGGTGCCCAAGGCCCGCACGTCCGGGTGCACGCGGATAAACTCCAGCACGGCGCGGGTGCCTCCCTTCTTCACGCCCACAATGAGGGCCTGGGGCAGTCGCTTGGTACCCAGCTTAGGCGAGCCGGAGTGGTTGACACCGGAGAGGCGAGGGGCGGGCGCGGCGGCAGCAGGCGCGCTGGCCGCGCTGGGCTCACTGGGCGTCGGGCCCGGGGGATCGCAAGGGCGGGACTTCTGAAGAAGTTTCTGGCCACCCGCGCCGGGGCCTCGAAGGCAGCGAGGCGCGCCGAGGAGGCGGCTCTGACCCAGGTCGTCGCAGCAGCACAGGAGGCTGTAACACAGGTAAGTACAGGAGAGCGAGAGCGTGAAGGCGAAGAGCAGCCTGCGCGCCCTCCGCGGCTGAGGTGGCCCCGCGCGGCCCAGGACCCTATAGGCCATGGCTCCATGGGCCCGCGCCGGGGGTCATGGTTTCCGAGGGAGCGCCGGCGGTGGAGCAGCTGGGGCCCTGCGGCCGCCTAGAGGGCTCGCGCGGCGCAGCCCGGGCCACGCGGGTGGTCGGGCGTAGGGGGCGCCGTCTGCTCCGGGCGCTGCGGGCCCGGGCGCGCACCATGCCCGGGGATCCCGGGGGCGGCGGCTCCTCGGGGAACGGGCGGCGGCGACTCTGACATCCCCGTCTCCTGGGCGACGGGGCTCCGGGCAGCGGGGCGGCTCCTGGCTCTCCTCGGCTCTCTCACGTGCGCCGGGTTCGGAGCGCGCCCAGCGCCCGAAGCCCCATCCCGGCTCCTCGCGGCGCGGCGCCCCGAACGCTTGGCGGCGGCGCAGCGGTGCTGACTGGCGGGCGGGCCGGACGGTGGCGCTGGCGCCGGCCGCGTTCCGGCTCCTCGAGAAATGCCGAGCCGAGCGCGCTGCCGGCTCTATTTAAGGAGTCGCCTGACGTCAGCCGCGCGGGTCCCCCGAGCCTGCGCCCCGCCCGGGGACCCGGCCCGCCCCCTGCGCCCCCACTCTTACCCCTCCCAGGGACACACCACCCCCTGCTCTCCCCACGCGGGCGACTCCCTAAGGAGCCAGTTCGGGGTGATGAAGGGAAAGTGTCGAGGCATGTGCTCCTCCGGGAGGCTGGACACTCCCTCCACGCCGGCCTCCCGACACCCAGGGGTGGGAGCCCGGGTCGAGATGCGCCAACATCCAGACCCAGACATAGACCCGGACGCAGACGCAAGCACCCTGCACTGATAAAAGGTCCCACTACACTGACACACGCACGCGCGCACACAGGTACACACGTACCTGAGCGGGACACACCCCCACACCTCACATGCGGCGGGGAGGGAGAAACCTCCTAACCTGGGCATAGAAACACCCACAGGGACACTCCCTCTTCCCACCCCCATTTCACCCAACAGTCACCCAGAGCCAGGAATCGGGCATCGTGTTGTGTGCGCACGCAGGCGCGGGACTGGGACACACACGCACTAGACGGGATGGGTGGAGGAGCAGAGCGTGAGTGAGATTCCGTGACTATTCATGGAGCTCCTTAGCCCCCCGCGCGCTGACTCACATCCAGGCGGCTCGCTGTGTCTCGCACCCTTGAGGCACGCACCCCACCCACCGTCGCTCCACCTTTCCCCGGGCCTGGCTGGAGAGTGAGCCCCAAAGGAACGGACTCCTCGCGGCCGGGTTCCCCTCTGCCGCCGCCCCCTAGCGGCGGGCTGCTCCGCGGGGACCTGACCGGGGTCCCACAGTGTCCCTAAGATCCAGGACTTCTTCATGCAGTGGCACGAGGGGGAAGCCAAGGGCGGGGAGAACTTATCCAGGAGCAGTTCCTCTTGGAATGATTCCTAGGTGACTGCCCCTTGGACCATTCTCAGGGACCGTGCCCGGAACAGGCTTGAGTGACCAACCCCAGCACTGCCCTGCGTGACCACGCTGGCGGGTCAGAACTGTGCATCAGAGAGGCCTAAGGGACCATGGCCAGGAGCGCAGCTAAGTTATCACTCCGCAATAATGCCGTGTCATCCTGTCCAGGTGTTCACCAAGTGGGTACCGCCATAGAATGAGTGACCATCATCGCACCCACTGTCCCCCTCCCCTCTCCCCAAAGTGAGCATCCTTCAGGGTCCTTCTTCCAGGAATGACCTGATCGGGTTCTATGGACCTTAGCCCCAGCCAAGGACTATTTTGACCCTCCCTAGAAACCTTTGGCCAGTTCCTCTACGAGGGATAAGAGTAACTACTACCAAGTTGGTTTCAAGCACTGGGAATGTGTTGGGTCATTTAATATTCACTACGACCCTTGAGATGGTTACCATTATCCCCATATCACGTTGCTTCCTTCATCCTAACATGTATTGCATGCTTGTTTGGGGCCAGTCATGTGCAAATCAGTTGGCATGCCCTGCCTCATATATCTTCAGAGATAGGTGCTCTTATAATTCCTAATTTACAGACAGTGAGATTAAGGCTTAATGAACACATACCGAGTACTCGACAGAGCCTGGATGAAAAACCCAGGCAGTCCGACTCCAAGATTCAAGCTCTTAATTAGAGTACTTTGCAGGTCCCTAGCTTCCTGCGACCATCCCTCACTGAATTCCATCCTAGAGCTGAACTAAAGTGTCTGTCTCTATCACTTCCGAAATCTGACACCTGGGACTGGTGTCAGTTCACCAGGACTCACCTCGCCCTTCTGTAAACTCTACTTGTAATAATGCCACCCTGACTCCATTAGCTTTTTCTCATAGCTGCATCGCACTGCTGACAGCTCAAGCTTGCAGCCAAGTAACATCTCTAAGCGTTTCTTACAAGTGCTGCTGATTAAGGCACATCTACCCCACACTGTGCTTCTACAGTGGGCTTTTTTGGCCCCAACTCGTAGGTCCTTATATATTTGACCTGATTAAATGGTCTCTTGTCTCATCAGCTCCCACCTCCATTTTTTTTTAATGTCCACTTGAATCTTGAATCATGACATAGCTTTCATTATTCAAGAAAAAGTAGAAAGATGGAATGCCAGCAGCTTTGCCCTTGATTCTGGCTCTGCCTTCAGCAAGGGGGTTGACCTCTCTGGGCCTCAGTTTTCTCGGCTATAACATGGGGAAGGGGGATCAGCTTAAACCTCTTGGGGTTCCCCCGGTGTGTAATTCTGATTCCGTTATTCAAGGCATGAACCGTTCTATTGGCATCGTGTCATCATCGCTGTGTTTGATTACAATTTAATTAATTCCTCACTCAAATTCTTAATAAAACTGTCAAAACAAATATGTCGAAAGAAGTTCTAATATGTACTTTCAGCAGTTTTCACATAGTGAACTTGCTATTTCTACACTTCATTGTTAAAATTGCAAGGTTAAATGTAGATTAATCCACTCTGACAAGTGCTTCTTTTTTTCTCAGGGGGAAAAAAAAACCTCACGGATATAGTAATTTCCCATAATGCTGTGCTCGGCTCAATTTAAAAATTAGTTTCGTCTTTGAATTCATAAACTCTGAGATTCCTGGATAGTTAGATACATCAGAGGCAGGCAGATTTACATCTTCAAATGTCCAACCGGAATAATGACAATGACTGATTGACAGAAAATTTCTCAGGGAGTGAGACAGGGGACATGCCTGCCTGTCATCTCTACCCCCATCTTTTTCCAGAAGCCCCAGGATTTTCCTTACGGGGGACTGGGCTGGTAGGATTATGTTGGGTTGTGTGGTCTCTTGAGTAACACTCACTTAAACAAGATATAAGATGTATGTTTACTTTTTTTTTTGTCTTTTCTAGGGCCACACTCGCGGCGTGTGGAGGTTCCCGGCTAGGAGTCTAATTGGAACTGTAGCCACAGGCCTATGCCAGAGCCACAGCAACGTGGGATCTGAGCCGCGTCTGCAACCTACACCACAGCTCACGGCAACGCTGGATCCTTAACCCACTGAGCAAGGCCAGGGATCGAACCCGCAACCTCATGGTTGCTAGTCAGATTCGTTAACCACTGCGCCACAACAGGAACTCCAAGATATATGTTTACTTTTCTATCATGTGAAAGAAGGCGAAGATGATTCAGGACTTCTATGTCTCCACCGTGTGCTTCCTTTATACACAAATCACTGTGTAGTCCAAGACAACTTTTTGTTTGTTTGTTTTAAAATGTGCATTTTTAAAATGATTTTTATTTTTTCCAACATAGTTGGTTTACATTGTTCTGTCACTTTTCTACTGAGCAGCAAGGTGCCCAAGACACACACACATATATACATTCTTTTTCTTACATTAGCCTCCATCATGTTCCATCACAAGTGCCTAGATATAGTTCCCTATGCTACACAGCAGGATCTCATTGCTTATCCTTTCTAGAGGCCATAGTTTGCATCTATGAACCCCAGATTCCCAGTCCATCCCACTCCCTCCCCCTCCCCCGTGACAACCACAAGCCTGTTCTCCAAGTCCATGAGTTTCTTTTCTGTGGAAAGGTTCATTTGTGCCGTATATTAGAGTCCAGATATAAGCAATATCATATGGTGTTTGTCTTTCTCTTTCTAACTTTCTTTACTTAGTAGGAGAGTCTCTAGTTCCAACCATGTTGCTGTAAATGATATTGTTTTGTTCTTTTTTATGGCTGAGTCGTATTCCATTGTGTATATTTACCATATCTTCTCAATCCATTCATCTGTCAATGGACATGTAGGTTGTTCCATGTCTTGGCTACTGTGAATAGTGCTGCAATGAACATATGGGGGCATGTGTCTTTTTCAAGGGAAGTTTCTGCCAGATATATGCCCAAGAGTGGGATTGCTGGGTCACATGGTAGTTCTATATTTAGTTTTCTGAGGTACCTCCATACAGTTTTCCGTAGGGGTTGTACCAATTTACATTCCCACCAACAGTGTAGGAGAGTTCCCTTTTCTCCACACCCTCTCCAGCATAAAATGTACATTTTAAAAATGATTTATATTTTTTCCATTATAGTTGGTTTATAGCGTTCTGTCAGTTATCTACTGTACAGCAAAGTGACAGGGTCACACATACACATATACATTCTTTTTCTCACATCATTCTCCATCAGGCTCCATCGCAAGTGACTAGATATAGTTCCCTGTGCTAGACAGCAGGATCTCATTGGTCATCCACTCCAAAAGTCAACTTGTTTATCTCCAGCCACCCTGTCCACATTCTGGACAGAGGTAAGGAAAAAAGGATAGAAAAACATGACATATCCCTTTGAGGACATTTCGTGGAAGTGGCCTATGTCACCTCCACCTGTAATCGGTTGGTCAGATCTTTGTCACCTGGCTTGCCGGCTTCAAGAGATCCTTTGCAATGTAGTCTTGATTCTGGGCAGCTATGTTCCTGGCTACTGCGTGGATGTTTTGCTACCCAGAATGAATTTGAAGGAAACTTATGGAGGGCAACTTGTAATCTCTACTCTTCTGGGAGAATGTCCCCTCATTCTTTTCCTATGTGGTTTGGTTGAGCTGAGCCTCGTTCAAGGGCTGGGGTATGACCAAGCCCAGTCACTTCACAACTTTCTAGTCATATTTCAGTGATTGAAAGCAACTCGACTCTTTTTGGTGAGCATCAACCACAGAACTTTTGTTGAAACTATTGGGAAGAGAAACGTTTTCTTCTGAGATGATGAATCAGTAGAAAATAAGCCAGAAGCTTCCAGTGGCCATGTCTGCCATCAGGAGGAGAAAGAAGCAGGAGTCCCCATGGTGGCTCAGCAGGTTAAGGACTTGACATTGTCTCTGTGAGGATGTGGGTTCGATCTCTGGCCTCGCTCAGTGGGTTAAGGATCCAGCATTGCCACAAGCTGTGGTGTAGGTCGCAGATGCGGCTTGAGTCCAGAGTTGCCATGGCTGTGGCAGAGACCACAGCGACAGCTCTGGTTTGACCCCTGGCCCTGGAACTTCCATATGCTGCAGGTGCAGATATTGGAAAGGAGTAAGACGCAACAAAGGAGTGAGAAACAAACACAGGAAAGCAGGACTGAATGATGGAGAATCAGATTCTTTTTTTGTTTGTTTGTTTGTTTTGCGTTTTCTTGAGCCGCTCCCACGGCATATGGAGTTCCCAGGCTAGGGGTTGAATCAGAACTGTAGCCACCGGCCTACGCTAGAGCCACAGCAACTCGGGATCCGAGCCGCGTCTGCAAACTACACCACAGCTCACGGCAACGCTGGATCCTTAACCCACTGAACAAGTGCAGGGACCGAACCCGCAACCTCATGGTTCCTAGTCGGATTCGTTAACCACTGCGCCACGATGGGAAGGAACTCCAAGAATCAGATTCTTGATGGTACCTGAATCCAGCCATGCTGGAAGTATGGTCCCTGGCCCTTTTGCTCCAGATGGGTCATTACTTTTCTGTTACTTGCAATGAAAAGAGTCCTGAGTAATACAAAAAAACAGTTGCTACCTCAGTTACCAGGAACAGGGACCAGTTAATTTTTTTAAAAGGGCAGAGGTGGGTGGAGACTTATTTTTAAGAACACACACAGACTAGGACTGTTTATTTATATCCTTAAAGTAAGGACTGGAATCCTTCAAAAACTGAACAGTCTTAGGATCCAGCTACTTTCTCCATCTTCTCTGTTCCTCTTTTTTTTTTTTTTTTTTTGGCTTTTTAGGGCCACACCCATGGCATATGGAGGTTTCCAGGCTAGGGGTCGAATCAGAGCTGTAGCTGCCAGCCTACACTACACCACAGCCACAGCAACATGGGATCCAAGCTGCATCTGCGACCGACACCACAGTTCATGGCAACCCCGGATCCTTAACCCACTGAGCGAGGCCAGGGATCGAACTTGCAACCTCATGGTTCCTCATGGTCGGATTTGTTAACCACTGAGCCACAACGGGAACCCCTGTTTTCTCTTTTCATCAGCAGTATCTTGAGTCTTTCTTCCCACTCTAGTACGCTGGGTCTAAGACCTTGAATTCGAAATTATAAACTAAGGACACATTTTCTTTCCCTTAAGTCTTTGGACTCAATCAAGCCTTATTATTCGGTTTTATTTCAGTGTCATTATCAACATTTTTCCCTAGTGCTGAGTTTTATCAAATGGGAGATAATGTTCTGAAGACGGTGGTTCTTATGAGCAAAAGACTGTGAAGTGAAGTCACATGGTCTACAGGTTGTGTGAGCTACAAAGTTCATGTCTGAGCCAAGAGGGTGGGAATAAATAGTCTACATTTAAGAAAGAGGTTGGGGGAGTTCCTGTCGTGGCGCAGTGGTTAACGAATCCGACTAGGAACCATGAGGTTGTAGGTTCCATCCCTGCCCTTGCTCAGTGGGTGAAGGATCTGGCGTTGCCGTGAGCTGTGGTGGAGGTCGCAGACGCGGCTCAGGTCCCGCGTTGCTGTGGCTGTGGTGTAGGCGGGCAGCTACAGGTCCGATTGGACCCCTAGCCTGGGAACCTCCATATGCTGTGGGAAGCAGCCCTAGAAAAGGCAAAAAGACAAAAAAAAGAAAGAAAGAGGTTGGAAGTGAGGATGAGAGAAGATTTTATGCATGTTCCCTTCTCTGGATAAAATCAAAAGGGCAAAAGTTGAAGGGGCCAGATACTGCCTGTAGAAGGGAACTGAATCTAGAAGACTAGGAACCATGGTTGATTTTAGGACTTTGTAAGATTCCAAGCCTTCTGTCACTCTTGGTGTTGGTTTACTTCTGCCCTTGGCAATTATCATCATTGTCATCATAATAGGCACTACTTAGTGAGCCTTTCCTCAGCATCAGGCCCCAGGCAAAGGCATCTACATACATTACCTAATCTAATCCTCTCCTCAAAGGAGACTGAATGTTACTATCCCTCTTTTTAAAATAAGGAAATAGGGAGTTCCCTGGTGGCCTAAGGGTTAGGATTCTAAATTGTCACTGCTATGGCTCAGTTTGATCCTTGGCCCAGCAAGTTTTCTGTGCCACTACAGGTGCAGCCAAAAAAAAGTTTTTTTTTTTAATAAATAAAAAGAGGGGAGTTCCCGTTGTGGCACAGCAGAAACGAATCTGACCAGGACCCATGAGGTTTCGGGTTCGATCCCTGGCCTCGCTCAGTGGGTTAAGGATCTGGTGTTGCCATGAGCTGTGATGTAGGTCGCAGATGCAGCTCAGATCCCGAGTTGCTGTGGCTGTGGCTGTGGTGTAGGCTGGTGGCTGGCTACAGTTCTGATTCGACCCCTAGTCTGGGAACCTCCATATGCCTCAAGTGCAGCCCTAAAAAGCAAAATAATAATAATAATAAATAAATACAGGGAAGTGTCAAGTAGGTTAAATTTTCCATTTCTCACAGATGCTGCAGGATGAAAAAGGAAGAAACTGGTGCCAAAAGGCACGAATGGTGAGAAAGTTCCTTTGTGGCACCGCAGGTTAAGAGTCTGGTGTTGCTGCAGCTGTGGCTTGGACCACAACTATAGTGGCCCAGGAACTTCTGCATGCCATAGGTGTGGCAAAAAAAAAAAAAAGGCATGAATGGGGTGATGGACGGATCAGCTTTACCCATAATCTTCCTGTTTATTTATATCCTTAAAGTAAGGACTGGAATCCTTCAAAAACTGAACAGTCTTAGGATCCAGCTACTTTCTCCATCTTCTCTGTTCCTCTTTTTTTTTTTTTTTTGGCTTTTTAGGGCCACACCCATGGCATATGGAGGTTTCCAGGCTAGGGGTCGAATCAGAGCTGTAGCTGCCAGCCTACACTACACCACAGCCACAGCAACATGGGATCCAAGCTGCATCTGCGACCGACACCACAGTTCATGGCAACCCCGGATCCTTAACCCACTGAGCGAGGCCAGGGATCGAACTTGCAACCTCATGGTTCCTCATGGTCGGATTTGTTAACCACTGAGCCACAACGGGAACCCCTGTTTTCTCTTTTCATCAGCAGTATCTTGAGTCTTTCTTCCCACTCTAGTACGCTGGGTCTAAGACCTTGAATTCGAAATTATAAACTAAGGACACATTTTCTTTCCCTTAAGTCTTTGGACTCAATCAAGCCTTATTATTCGGTTTTATTTCAGTGTCATTATCAACATTTTTCCCTAGTGCTGAGTTTTATCAAATGGGAGATAATGTTCTGAAGACGGTGGTTCTTATGAGCAAAAGACTGTGAAGTGAAGTCACATGGTCTACAGGTTGTGTGAGCTACAAAGTTCATGTCTGAGCCAAGAGGGTGGGAATAAATAGTCTACATTTAAGAAAGAGGTTGGGGGAGTTCCTGTCGTGGCGCAGTGGTTAACGAATCCGACTAGGAACCATGAGGTTGTAGGTTCCATCCCTGCCCTTGCTCAGTGGGTGAAGGATCTGGCGTTGCCGTGAGCTGTGGTGGAGGTCGCAGACGCGGCTCAGGTCCCGCGTTGCTGTGGCTGTGGTGTAGGCGGGCAGCTACAGGTCCGATTGGACCCCTAGCCTGGGAACCTCCATATGCTGTGGGAAGCAGCCCTAGAAAAGGCAAAAAGACAAAAAAAAGAAAGAAAGAGGTTGGAAGTGAGGATGAGAGAAGATTTTATGCATGTTCCCTTCTCTGGATAAAATCAAAAGGGCAAAAGTTGAAGGGGCCAGATACTGCCTGTAGAAGGGAACTGAATCTAGAA
Organism: Phacochoerus africanus; assembly: GCF_016906955.1. Taxonomy (NCBI): domain Eukaryota; kingdom Metazoa; phylum Chordata; class Mammalia; order Artiodactyla; family Suidae; genus Phacochoerus; species Phacochoerus africanus. The sequence continues at coordinate 27,274,605 of NC_062548.1, forward strand.
GACTAGGAACCATGGTTGATTTTAGGACTTTGTAAGATTCCAAGCCTTCTGTCACTCTTGGTGTTGGTTTACTTCTGCCCTTGGCAATTATCATCATTGTCATCATAATAGGCACTACTTAGTGAGCCTTTCCTCAGCATCAGGCCCCAGGCAAAGGCATCTACATACATTACCTAATCTAATCCTCTCCTCAAAGGAGACTGAATGTTACTATCCCTCTTTTTAAAATAAGGAAATAGGGAGTTCCCTGGTGGCCTAAGGGTTAGGATTCTAAATTGTCACTGCTATGGCTCAGTTTGATCCTTGGCCCAGCAAGTTTTCTGTGCCACTACAGGTGCAGCCAAAAAAAAGTTTTTTTTTTTAATAAATAAAAAGTGGGGAGTTCCCGTTGTGGCACAGCAGAAACGAATCTGACCAGGACCCATGAGGTTTCGGGTTCGATCCCTGGCCTCGCTCAGTGGGTTAAGGATCTGGTGTTGCCATGAGCTGTGATGTAGGTCGCAGATGCAGCTCAGATCCCGAGTTGCTGTGGCTGTGGCTGTGGTGTAGGCTGGTGGCTGGCTACAGTTCTGATTCGACCCCTAGTCTGGGAACCTCCATATGCCTCAAGTGCAGCCCTAAAAAGCAAAATAATAATAATAATAAATAAATACAGGGAAGTGTCAAGTAGGTTAAATTTTCCATTTCTCACAGATGCTGCAGGATGAAAAAGGAAGAAACTGGTGCCAAAAGGCACGAATGGTGAGAAAGTTCCTTTGTGGCACCGCAGGTTAAGAGTCTGGTGTTGCTGCAGCTGTGGCTTGGACCACAACTATAGTGGCCCAGGAACTTCTGCATGCCATAGGTGTGGCAAAAAAAAAAAAAAAGGCATGAATGGGGTGATGGACGGATCAGCTTTACCCATAATCTTCCTGTTTATTTATATCCTTAAAGTAAGGACTGGAATCCTTCAAAAACTGAACAGTCTTAGGATCCAGCTACTTTCTCCATCTTCTCTGTTCCTCTTTTTTTTTTTTTTTTTTTTTTTGGCTTTTTAGGGCCACACCCATGGCATATGGAGGTTTCCAGGCTAGGGGTCGAATCAGAGCTGTAGCTGCCAGCCTACACTACACCACAGCCACAGCAACATGGGATCCAAGCTGCATCTGCGACCGACACCACAGTTCATGGCAACCCCGGATCCTTAACCCACTGAGCGAGGCCAGGGATCGAACTTGCAACCTCATGGTTCCTAGTCGAATTTGTTAACCACTGAGCCACAACGGGAACCCCTGTTTTCTCTTTTCATCAGCAGTATCTTGAGTCTTTCTTCCCACTCTAGTGCGCTGGGTCTAAGACCTTGAATTCGAAATTATAAACTATAATTTCGAATTCAAAGTGCTATTACATGCCTGACCTCCCATCCTGCATTATTTAACCAAACCACACTGTCTTGTGTCTACCCCATCTTATCATCTTGCCTTCCTCATAAGAATGTAGAGTCCTTGGTGGCAGGGATGAAACAGCTAGTTTCAACTCAGCCTGGTACTTGGAATTTGGGCTGTATGTTCACATTGGGACTCCGTCGGTGTCTTTATCTCCTTCCTCCTTCTTGATGGACCACTAAATAGTCTCTCATCAGGCCTTGCCAGAAAGAACGAATATTTCCTTTCAAAAGTTATCCAAAGAGAGTTATTTGTCGTAGCAGGAAGGATATGGAAACTGTTCAATTGTACAATAATATGGTAGAGCTGACCTGCCAGTACTCCCGCTGGTCCTTGTCGTTAACCAAATGGAATCAGATGAGACTGTCACTACTAGTGTGTCATCACCCCCAATTTATCAATTTCCTGTGATAGATTTTAATGATAAAGGAGTGGAAGAGCTACCTAGGTAGAAAGAGATATATTTGTCAGCTTCTATTGAGTTTTTTTGTTGCCTTTCAACATTTTTATTATACGGGTAATATATTTTCAATGTAGAAACAAATGAAAATACTGAGAAGCAAAAAGAAAAAAGTCCCCCAAATCATAACATTCAGAAATAACTATCATTAATTTTTTTTACATCCTTGCAATTATAAATGCATTTGTTTGTTTGTTTCTGGGTCAGCCCATAGCTACAGTCTTTTTTTTTTTTTTAACTTAACAATATTGTGAATCTATTTTATATTATTAAGTACAGTGCCATGTAGGCCTATCTAGTACTTTGAGAAAGAAAAAATAACTTTCTTTTGGAAATGCTGGAGGCAAGGATGATGTAAGCAAGCTGCTACCATGAATGGAGGGAACCTAGCAGGCATGTGAATTAATTTAGCACAGAGGGGAGTGGGAATGAAAGACTGAGTCCTGATAATAATATTTGCACTCCTGGATCCAGCTTTGCCTGAAGCTATCTCATCAAGGGTCAGTAAAACATAGTGGCTAGGAGTACAGTGTCAGGAAGCACACTGCCTGAGTTCAAATCCTGGCTCTGCTAGTAAGATTAAACAATATCATAAATATTAGAACACAGCCTCGATCCTGATAAGCCTTCAGTAGACATTAGCCATTATTATGCTGCAAACATTTCAATTACATCCATCAACAAATTCTCTTTTTTTTGTCTTTTTTTTTTTTGTTGTTGTTGTTGTTGCTATTTCTTTGGGCTGCTCCCGGGGCATATGGAGGTTCCCAGGCTAGGAGTTGAATCGGAGCTGTAGCCACCGGCCTACGCCAGAGCCACAGCAACGCGGGATCCGAGCCACGTCTGCAACCTACACCACAGCTCACAGCAACACCGGATCGTTAACCCACTGAGCAAGGGCAGGGACCGAACCCGCAACCTCATGGTTCCTAGTCGGATTCGTTAACCACTGCGCCACGACGGGAACTCCAACAAATTCTCTTTTTGACGCAAGCTATTTCTTTTTTTTTCCCTTCCATGGCCAGGGATCGAACCAGAGCCACTGCAGAGGCAATGCTGTGTAGTTATGCTGCAGGCCACAGGGGAAGTCCTTAAGATACTTTGATTGATATAGATATGTACTTTTCAACTAGATATGCATCTTTCAACCTACTTGAAAGTTTTATTGACAATAAAGTAGAATCAACCTCTCTTCTCAGTAATCACCTAAGACCCTCCCTGCTCTGGATCCAACTTATCTCCCTGATATTTTCAATGTTTCTCGGGAAGTAATCAAATATCCTTTCTAGACAATTCATGGCAAGGTGTTCAATAAATGCTTATTGTAGGAGTTCCTGCTGTGGCACAGTGGGTTAAGACGCCTGTGTTACCGCAGCTGTGGTGTAGGTCACAGCTGTGGTGTAGGTCACAGCTGTGGCTCAGATTTGATCCCTGGCCTGGGAACTTCCATATGCCATGGATACAGCCAAAAAAAAAAAAAAAAACCCCACAAAACAAACAAACAAACAAAACAAAAACAACCACCTTATTGTATAAACTGATACGTGATACCCTCAAAGACCCCCTTGCCTGGAGGACAATAATTTTAGCCCTGAGGACATGGGACAACTTAAAGGACTGAATTCTCTGTTTATTGATTACCTCTTTCATGCCCTCTCTTCCCTCTTTATTCAGTCTAAATTCCATGGATAAACACAGTAATCCCTTTTATTGCTTATGTCATCAACTCCCTTGACTCTCACTGTACTGTATTTCTTAGTTAAAATCAGCTTTTTAGAGGTAACAAGGACCTACTGTGTAGCACAGGGTAATCTACTCAATACTGTGTAATAACCTATATGGGTAAAGAATCTGAAAAGGAACGGATATATTTATATTTATAACGGACTGGCTTTGCTATACGCCTGAAACTAACACAACATTGCAAGTCAACTATACTCCAATAAAATTTGTTTTGAAAGAAAGCAACTTTCTGGGAGTTCCCGTAGTGCCTCAGCAGGTTAAGAACCCAGATAGTATCCATGAGGATGTGGGTTGGATTCCTGGCCTCGCTCAGTGGGTTAAGGATCCGGGCGTTGCCATGAGTTTTGGTGTAGGTGGCAGACTCGGCTTGGATCCTGCATTGCTGTGGCTGTGGGGTGTAGGTCACAGACTCGGCTTGGATCCTGCATTGCTGTGGCTTCGATCCTGGGGTAGGCTGGCAGCTGCAGCTCTGATTCAGCCCCTAGCCTGGGAGCTTCCGTATGCCACAGGTGGGGACTGCATGCCCACTGCCTGTACCCACACAGCTGAACACAGAAAATGCACAGGCACGATGACTAATCTCACTTAAAATTCACCGTTTCTAATCTCAAGTGGATCCTTAACACTTCCTAGCGGTCACACTACATTTCTGTAGTCCATTCATTCTCTTATTCCCTTACATAATCATTTAGTTCCTTCTCTCTTCTTAAACCCCTGACACTTCCTCCCCATCTCTGTCAGCTAATGGCCTTGCTTCCTACTTCATTGGTAGATAGAAGCAAAGAGAACATTTACCACTGCCTCTACCCACTTGCATGTAGCTATGTTCATACACTTTATTCATTCACCTATTGCTGTGATGTTATGGTCTATGTTTTTAGGTGACACCAACCCCGCCACTTGTGTACTGTATCCAATCCACTCTTGTCTAGTCAAGGACCTGACTCTAGCATGTCCTAGCATTTCCTTTCTCTCCCGCATCATCAGTTTTCTCCCTCCCCACTGGGCCCTTCCCATCAGCATACAAATACATTGATAATTTTCTTCCATCTTGAAAAGGAAAGTGAGAAATAATCCTGTCTCGACCTCATCTCGCCTCCAACTAGAATGCTATTTTTATTCCTTTGACTTCACAGCTCCTCAAGACAGAGCTCTCCTCACTGACTATGCATTCTCTCCATCCACTCACCCTGGAGCCCATTCCACTCTGGAGATCCCACCTCTCCCCTAAAACTGTTCTTCTCAACGTCACCAGCAACATCCATAGTGCAAAACTCAAGTCAATGCTTAGTCATTGACTGAAGTCAATTGACCCTGACCTATGAGCCGCCTTAAATTCTGTTGACACTCTTTCCTTCTTAAAACTTTTCGTTCACCAAGATTTCAAGACACCACATTCTTCTGGTGTTTTGTTTGTTTTCATCTCTCTGCTTCTCCTTCTAAGCTTCCTTTGTTGGTTTCTTTTTGGTTCCGAGAGCTCTCATTTCATGTATCCCAGGGATTAGTCCTTGGCCATCATCCCTTTTCTCTCTCCGTGTATCCCCTTAGTGAGATCCTAAATCTCATGCCTTTACATACCATCTATAAACTCCTGTGCCTCAAATGCATATCCTTTTTTCCCTGAATGGTTTATTCAGACATCTCTTCCTGGACATCAAAGAGGCATCTCAAACCAGACATGTCCCAAACTGAACTCTTACCAGTTCCCTAAACCTACTTTTATCATAGTCTCAATCATCTAAGTCAATTCCAATTCTCCTCTTCCATGGTGAAGACAAGACTAATCTAGATCTAGCCTTGACTCTTCATTTTCTCTCCTACCCCACATCTGACCTGTGAGCAAATCCTGTTGATTCTCCCCCCAGAGTGTATACTGAATTTGACTGCCTCTCACCCCCTCCATTGCTATCCTCTTGGTCCAAGCTACCATTCATTCTCACCTGAATTCCCGCGGCAGTGGCTCCTTCATGTCTTTGCTCTCATTTCTTATCCCGACTCTTCCATGCTTGTCTTAGGATGGTAAGATGCTGGAAGCCTGAAAACTACATTTCCCAGAATTCCTTGCTGGCTGGCTTCCAGTTAGGTTTACCGCATGGGAGTTCCTGGCAGGAGACTGGAAAACAAATAGAAGGGAGAAGCCACGCTTTGCTTCTACAAGTGTCTCACATAGCGTTAGCCGTAAAAGATGTGTTGGTTAAATGCAGGTTTCTAATGTCTTGTTCATGTAGTGTGGAGGTTGAAGTGGGTTTCCCTATAACCTCAGTAGCACAGAACTCATGGGTGTAGCACCCTCCACCTCTCAGCCCATGTAGGGGCCCCAGAATCCTGCAGTGTTAATGGGAAGGGGACCTCCTGGCTTCTTGCAAGGTGGATGTGGCTGTGGTTCCTAAGGCAACAATAACCGTAATAGCTGCTCCAGCAATCACCATAAAGTAGCAGTCATGGGTTCTGGCATCATCCTTTTCCCTTTTGCTCCTACAGCCTAGGGGTAGTTCCTGCAGATGACGAATTTCTCAGTAACTTTACCCTTTTCTTTTTGCTTCTCCTACTCTTTTAGAACCAATCTCCTGTATTAAATTCTTTCTGGGTGAAATACCTCGAATATTTTGTTTGCCTGAGCAGACCCTGCTACACCCCGAACAGGTCTTCCTAAAGTCATCTCAACAATGACAGGGACCCTTCCGCCTAAAGCCGTCTGTGGCTTCTGATCTCCCTCAGAAAGAAGAGCTGCTCCGGGGCTAAAGACGCGTCAGCTTGGTGAGACCTGTTTGGAGATAATAAAACCAAAATAAAACTGCCACCTGCCCAGATTGCTCCCTTCTACCCTGCCCCTACCCTGTTCTCAAGCACAAGCAGGCTAAAACTAGCCTCATTCACAAAGGAGAAACAATCGGAAAATTCTGGCAGGGATGCAGGAATAAATACCAGTTCGGAGGATGACTTTTACCTAATTCCCCTTGGTTCATATTCCAACACTCCTCCCCTTTTCACCACTATGTCTGAGGTCTCCCCGCCCAAGATCATCTTAGTCGACTTTTCCATAGGATAAGTGACTAAGAGAGCAGGCAGCACAGTTTCACAGGCGTGTACATGGCAGGAGCTACCTCCGGGTGCAACTGATCTTGATTAAACCTCTTTCCTGCTTTCTGCAATACCTGGTGACTCCAAGCACTCAGCCTTTTGAAGATTCTCTTGGGCAGTATTTCCTATGTCAGGGGTTCAGTGCAGCTTTCTCAGCTCTGCTGTCTGGATGCTGCTTCCAATTTTTTATTGTAATTTCTCATGGTGTCCTCTCACGCTCTTTGTCCGTGTAGATTAATACTTGCATTGCATTCCTTTGGACACAGTGGTCGTGGAAGAAATACGGTCTGTGTGACAGAGGGATTCTGGTAGAACCTTGAACTTCTCGCACAAAAAGCACTCGGGGAGTTCCCATCGTGGCGCAGTGGAAACAAATCCCACTAGAAATCACAAGGTTGCAGGTTCGATCCTTGTCCCTGCTCAGTGGGTTAAGGATCCGGCGTTGCCATGAGCTGTGGTGTAGGTCGCAAATGTGGCTTGGATCTGGCATTGCTGTGGCTGTGGTGTAGTGTAGGCCGGCGTCTACAGCTCTGATTGGACCCCTAGCCTGGGAACCTCCATATGCTTCGGGTGCAGCCCTAAAAAGACAAAAAAAAAAAAGCACTCAGGTAGTGGCTCTTAAACCAATCTGTGTGCCGGAGAGGCTGCTCCTCCAGGTCTGAGTCTTACGCTCTGACAGTCCTCAAATGTGGACCCTGCAGGGGGGCAAGCAGCAGGCAAGTAAACAGTTTAAGAAGATCAGCTGGTGAGTAAGTGGGAAATCGAATGAATTTGTACCAAACAGGTGGTACATGAATCGTTCCTTTTGTAAAAATGGAGAGTAGTGGAGCCAGAGATAAGATGCCACTTGACCATCCCCCAGCAATTTTTGTCCTCTCCGGAAGTTACTAACATTATCACAGTTTAGGTAACGTATGTCAGTCTTTCTTCTGAGCTTAGATGTGTAGAAAAATAGGAAAAAAACAGCATTCCTTACTGGGGGTTTGGGGAGTACCGCATACATAATCATGATACTCTGTAACTTGCTTTTTTCACTCAACATATTGGTGCCTGTGTTTAACTCAGTCTTTGGAAAGTCTCTCATCTATAAAATGATGCCTTGAGTTGTTTCCAATTTGCATTTTTTGTGGGTCAGGGTTGAGTTAGCCATTTCCCTGTGAATAGGCATTTAGCTTCATATCCATTGTGATTTTTTTTTTTTTTTGTCTTTTAGGGCTGCACCCAAGGCATATGGAGGTTCCCAGACTAGAAGCCTAATCAGAGCTGTAGCCCCCAGCCTACACCACAGTCATAGCAACGCCAGATCCTTAACCCACTGAGCAAGCCCAGGGATCGAACCCGAAACCTCATGGTTCCTAGTCAGATCCGTTAACCACTGAGCCACACCAGGAACTCCTCCATTGTGATTTAACGTGGCTGCATAGAACGGAGAAACGGAAAGCAACAGCCGTTTGAATTTGTCTCATTAAGAGTCCAGAAGTAGGTGGTCTGTGTTTAAATGGCAGCTCCATGAAGGTACCAGGCACCCAAGCCTCTAGCTCTCCATAGTCTTGCAGGTGTCCCACCTCCTTGTGGTTGAAGATGGGTGCTGCAGTTCCCACAATCACATCCCACAGCCGAGACGACTGCAGGAAGGAAGGGAAGAAGGGTGCCCATCCTAACTTGTAAGATTTCCCTGAAGTCCCCCACAAATATCAGCTTGCCGTTCATTGGCTGGAATTGAATCACATGGCTGCCTGGCGGCAGGGAAACCTGGGACATGTATTCTTCTGATGGGCTGTGATGTTAATAGGTTCAGTTATTTTGAAAGAGACAGGGATATTGGCCGGCAGAAACTTCTGCCTCAGGTTGTTTTCAATATGTGGTTCTTACAAGGATGCTTCAATGAGCATCTTTGAACACAGGGATCACAGTCAAATATCCCCAGCTACCTAGAGGGGACTCTGGCCAAGGGCTGGAGGGCAGTCCCAAGCTCCCGCTGTGTCCATGAACTCATTAACTCTTTAGTGGCTGGATCACAGGCTCATACGGGGCTAAGGGGGAAAGGGTAAAGTGCCTGGGCAGTGGGGGTCCAAGGCAATTGCAGGACTTGAAGTGGGGCTATCTACCAACTCAAAGAGAAGTATTTCAGTATTTTAGCCACTGGTACAGCCCAGCTTTTCCTTGCTCTTACTGTGTGCACATGCTAGTATCACTTTGGATGGATTCGCTGGGTCCTAGGATGTGCGTGTTTTAAACTTTAATAGATCCTCCCCAGTTTCCCTCCAATGTGACTATGCTAATCCCTACACCCCCCCCCCGACAATTCTTCCTGTGAAAGAAAATTCAGGAGTTCCCGTCGTGGCTCAGTGGTTAACGAATCCGACTAGGAACCATGAGGTTGTGGGTTCGATCCCTGGCATTGCTCAGTGGGTTAACGATCTGGCGTTGCTGTGAGCTGTGGTCTAGGTCGCAGATGTAGCTCAGATGTAGGCTGGCAGCTACAGCTCCCATTAGACCCCTAGCCTGGGAACCTCCACATGCCGTGGGAGCAGCCCTAGAAAAGACAAAAAGACAAAAAAAAATTTCATATTTAAATATAAAAATTCTTCTCTGTCCTTTGGCCTCCCCTCTCTCCCCTCTACTGCGTATTGTGCACCTGCATTCTGAGTCAACCAGACCTCCCCCATAAGCAGGAATACCTGCTCAACTACAAAAAGCAACATTCTCCCAGCACCAATAAGACACATCCTGAAAGACAAGCTTCCTTCTTGGTTTTGTCAGAGGTCACGTGACCCACCCTGAGGACACTTCCATCTGGATTATGTGTAAACTGTCAATAATATGTCCTTTAATGTCCAGCCCTCTGTCTCAATAACTGGACTTGGACTTCTCACGAGTAGACCAGTTCTCAGAGCTTTGTGAGATGCTCTTCCCAGGTGATAATTTGGTGCCAATAAAATTTTCCAATTCTTTTTCAGATCAGCTGATTAATTTTTCAGCGATACTCCCAACCTCATCAACTCGACATTTTAAGAAATTGTAGTTTAAAAATAATGTTGCCTCTCATATCATATCAGAAAAATGGTATCTAATTATTTTTGTTTGCATTTCCCTGAGGGTAAAAAAAACTGCTTCTATGTTTCTTGGCCATTCAGGATTCCTTGTCTGTAAATTGACTGTTGGTGGACTTTGCCAATTTTCCTGGAATTTATTTTTGTATCTAGGGAAGCATTCTAGTGTTTTCCAATTGAATAAGCATTTGTCAAAAATCAATCATTGAATAGTTGTTTCTTTTCTCACAGATATAAAATACTGCATTTAGCATTCCCAGACTCTCTCTTTGGATCCGTAGACCTATTTGTCAAAATTTTCAAACAATTTTTGTCTTAACATGCATTAATTTTGTCATAATTTTCCGAGGCCTTTCTAAAAGAATATTCTAATGAGAATCATAAAAAAATTGGCCGAATGCTTTTAAAAAATAAAAATAAGAAGGATGTACTTTTTGTGAGATCTCAAAGGATAAAGTTATAAATGATTTATAAATGATAAAATTAAAAGTGTGTTAATAGATCAAGACGGAACAGACAGATTGATCAATGAGGCAAAAAAGAAAATTCACAAACAGACCCTCATTTTCAGTACGTGAGGGAGTTGGCGTTTGGGTTTTGGGGTTAAGGCACTCTGTTAGCCAAAACAAATTCCAGATGAATCAAAGCATTTTAATATTAGAAATCAGGTCATAAAATAATTACAAGAACATTTTGAGATAAAAAGAGAACTTTTAAAACCTAAAAGCAGTGGATAATATCATAAAGTCATAAAGGATACGACTACGTTAAGGTACTTTTTTTTTGTTTTTCTTTTTATTTTGCTTTTTGGGCCACGCCTGCGGCATGCAGAAGTTCCCAGGCTAGGGGTCGAATTGGAGCTGCAACTTCCAGCTTACACCACAGCCTGAGCAATGGGGGATCCAAGCCGGATCTTTGACCTACACCACAGCTCACGGCAGTGCTGGATTCTGAGCAAGGCCAGGGATCGAACCCGCATCCTCATGGATACTAGTTGGATTCATTCTGCTGTGCCAGAACTGGAGCTCCACGACTGGTAATTTGGCTAGACAATGTTTACACCTGTATATCTAAAAATTGTCAAATAAAATGAAAAAAAAAAGACACTAAGAAAAATATTGGCCATGTACACAACATACACATTTTAATATCTTTAATATACAGGTATGTATAGAGAGGTATATTAAGAGTTTCATGCCTCTTCTATAAAGAGTATATACCTCAAGCGAAGGTATAATAAAGAAGAGTAAGGAATTCTCTGTGGCCCAGCAGGTTAAGGATCCAGCCTTATCACTGCAGCAGCTCAGGTTGCTGCTGTGGTGTGGGTTGGATCTCTGGCTCAGGAATTTCTGCATGTTGGAAAAAAAAAAAAGAAAGAAAAGAGCATTAAAACATCAGTAAGAAAAGATGAACATTGCAATGGAAAAGTAGTCAAGAGACATGAATAGCATTTCAGAATAGAAGAAATACACATGACTAACATACAAATGGAAAAACTGAAGATTAAGGAACAAAACAAAATCATGTTAAACAGAATTTATTACCCATTGAAACAATGGCAATTGGAACAATTGTTCTGGAAGACTGTTTGGCAACGTGTATTATAAACTTTAGAAAGCACTCCTATGGAGTTCCCATCGTGGCTCCGTGTTAACGAATCCGACTAGGAACCATGAGGTTGCAGGTTCGATCCCTGGCCTTGCTCCCTGTGTTAAGGATCTGGCGTTGCCGTGAGCTGTGGTGTAGGTTGCAGATGTGGCTTGGATCCTGCATGGCTGTGGCTCTGGCGTAGGCTGGTGGCTACAGCTCTGATTCAACCCCTAGCCTGGGAACCTCCATATGCTGCGGGTGAGGCCCTAGAAAAGGCAAAAAGACCAAAAAAAAAAAAAAAAAGGTATTCCTATGTTTTTACTCAGGGTAGAAATTTATCCCAAGAAAACAGATGAGGGAGGGAGTTCTCTGGTGGCCTAGAGGGTTATGTCTCCTGTGTTTTCACGGCCGTGGCTTGGGGCAGTGCTCTGGTGCAGGTTCGATCCTTGACCTGGGAACTTCCACATGTCGTGGATGTGGCAAAAAAGAAAAAAGAAGAAAAAAGAAAGAGCGAGAGAACCTGAAATAAATGTTACAACTCTCATTAAAAGAAACAAAATAGATAGTGGACACGTACACAGGTTCGTGCATAAGGTTGTTGGCTGATTACATCATTATTCATATGAAATTGGAAGCAGTCTTAAAACTGCATGAATTGGCTTTTGCTTAAATAAATTACCGTCTCAGAGTTCCCATCATGGCTCAGTGGATAACAAATCCGACTAGGAACCATGAGGTTGTGGGTTCAATCCCTGACCTCGCTCAGTGGGTTGGGGATCCGGCATTGCCGTGGGCTATGGTGTAGGTCGCAGACATGGCTTGGATCCTGCGTTGCTGTGGCTGTGGTACAGGCCGGCAGCTGTAGCTCCCATTGGATCCCTAGCCTGGGAACCTCCATATGCCACGTGTGCAGCACTAGAAAAGACCAAAAAAAAAATTACTGTCTCTTGCTCTCTCGATGCCAATCCCCTCTCTCTACCTCAATGCAGAGTGTACTCGAAAGGGGTAGGAGGTCACAGCCTAGAGAACGAAAAAGACTGGCATCCCCTGTGTGTCTGACCTTGGCCCCTTAATGATCTAGTCTCGTGGTTCTCAGTCCTGACTGCACAGGAGAATCAGCTAGAGCACTTTTTAAAAATGCCGACCTCTGAGGCCCTACTGATTGGTCCTGGGTGAGGTCTAGGACTGGTGTTATTTATAAAGCTCCCTAGGTGATTCCAGTGTGCAGCCAGGGTCAAGAACGCTTGCTAACAGCCCTCCCTTTAAGTTGATTAATTACATAGGTTATTGACCAAAGCTGGAACTAACAGCCTCCAGCCACCCCAGGGAAGTCAAACCATTGCTTGAGCTGGGCTCATCACAAGTGGGCAGCGGCCAACCTCATGCCCCCAAGAGACTGGCCTCCCTGGCCTTGCTGCAGCCCAGCCAAGCAAGCGTCTATTAGATTTAATACCAAAGAGGTCACGGGTGACCTTGACAAGCACACTTTACCAGCGAGGGATTCTTGACTCTTCGTGACAAACGGCCCCAACAAAGCTACACACCAGCTCGTGTTTCCATTTTTAGCCTCTTTTATTACCTCCATCTGTTGATGGAGATGCGGCAGCAAACACACAGAGTGTGAGCTGCAGTGTTATCTGGTATCATCAGGGCAGCCAAACTCTGACCGTCTCCCACTTGCGGTGGGGGTTAGGGCTTCCTAAGTGGGTCCCTCCTTCTGTCCACGCCTCCCATCCCGACCCCTCCATCTCCGCTGCCTTCTCCTCCACCTCAGTAACACGTTTGCAGTTTACACTCCGTTTCACACCAAACAATGTTCTAGCACAGGGAGGGCTTGGGGCTTGGCTGCAGACCTGGAAAATGCTTCTTTAGTTTCATCAGCGATGGCTGCTGCCCTCATCCCTCCCACCGTCGGGTCTCTGCCTCTCAGCCACCCCAACCCCCAATCTAATGATGCTGTGAACTGCAAGGACTCCTTTTGGGTCTAAGATGTAATGTATTCCCGCCTCCAGGTATAACATGAACGAATCAAAGAGAAGGGGAAAAGATGTGGATACTATGTATTGATACTATTATTTATTGGGGTGCCTTAATTTCTGGTGCCCTTTCCACCAGGCTTACGTTCCCAAGACAGGAAATAGGGAATGAGAGATGTTTCGGGGCACCGTTTGCCAGATTTCAGTCGGGTACCTGGTACCTTCGTGATGTCTGCCCTACCAGCCATATGATACTTTCTATAACATTTCTTTATATCATCTCACCTTTTATACTCAGATATTTCTAAAGTGAGCCTGATCGGTACCCAAAGTAAAACAAACAAACAGTATCATTTCCCCAATTTGAAGGAAAGTTTAAGAATATATACAGTAAGGACAGGTGTTCCATTTGTGGCTCAGCAGTTAGCGATCCCAACTAGGATCCATGAGGATGTGGGTTCGATCCCTGGCCTTGCTCAGTGGGTTAAGGAGCTGGCATTGCCATGAGCTGTGGTGTAGGCTGCAGACACGGCTCAGATCCCATGTTGCTGTGGCTGTGGTGTAGGTCGGCAGCTGCGGCTCCAATTCGAACCCTAGCCTGGGAACTTCCTGTGCCACAGGTGAGGCCCTAAAAAAAAGTAAAAAAAAAAGGGGGGGGGGGAGAATATATACAGTAAAGACAAGACACAGATATTTTATCCTTTAGGGATTGTTGTCTGCTAAACACTGAGTTTGAGACGTGCTGTCTTTTGTTCAAAAGGTGAATAAACAAGAAAAGCGTTAAGGACATTTTAGCACCAGACGGAAAAGACTCGATGTAATCAAAAAAGAATTGGAGTTGTTTGGAAAAGAATAACTTTCTTTGTGAGCTGCGTTGACACCTAAAATGATCTTGACACGATCACTAAATAAACACCCCACGCTGGGAAAGGCACTGCTGCAGCTCAGTACTTATTTTTTCTTTCTCGTGGGATCTTCTGTCAGCCTCCTTTGCAACAGTAAGCCCCAACTCCATTGTGGACCATTTTTCCTTTAAACTAGGCCAGCCATTTATTGGCCACATAAAACTCCCGGAGAGATTCTAATTTGGTAGGTCTGGGTTGCCACTCAAAAACCCAAATTCTACAGAGTGCACCAGGAGTTCCTGCTGTGGTGCAACGGGATCCGCGGCATCTCTGCAGCACCAGGACACAGGTTTGATCCTCAGCCTGGTACGATGAGTTAAAGGACCCAGCTTAGGTTGCAACTGTGGCTCGGATCTGATCCCTGGCCCAGGAACTCCATATGCCATGTGGCGGGTGCCCCTCCCCCATAAAATAAAATATAAGTAGTGCACCAGAAGGTTCTGATGGTAAGATAATTTGGGGGAGCTTTTACTGGGAGCTACATTTTTTTTTTCTCAGGGCCGCACTTGTGGCATGTGGAAGTTCCCAGGCTAGGGGTCGAATTGGAGCTACAGCTGCTGACCTACCTCACAGCCACAGCAACACTGGATCCTTAACCCACTGAGCGAGGCCAGGGATCGAACCTGCATCCTCATGGCTAATAGTCAGGTTCATTAGCCGCTGAGTCATGAAGGGGACTCCTGCCAGGAGCTACACTTAAACAACGAAGTACTTCCAATACTTCCCCCACAAACACCTGTATTATCTCATCCTTCTCTCCGCCACTCCGGTCGCAAACTAAATCCCCCCAAAACTCTTCAGCCAGCAGGCGTCCTTGCATCTCTTACCTTCCCACAAAACTGAAAAATCTTTCCTTTATTCATAATCCATGACATGATCCCATGCCAGCCTTACACCAGGGGTGCAGTGAGAGAGAGAGAGGTGAAAGAGACAGGGGGGGTTCTGCCTTCCCCCCACCCCCAGGAGGACGGGTGCTTCCCCTCTCAATCACTTCTTGAGTCCCGTCTCTACAACTTGGACCCCTGGGAATTTCTGGTCTGGTGAGAGCAGAGAGCATCTGAGCAAACAGTGCTAAAACATCCTTGAACTCAGCTGGATGGCCTTGCCTCAGGGGACACACCTACAGTGAACGCACCCTAACAGGTGTCCCCATTCAGAGTCAGACATGTGTACGGGGTGTTAGTTAGGTTTCCTGCAGTCAAAGCAAAGAGCTAATAACACACATTTTTGATTTTTAGCTTCAAAATCATCTCTCCCAGTCTGCTCTATTGAGGATACCCAGTTGGGGGGTAAAGCCTGTAGGTAGACCCTGGAGCTGGGTGTACTTGCGTTCAAAGCCCATCTTTGCTGCTAGCCACTCCAGTGACCTTGACCAGGGGATCGAACACCCGGATTATCTTATCCTTCTCTCCGCCACTCCGGTCACAAACTAAATCCCCCTAAAACTCTTCAGCCAACAAGAGCCCTTGCATCTCTCACCACCTCCGTGCAAAACTGAAAAATCCTTCCTTTTTTCATAATCCATACATGATCCCATGCCAGCCTCACGCCGGGGGTGCAGCGAGAGAGAGAAGAGGCGACATCCTTGCATGGCAGGTGTCTTAACATCTGTTGGAGATGTCCCTTCCAAAAGGGGCTACAGCTTAGAGGAGGAACTCATGGAAGGGTATTAGCATAGTGCCTCGTAGACCGAATACTCCATCATTGTTAGCTTCTTTCATCCTCGCCCTCAGCATCATCCCCACCCTCACCACCTAGGAATCTCTGAGATGGTAACAGATTACATCTAAGGGCAAAAGCATCAGAGGAGACATTGGCTCTGCTCTTTAGGCTGCCCAGCTTGGAGCATCTTTCATATGTTTGCAGAATTCCCCACACTATGAGGCTGGGTAGCTGGCAAGACCTGGCCTCTCTTAAGAAGCTGAAGGCATCAGATCTCACGTTCCTGGACGCCCTCGCGTCAGGAGACCCAGACTCTGGCGGCGTCCCTTCCCGTGGAGTGAGGAGTCCACAGGAGATGTGCTTACTCCCCCTTATAGAACACCTTCCAGCTATCCCGCACCCTGGACAATCTGGTCAAACAGCCCCAACCCATTTCCAAGTCCATGCCGATCTTGTCCCCAAGTTTGTCCTTCTGAGGGTGGACTGCATGAGCAGTGGGCACCCCCTGTGGCCCAAAGGGTAACAAGAAATGACTCTTTACAGGAGAGGATGTGGATGGAGCTTGGACGTCTACCTGCTTGTGTGAAAGATGAGCCAGGAGTGGAAAGAGGGGTGGGGATTCAAGTGAAGAGCTCTGAGGACTTAGAATTCTTGGAAGTTCCCGTCATGGCTCCGTGGTTAACGAATCCAACTAGGAACCATGAGGTTGCGGGTTCGATCCCTGGCCTCGCTCAGTGGGTGAAGAAGGATCTGGCTTTGCTGTGAGCTGTGCTGTAGGTTGCAGACACGGCTCGGATCCCAAGTTGCTATGGCTCTGGTGTGGGCCGTCGGCTACAGCTCCAATTCGACCCCTAACCTGGGAACCTCCATATGCCGTGGGTGTGGCCCTAAAAGGACAAAAAGACCAAAAAAAAAAAAAGAGTTCTTAACCTGAACTTGGCCTTCCAGGATGCTCTGAAGGAGTACCTATCAGGAGTGAATGATAGAACATACTTTAAGAGTTCTTAGGTTTGGCTCATAACTTTTAAAGGTTTAAGTACATAGTTGGTGGACCTCCAGTTGTGTTCTTGCTCCAGATCTGGAAAATGATGAGATTTGCTTGTCATAAGCTCCAGGCTTTGAGTCGGGAGCAAAGGAATCACAGAGATCTCTCTGTCTTGGCGTCTCTCTGTCTCTGTGTGAGTGTGTGTGTGTTTGCGGCAAGAGAGGTTATAGCAAGACTGATGTTTTTTAGGCTGAAAGCAGGTCAGATGAGGGCACCTGTGATTGCCTGTGATGCTGATGGCAAATTATCGCATCAGAGCAGCCGTGGGCAGCATCTGAGGGGACTTGACCAGAGCTTCCTACCACCCAGCCCCTCCTGGTCCTTCCCCACTTTTCTCTGACTCTAGGCATCTCAGTGATTCTTGGAACTATTTACCTTTTATTTTTTGTCTTTTAGCTTTTTAGAGCCACACCCGTGGCATATGGAGGTTCCCCAGGCTAGGGGTTGAATAGGAGCTGCAGCCATTGGCCTACACCACAGCCACAGCCACGCCAGATCCCAGCTGCATCTGCGACCTACACCACAGCTCACGGCAGCACCAGATCCTTAACCCACTGAGCGAGGCCAGGGATCAAACCTGCAACCTCATGGTTCCTAGTGGATTGGTTTCTGCTGTACCGTGACAGGAACTCCTACCATTTATTTTTATTTTTTCAACATGTTTCCGTATTTTCACCCCACCAACCCGAGTGTCCACTAGAAAAAAAATAAAACACACAAATAAACAGGTGACGTTACCCATAGCCCCTCCACCCAGAGGAATTCATTATTATCACCTCAGCATCTATTCTAGCTTTTATATCTAACGATTCATTTAAATACACAAATTATCTAAATAAATTGACATTATTGTAGTCTTGATTCTATTTTGTAACCGAATTTTCTCATAAACCCTGTACGGTGGATGTCTTTACATGCTACTGCATTTTTCTTTTTCTTAATGAAACTTTTAATTTTGAGATAGTTACAGATTTCCATGCCGTTGTGGGAAATAACACAGAGAATAATTCAGAGAACCGCATCCTCATTACCCAGTTTCTCCCAATGGTAACGTTTAGCAAAACTCTGGTGCAAAATCACAATGAAGATATTGTCATGAATACAATACACTGATCTTATTCAGATGTCACCAGTTTTAGTTGTACTCGTGGGTGTGTGTGTGTGTGTGTGTGTGTGTGTGTGTGTGTGTGTGTGTGTGTTTAGTGCTATACAACGTTATCACATGTTCGTTTACCCATCGGCACAGCCAACACAGAGAACAGTCCATCATCACTTGGGTCCTTATATTGTCTTTATTATTTGATTTTATTTTTTGCTTCTTAGGGCCACACTCACAGCATATGGGGGTTCCCAGGCTGGAGATCGAATCAGAGCTACAGCTGCCGGCCTCCACCACAGTCACAGCAACGCCGGATCGGAGCCACGTCTGCGACCTACACCACAGCTCGTGGCAATGCCAGATCCTTAACCCACAGAGCGAGGCCAGGAGGGATCGAACCCGCGTCCTCATGGATGTTAATCAGATTCGTTTCCACTGAGCCACGATGGGAATGCCGCATGTTGTCCTTTCTTAAGGGCCCCTACGTCTCCCTCACCCCACACGCCACCCCTAACCCCTAATCTGTTCTTCTCTTCCAGTAGTGTCTCTCTTCACAAAGGTTACATAAAAAGAATTGTACACTTGTAACCTTTGAAGGATGGCTTTTTTCACTCAGCATGATTCCCTGGTGATCCAACTAAAGTGTTTTGTGTATCCATAGTTCATTCCTTTTTATGTCTGAATAGTAGTTTGTGGTAGGGATGCATTACAGGTTCTTTCATCATTCACCTGTTCAAGGACCTTTGGGCTCTTCTCCATTTTTGCCGATTTCAAATGTGTCCTGTGAACATTCATGTATAGCTTTTGTATGGTTGTGTTTTGTTTTCTTTTTTTTTTTTCTGGTCTTTTTGCCTTTTCTAGGGCCGCTCGCCTTGGCATATGGAGGTTCCCAGGCTAGGGGTCCAGTAGGAGCCATAGCTGCCAGCCTACAACCACAGCCACAGCAACTCAGGATCCGAGCCGTGTCTGCAACCTACACCACAGCTCACTGCAACGCCAGACCACGGAGCAAGGCCAGGGATCAAACCCGAAACCTTATGGTTCCTAGTCCTTAACCACGGAGCCATGAAGGGAACTCCTGGATGTAAGTTTTCATTTCCTTGGGAACAATGGCCAAGAGCTCAGTTGCCAGCTCACGTGGTAATTGCACGTTTCGTATGTAAGAAACTGTAAACTGTCTTCCAAAATAGCTGCATCATTTTTCAATATATAAGTGATCCAGTTTCTCTACATCCTCACCAGCATTTGGTGTTGGCACTTTATTTCAGCCATCCTGATGGGCGGGCAATGATGCCTTACTGTGGTTTTCACATATGTTTCCTTGGTGGCTGATAATGGAGCATCTGGGGGTTTTTTGTTTGTTCGGGGTTTTGTTTCGTTTTTTTGGGCTGCACCTGCGGCATGTGGACGTTCCCAGGCCAGGCACTGAAGCCACACAGTAGCAGTGACAACACTGGATCCTTCACCTGCTGTGCTAGGAGAGAATTTCTGAATCTCTCTTCATGTGCTTATTTTCCACCTACATATCCTTTTTGATAAACTGTCTTTTCATGTCTATTTCCCATTTTCTCTCTCTCTCTTTTTCTCCCCCCACTTTTTAGGGCCGCATCCACGGCATATGGAGGTTCCCAGGCTAGGGGTCCAATCAGAGCTGTAGCCACCAGCCTACGCCAGAGCCACAGCAACTCGAGATCCGAGCCATGTCTGAGACCTACACCACTGTTCCGATCTACACCACAGCTCACGGCCATGCTGAATCCTTAACCCACTGAGCAAGGCCAGGGATCAAACCCGAAACCTCATGATTCCTAGTCGGATTCGTTAACCACTGAGCCAGGACGGGAACTCCAGAAGTTTTTAATTTTGATGAGGTCATATTTATCAATTTTTCCTTTTATAGATCATGCTATTCATGTCAGGTCTAAGAATTCTTTGCCTGGTTCTAGATCCTGAAGTTGTCCTCTTATCCTTTTTTCTCTAAAAGTTTCACAGATTTACATTTTATATTGAAGTCCACGATACATTTTGAGTTAATTTTTATATAAGATGTGAGGGTTAGGTCAAGGGTCGGTTTTTATCCAGATTTTGTACCTAAGTATTCATATAAATATATGCTATTGCAAAAATGAATTATATTGCATTTATGACTTATTCTATAACCTAATTTTCCCACAGAATCCTAGCTCGTGGACATCTTTATACTGCAATACATTTTAATCTGTGTGATAGTTTCTAACGGCTGTATAATAAGTCATCAAATTGATGTATCATACTTTATTAAGGCAGGCATATTTTAAAACCTTCTTACACTGTCCCAATATCCTTTTAATGGATTTCTTCCCAGCTTAAAGCAGGCAGCCTCCGTATCTGTTGCTTGAAGCTAAGAACTCTGACACAAGCATATAAGCTGCTTGCTGAGAGGTTATTTAAGCAAAGCATCACATGTCAAGGATGTCAGAAAAAGAGCTGGGGGAGTTCCCATTGTGTGTGGTGCAGTGGTTAATGAATCTGACTAGGAACCATGAGGTTGTAGGTTCGATCCCTGGCCTTGCTCGGTGGGTTAAGGATCCAGCATTGCCATGAGCTGTGGTGTAGGTTGCAGACGCAGCTCGGATCTTAAGTTGCTGTGTCTGTGGCGTAGGCCGGCAGCTGCAGCTCCGATTTCGACCCCTAGCCTGGGAACTTCCATATGCTGCAGGAGCAGCCCTAGAAAAGGCAAAAAGACAAAAAAGACACACACACACACAAAAAAAAAAAAAAAAAAAGAAAGAAAGAAAGAGCTGGAACCTAGAAAACCGTTCTTTCCTGGAATCCTTGAGGTCTCAGCGTTAGACGGAATTGGAGAATCTTGTAGCTTCCAATTTAACCTCCACTTTGTGTGTGCTGCCGTACTCCCCAAGCCATGGTGCTCGTGTCATTTATGCTTCTATTTCAGGGTGTGTTTGAAGATTTACTCAGATTTTTTTTTTTTTAAGAACCAGAGTCATTGCCAAGGTTGAGGTTGGGGCTTGTAGAGGTCACCCATCTTGCTCAGTGGTTTCCCCAGGAGCACTTCGCAGCCGCATCTAGGGAACTTTTTCCATGTGTACCTGCTCCGTCCTTAACTGACTTGACTAGGTTATAATCTCCCTGGGTGGGCCCTGGACCTCTGTACTCGGGGAAATTCTTCAGACGAGCCTCATCCACAGGCGGGGTAAAGGACCCCTGCTTTGGTCCAGTCTCTCTTCCTTTTAGGTATTCCAAAGCAGGGATCTCGTCTTGAGAATTTTTTGAATAACCTTCAGAAATGCGGAGCCCACTTTTGCAGTTGTTTAAATTGTTTGGTTGTTTAAATTCGTTGACGATGAGAAAGTTCTCCAACTGTATAGCACAAGGAACTATATCCAATCACTTGGAATAGAATGTGATGGAAGATTATATGAGTAAAAGATTATCTATCTGTCAGAGTTCCCATTGTGGCACAGCAGAAACGAATCCAACTAAGAACCATGAGGTTGTGGGGTAGAACCCTGGCCTCACTCAGTGGGTGAAGGGTCCGGTGTTGCCGTGAGCTGTGGTGTAGGTTGCAGATGTGGCTCAGATCTGGCGTGGCTGTGGTGTAGGCCAGCACCTGTAGCTCCAATTGGACCCCTAGCCTGAGGACCTCCATATGCCTCAGGTGCAGCCCTAAAAAGCAAAAAATAAATAAATAAAATAAAATAAATCTATCTATCTATGACTGGATCACTTTGCTGTACAGAAGAAATTGGCACAACACTGTAAATCAACGATACTTTAATTTTTTAAAAGCAGAGAAACTTCTATCTCCTGGGTATCTGTTCATTTGCCGTAGAGCCTCCTCCTGCAGTTTATATTCTGTTATACAGCTGTGGTTCTTGCCCTTGACCACACTTTGGAGCGATGTGGGGTCCCTAAGAACACCGCTGCCTGGGATCCACCCCCAGAGGGTCTGATTAATGGGTCTGGTCCACAGCTTTAGCACTGAGATATTTTAAAGCTCCCCAGGGGATTTGAACCCGAAGGCAGAGTTGAGAACTCCTGGGCTAAAGGCCCCCGGGGTCACAAATTCAAAGGCCTTGCTGGTTTAGCAAGAAATTGGCACAACACTGTAAATCAAAGGTACTTTAATTTTTTAAATGAAGAGAAACTTCTATCTCCTGGGTATCCGTTCATTTGCCTTAGAGCTTCCTCCTGCAGTTTATATTCTGTTATAAAGCTGACCATGATGAATGAGAGAGCTCCAGAGTTCTCCAAAAGAGACATCAGGGAGTTCCAGTTGTGGCTCAGCTGTAATGAACCTAACTAGAATCCATGAGAACGAAGGTTCGATCCCTGGCCTTGCTCAATGCGGGAAGGATCCAGGCTGTAGGTCACAGACGAATCTTCACTCCTACATTGCTGTGGCTGTGGCCTAGGCCGGCAGCTGCAGCTCCAACTTGACTCCTAGCCCAGGAACCTCCCTATGCTGTGGGTGCGGCCTGATAGATAGATAGATAGATAGATAGATAGATAGATAGATAGATAGATGGATAGATAGATAGACATCCTTTTACTCATATTCTCTTCCATTGGGTTCTGTTCCAAGTGATTGGATATAGTTTGCTGTGCTATGCTGTAGGGAAAAAAGGCAAAAACAAACAAAAGAGAAATAAGCCACTCAGCAGCTCCAGACAATTGACGCTGGGCAAGAAGGTAGGTCCAATGTAAAGAGTTTTGTTAAAAGGGAGGTTGGGGGAGTTCCCGTTGTGGTGCAGTGGTTAACGAATCCGACTAGGAACCATGAGGCTGCAGGTTCAATCCCTGGCCTTGCTCAGTGGGTTAAGGATCCAGTGTTGCCGTGAGCTGTGGTGTAGGTCGCAGACGCGGCTTGGATCCTGCGTTGCTGTGGCTCTGGTGTAGGCTGGCAGCTGTAGGTACTCTGATTTGACCCCTAGCCTGGGAACCTCTGTGTGCCGTGTGAGCAGCCCTAGAAAAGGCAAAAAGACAAAAAAAAAAAAAAAGGAGGTTGGAATTCAGATCTTAGGATGAAATTCCATGTCTTTATGTGAAATTGACAAATGGTAGAAAAAGAAAAAAATCTGCAGGCCAGATCCAACCAGGGGGCTTGGCCTCAGCTCATAAACATTTAGCATAGGAACTCCTTCTTTTTTGTTTATTTGTTTCTTTTTTTTTTTTTTTTTGGTCTTTCTAGGGCCGCACCCGTGACATGGAGATTCCCAGGGTAGGGGTTGAATCTGAGCTATGGCTGCTGGCCTACACCACAGCCACAGCAACTTAGGATCCAAGCCATGTCTGCGACCTATATCACAGCCCATGGCAGCACCGGATCCTTAACCCAGGGAGCGAGGCCAGGAATCGAACCCACACCTTCATGGATCCTAGTCAGGTTCATTAACTGCTGAGCCATAAAAGCAACTCCTAAAGCAGGTTTTTCAAGAGCGGTGCTATTGACATTGTAGGCTGGCTAATTCTTTCTTCCAGGGGTTACCCTGTGCACTGTGGGGTGTTTAGAAGTATATCAGTATAGATCAACAAAATCTCTGTCTCCTGGGGGGGACAAAAATGCCTTTGAGAACCACTGTTCTTGAACAACTAATTAATTGCCTCCAATCATGAGACACTCACTCCTATTGCCACCCACCCTATGGTTTGGTTGGTCCAATAAGAAAGTTGTTTATTTTTCTAAGTAGAACATACCCATCCTGTAACTTCCATTCATGAGTTATAGATCCATTTTCTTTTTTTTCTTTTTCTTTTTCTTTTTTTTTTTTTTTTTGTCTTTTTAGGGCTGCACCCATGGCATATGGAGGTTCCCAGGCTAGGGGTCGGAACAGAGCTACAGCTGCCGACCTACGCCGCAGCCACAGCAACGCCAGATCTGAGCCACATCTGCAACCTACCACAGCTCATGGCAGCGCCAGATCCTTAACCCACGGAGCAAGGCCAGGGATCGAACCCGCAACCTCATGGTTCCTAGTCACATTCATTAACCACTGAGCCACGAAGGGAACGCCTAGTTCCATTTTCAGTGCCACACGAAAGCAAGCCCTCCAGGTTTAAAAGTCACCTCCTGTGTCCCTCTGCAGGCTCTTCTACCAGCTCTGTTCCCCAATTTGTGTCCTGCCCCTCATGAGGCCCTTTTTCCAGCTGTGTGCCCTCCACCAAATGCCCTCCAGGTTTTGGCTACCCCTCACCACCTGCAGAACTCAGCTGAACACAATATTCCAAGTGCAGCCCAACCAGCCAGGCCAGCAAAGGAGCTATTTCCTGCCTCTCTCTGAACCTTGTGCTTCTCATAATGCACCTATGTGTCACATTAGTGGTTTTTCTGGTGACCACATCCCACGGTTGACTCAGACTGAGCTTGTGGTCAATTAAAACCCACAACTCTTGGTCATGCTGCTCTTAGGCCCGTTTTACTCCATCCTGGACTGCCGCGCGCGTGTATGTGTGTGTGTGTGTGTGTGTGTGTGTGTGTGTGTGTCCCCGTACATAAGGCCCTTTAACCTCATTGTAGTATCTTACATTTACTGTTGCTAAATTTCCTCTCCTTGGGTTCAGTCTATCGCGATAATATACTAAAGATGTGACTCTATAGTCATCATTCAAGAGGAGAGCTGTCATGCCCACTTTTGGGGTCACGCACAAGTTATTCGCTTGGCAGCCCTCCTCTGTCCTCATTTAAGCCATTCTTTGGGGTGCTGTCCAGGGCCTTCTGGACAAAAGTATTGTGAAATGCACCTCCCCCATACGCCTACCATGTCACCTGGTATCCCTAATGTCCCAGGATCCCATCCCTCAGTGCCCACTCCTGCCGATTATCCGCAGGACACTGGGAGAAAACTCTGTCTTGTTAAAATTCAGATACACTATTCCCTGGCCTTAAAAAGAAAGGAAATTCAGACACATGGGACAACATGGATAAACCTTGAGGGCATTATGCTAATAAGCCAGTCACCGAAGGACACCTATCGTAAGGTTCCACTTACACGAGGGACCCAGGATAGTCAGTCAAATTCATAGCGAGAAAGGAGGATGCTGGTTGCCAGGTGCTGGGGGAGGAGGGGACGTGGGCGTTTAATAGGTGCCATTTCAATTTGGGAAGATGAAAATTTTTTAGAGCTGGTTGCACCACGATATGCATTGTGCCTGATGCCACTGAGATGCACTTAAAAAATAGTCAAAGCAGGAAGTTCCCGTCGTGGCGTAGTAGTTAATGAATCCGACTAGGAACCATGAGGTTGCGGGTTAGATTCCTGCCCTTGCTCAGTGGGTTAACGATCCGGCGTTGCCATGAGCTGTGGTGTGGGTCGCAGACTCGGCTCGGATCTGGCGTAGCTGTGGCTCTGGTGTAGGCTGGCAGCTACAGCTGCAATTCAACCCCTAGCCTGGGAACCTTCCATATGCCGCGGGAGCGGCCCAAGAAATGGCAAAAATTAAAAAAAAGTTAAAGCAGTCAAGTTTGTTGTATATATTTTACTACAAGACCAAAAAACATACACTTTATAGTAAAAAAAAAAAAGAAAAAATTGAGATATACAATTTCTGTGTCATATGTCTCCCTGAGACTCATCCCCTCGGAATCAGGAAATTAAGTGAATCGCATACAACTTTCTTGGTGACCAGGTCAGTCTCTTCCAAGTGCTCACAAAGCAAAAAGGTAAGGATCCATGAGTTTTCGGGTTCAATCCCCAGCCTTGCTCAGTGGGTTAAGGATCCGGTGTTGCTATGAGCTGTGGTATGGGTTGCAGACACAGCTCGGATCTGTCGTTGCTGTGGCTGTGGTGAAGGCCAGTGGCTGCAGCTCTGATTCAACCCCTAGCCTGAAATCTCCATATGCTGCCAGTGCAGCCCTAAAAAGCAAAAAAAAAAAAAAAAAAAAAAAAAGAAGAAGAAGAAGAAGAAGAAAAAAAAGAATTCATTCAGGGTTTTGCTACTTAATTCTCTTTAGCATCTCGAAATTTGCCTTTTTTAAGAAACAGAAATTTGCATTTTTTCATCTCTGGATTTTCTTCTCATCAAATCTGTGGCTGCTTGCTACACAGGGATTAATGAGATTCAGGTTTTGCCCCTCGAGAAGTCAAATGATTACTGGCAGGTGTCTGGAAATCCCATTTTCATATATTTTAGAACCAGGATATTTCAAAGTGAGTCTGGAAGGACAGAATTCACAGCAAAATATAGGAGGTAGGCTGGACAGACTATGGTGTAGAAGAGAGTTTCCTAGAAAGCAAAAGGCATGGAAAGTAGGAGGGAAGGCCGACCTCCCAGGTTTAATCAGTAGGTATGGTTTCCAAGAAGGATGCCTGCCTCTGGTCATGCTTTGACTCAGTGCTTGGTTGACACCATGGCTGCTATGAAGAGTGATGACATATGGTGGGGAAAGTCTCCAGAGGAGCAGGGCTTAGAAGCCCAGGCAGTCAGAGAAGCAGCATCTATGAAGTCTCATGGGTGGCAGGTCCCAGCCTCCAGCTAGAGTGAGGGTGGTGTCCTTCTGGGAGGTGGAAGGCATAAACCATAAGAACCAAGAATAAGAACCATAACAACAAAGAGTGGAAACCCAAATGGAAGCCGTTCCTATGACCTGGGAGATGGGGAACATGCTGGGGGACAGAGTTGGATCCCAATGGTTAGATGACCACATGGGAACCCAGCGGCCAGTCCAGAGTACAACCATCAGGATCCATCCATTAGGGAATCCGTGGGAAGACTATGAGTTTGGCTTATGAAAAGAGGGCAAGAGCATGATAGGGATGGAAAGAATTTATAAATGAATGAAAGCATATTATTGTGGGTTTGAGCCATTCCCACATGCCAAGGGATCACATTCAAGCAATAATCAAATGTTGAAAAATATTTTCCCCTAGTGGCCATATAAAGAATGGGAGACGAGGGCATGAGGAGATCTGGAGGCAGGATGGGGATGTGGAGGAAACAGCCACCTTGGCTCTGTTGTATCAGGCCAGCGTTACGGTCTGGCATGATGTATATTGCAGTCCAACCAGAATGATGCAGGGGGCATCCCTTGAAAGATAAGATCAACAATTGTTCTTTGGGGCATCTCTCCAACACCCTGCCCAGGGTTTCCTGCATCTCAGGAACATCTGTGGGGCTCCCAGAAGAGAAGAGAAGGTCTTATGAGCTGCTCTTCGAGTATTTAATGGGAAGCTGGAAAATCCAAAAGTATGTCTACATTGTACTTATTAGCAGCAAGGGAGGAATAGCCCTTCTACACCCCAAACTCTCCTACCTCTGGCGGAGAAAGTGTTTGGCTGCAATAAAGACTGGCTCGCTCTCATCAGAAGACACCCTCTTTGACCTCCCTAGTAAAGAAATACACTTGTGTGCATACACACATACAACCAAGCACAGGGGTGCCTACCAGCTCATGCCCCTTCTAGTCTGGTTATAGATGAGGAGAGATGCCTCCATCCACCTGATATGGCTCCTTAGTCATCTCTTTCATCAGACTGAGCTGGGACTGAGGTGGGAATAGGTCCAGAACTAGATGGGTAACCTGGCCACCAATTTGAGGGAAGCAGACAAAGACCCATGGAAATGAAGTAGGGGGATTGGGTTGGCCGTTGCAATGGAGGCTTAACCTCATTTAATGAAGCAGAATTCCATGGGCCTCTTTCTGTGTCTCTGTTGCTCTTTAAATCTCATTTTTAAGGATTTCTTATTTCAAATCTAAAGATCATTTTCTTTGTTGGAAGCAAACTAAGACCTGAGTTCTGCTTTTAATCTGTCATCTGTTGGCACAATCCTTCATTTATCTTCTTGTTTCAAGTGTGCCCCCAAATCAATTTTTCTCATCCTTAATGTTTTTGCAAACCTTACCTTATTTTTTTTTTTTTTGCCCTGAAACAATTCTTGTCCATCCCTTTGGACAATTCTTAACATCCTTTTGTGTTCACCTTTGGTTTGGAGCCCATCTTTCCATCTTTATGTACCGATCATTTTAAGATCAAAACTTGCCAAAGAAGTCCCTGTGAGACCACACTGGCTTCTTAGACTAGGGACCTCACTCTTTTTTCCTCCCCATGGGAATGAAATAGAAAATCATCAAACATCCCTTTGTTGAGTTCCACATATTCTGTTTTGCATGTGGGGCCACGGGACTATGGCCTATGAAAATGTCTGAGTCTTTCTGTCTAACAGGTAAGCCATTGGATCCAGTGAGTCCCTGGGTCTTCACAGCAAACCCAGGCTCTAGGCAGGGCAGATATTAAAGTCTCCACCTCACAGCTAAGAAAGAGGAATCTCAAGGTGGTTGGAATGAGCTTATAATTGAGACTGAATTCCAGACTGTTGGACCTCTTGTCGCCAGCACCAATATACCACTGGTTGGGCATCTACCGTGGGGCAGGCACTATTCTAGACCATGGGGAGACAGTGATGAACAAAACAAAGACAGTGGTCCCACAGGGATTGCATCCTAGTGGAGAAGGACAAACAATAACGACGTAAACAAATAAATGTAGAGGGTATGTCACGTGGTACTAAGAAGAGAAAGGATGCTGTTTGAGGTCAGATCAGGGTGTGCCTCAGGGATGAGGTGATGTTTGAAGGTCATGAAGGAGATGAGGGAGCCATGTGGATAAGTGGGAAGAAGGGAAAGAGTGCTTCAGACAGAAGGGAGAGCCAGTGCAAAGGCCCTGAGGTAGGAATCTTCTTGGAGTCTTGGGCAATAGCAAGGAGGCCAGTGTGGCTGGAACAAAGTCAGTGAGGGATAGAGAAGCAAGAGACAACATCAGAAGGTCCAGTTCATGCAGAACTTGACAGGTTATTGTAAGATAATTGGTTTTTATTCTGAGTCCTACGGAAAGCCATTGGATTTCCAGAGAGTTGGAGGGAGGGCGTTAGAGAAACAGAAGAGTTAGTGATAATTCAAGGTGTGGGAATTCAACAATCGAAAGTTTAGGGCACGATTCATTGAAATGGGAAGGACTGGAGTTCCCATTGTGGCTCAGTGGTAAAGAACCCCGACTAGCGTCCATGAGGACTCGGGTTTGATCCCTGGCCTCGCTCAGTGGGTTAAGGATCTGGCATTTCTGTGAGCTGCCGTGCAGGTCACAGACAAAGCCTGGATCCCGAGTTGCTGTGGCTGTGACGTAGGCTGGCAGCTATGGCTCTGATTTGACTCCTAGCCTGGGAACCTCCATATGCCTTGGGTGTGGTCCTAAAAAGACAAAAAATATTAATAATTAAAAAAATGAAATGGGAAGGATTGTGGAGGAAGCAAGATTAGGTTGGGGGGAGGACGTGCCATTAATTGGGATGAGGAAGACTAAGAGAGGAGGCTGAGGATACAGGGCCTTTATTGGGATCATAGTATGGGAATCCCAGAGAATCCGTGGAAAGCTTTGAGAGAGGGGGGTCAGAATGAGGAACGTGTGGGGCTGAGGACATCTTTCAGGATCCCAGACTTGCATATCCAGTTGCTTCTTTGGCCACACCACATGGAAGTCTTGGTCCCTCAAATTTAACAGGTTCGAAACCAGGCCATTGATTTTTCTTTCCACCCTAAATTTGTGCCTCCACCAGCATTTCTCATTTCAGTAAATGAAAACCCTCTTCCCAGTGCTCAAACCTGAAACCTGGACCTCTTCCCTGAGCCCTCTCCTTCTCTACCCCACCCTCACGGCAAGCTACCCCCAAGCCCTGCAACATCACCCTCTTACAAAAGAGATCTCAAATCCAGGTGCCTCTTCCCGCCACCCATTCTCCTGTGCCAGTCCAAGCCTTCCTCACTTCTCCCCCAGTATATGCAAAAACATCCTCACCAGTTCCAACAGAGAACTACCATATGATCCAGAAATCCCAATCCTGGATATATATCTAGAGAAAACCATAATTCTAGAAGATACAGCCACCTCAGTGTGCATTGCAACACTCTTTACAATAGCCGAGACATGGCCGCAACCTAAATGTCCATCAAAAGAGGAGTGGATAAAGAAGATGTGGTACGTATATACAATGGAATAGTACTCAGCCATAAAAAAGAATGAAATAACCCCATTTGCAGCAACATGGATGGACTCAGAGATTATCATACTAAGTGAAGTTAGTCCGACAGTGAAAGACAAATATACGATATCACTTACCTGTGGAATCTTAAAACAGGTTGAATGAACGTCTTTGCAGAACAGAAAGACTCATGGACTTTGCAGACACACTTATGGTTACCAAAGGTGGTGGGGGCTTGCGGGGAGGGATGGATGGTGGTTTGGGATTGGCTTATGTTCATGAGGTATATGGAATGACTGGCCAACAGGGACCTGCTCTATGGCCCAGGGAACTCTACCCAATAGTCTGTGATGGTCTATATGGGAAAAGAATCTGAAAGAGAATGGATGTGTGTACCTGTATAACTGAATCACTTTGTTGTACAGCAGAAATGATCACAATATTATAAATCAACTGTAATTCAATAAAAGTTTAAAAAATGAAAAAAACCCCAAAACCCTCCTTACCCACATACCCACCCCACACTCAGCTCTCTGGTCTGTTCCTTACACAGCAGGCTAGATTAATACTTGAAAAAAAAAAAAAACAACAACAACAACTAGGAGTTCCCACCATGGCGCAGTGATTAACGAATCCGACTAGGAACCATGAGGTTGCGGGTTCGATCCCTGGCCTGGCTCAGTTGGTTAAGGATCTGGCGTTGCCATGAGCTGTGGTGTAGGTTGAAGATGCGGCTCAGATCACGCGTTGCTGTGGCTGTGGTGTAGGCCCGTGGCTACAGCTCCAATTAGACCCCTCACCTGGGAACCTCCATATGCTGCAGAAGCGGCCCTAGAAAAGGCAAAAAAAAAATCTATCAAATCACATCACTTTTTTTTTTCTGCTCAAAATCATGAGTAAAAAAGTCCAGAGCTTTCTGTCTCAAAGCTCTACAAGGTCTTTTCACTTGGAGATCTTTGCAGTACGGTTCCCCTGCCAGGATCTGCGGCGTGCTCTCCATTGTCTGCGTACCTGAATACCAACGTGGATGCACCTTGGGTCATAGTCTTCTTTGCTCAATGTCATACAGGCACCACTCAAGTCTATCATGGCTTTACTGCTGCAGCAGAAGGGTCTAAGGCACCCGGCATCCTTTCTTTAATACGTGTGTTGTTTTCTTTGCCTCTGTGTTTGTGTTTGTTTTTGAAGATCATTTTTTCCCCTCTCGGGTGCTTGCTGCATAATTTCTTCATCTTCCAAATGTAAAAGGCATTTTAAGATCATGTCTAGTGACAGGTCTCCTTTCATGAATTTCCTTTTCCCTGAAAACAGGATGAAGCTTTTCACTGAAGAACAGGAAAGACTGTGCTTGTTGTCTCTTTTAATTCTGTATTCACTGTGCTGCTATTTCCCTGCCCTCATTTGCTTTTTTTTTTTTTTTTTTTTTTTGCTTTTTAGGGCCACACTCTTGGCATATGGAAGTTCCCAGCCTAGGGGTCAAATCAGAGCTGTAGCTGCCAGCCTAAACCACAGTCACAGCAATTCGGGATCTGAGCTGCGTGTGCAAACGACACCTCAGCTCCTCAGAACGCTGGATCCTTAACCCACTGAGCAAGGCCAGGGGTCGAACCTGGAACCTGGATACTAGTTCATGGATACTTGTCGGATTCATTTACACTGAGCCACAATGAGAACGTCCCTGCCTTAGTTTATATTTTACTTCCTCTAGTTATGGTTTTGCCACTGGGGGGAAGAACGTGGAAATCTCATGGCCAGACTAGTGGCTGCCTCCTGCCACCATTGTGGGGACCCCTTTGGGGTACCTGGCATGACTTGAGGTTGTTGTAACAGAAGCACGAAATGTCCATTGGGAGACCTACACAGCTCCATCCTTAAGGAGCAGAGAAACCACGAGAATACAGTCTAGAAATAACCAGTAAGATTAGAGACAATATTCCAGCCTTGATGTCAATGTCAGATTCTAAGTAGAATAGATCAAAGTTTGTCTTTCTTTCTGCAGCCAAAAAAAAAAAAAAAAACCTCAAGCCAAAAAATGTCACTGCTAATTCAATTTTCTTTTTCTAATGTGTGTCACTCAGCACCTTTTGATTTTCTAGCCATCCGCCTGCTGCTGGATTTTTTAATCCTGTTAGACTTGAACTTCATGGCCAGTTGCTTGTATCTTACAGAGTCACTACTGAGATGCTTTGGATTGCCCTCCGCCCGGCAGGGATGTTAGTTATGAAGTTTGGAATTACTGGTCTCCTATAAGCCGAGGAGAGAAAAAAAGTCCTTTTCCCAAAAGCTTTCCCAATTTTTTTTTTTTTTCCTGACCAAAACAAGGAATCGTGGGCTGGAAAAAATGATATGTCAATGATATATCAAAAGATATATATGATATATATATATATATATCAAATGATACATTATCACAGATGTTAATTCCACAGGGCGAAATCAGAGTTCATTTCATAATGCTCGGAATGTAGGCACAGTCACGGTTGAAATAGGGCAGAGCCCTTTAAGAGCAGTAAAAAAAAAAAAAAGAAAAAATCATTAGACATATAAAGCTTCTAGAATTTGTAATCTAAATCTGTAAACAGATTTCCATACACTGATGTAGAGAAAACGCAATTATCATTCATCACGGGTCTGTTGCTGTCAGAGCATCCGAGCCGAGGCCAGTCCAGCAGCCGAATTCAGGCTTCTCCATCGCGCCCCAGCTGAAGCCCAAGCAAGAGAGATGTGAGACAGACGCTGAATAATTCAGGCCCCAGATCGCCCCCCGGAGCTCCCTCTCTATGTGGATAGTTCTCTGTAGATTAGGGTGGTTTGGTGCCCAACTCTGGGTGTGAATCAGGACGTTACCTCTATTGATGTCTTTGGAGTGTGTGATGCAAATTTATATTCTGTCTCCCTGCCCCCAAGTTAAATCCAGGCAAATGTCCCCTTTCAAATATTCAAGTGCATCAGCCTTTCAGCTGGCCCTGTGGTTTGGGAGTCTCTGCTGGCTAAGTGATGCTCTGAAGATATTTTTATTGGGATCATTTTAATTTTTAAAATTTTCACTTATGAACTGTGTCAGACATACAGTAAATAACAGCCATTCTCTGTACCTATCAGCCAAATTATACAAGCATGCTCATTTTCCTGTATCTGCTTCAGATTTGTTTGCATGTACAATGCCACAGGTAAAACAAAAGCCACTCCCTTCCCCTTGTGTGCACACTATCTGAGTCCCTTCCCAACCTTCCTCCTCAGCTGTAAACACGTCCTGAAGCTGGGATGTATCCTTTCCATGAATATTTCAGGATTTTGACTATATATGGAGGGATCTTTAGTGATGTGGAGAAATGATGCTCTCTCTTCCATATATGTATTTTCAACATGATGACTTTGAGATTTCTCAATGCTGGAACATGTAGATCTAGGTTATTTTAACTGCAGGGGAGTATTTTACTAAGTAGATAAATATGACTGTTTTCATTGCACTTTAGGCTATTTTCAGGTTTCACTGTTAAAAACAATACTGCAGTGAACGCTCTTACGTCTGCCTCCTTGTGTACAGAGGTGAGTTTCTTTAGGGCAGCATCTGTTCTCTTCTCTGTTTTACCACGAGCAACCCCCCAGGAAGCATCCTTTTCCATTGCTGCCAACCCACAGGATTTTCACAAAAACAAGACCTAATCTTACAACGGTGTAAAAGCACTTTGGTATTTCCTGTTTCTGCTTTTACCTTGAAGGCTGTTTAGGACACACCACTAATGGATGAGGTGGCCAAATCCAGGGCATATGCTTAGAGATAATATTGAGTTGGAGGGTTTCGTATTTTCTCTTTCTTTCTTTTTCTTTTTCTTTTTCTTTCTTTCTCTCTCTCTCTCTTTCTCTTTTTCTTTCTTTCTCTTTCTTTCTCTTTCTCTCTTTCTTTCTCTTTTTCTTTCTTTCTTTCTTTCTCTCTTTCTCTCTCTTTCTTTCTTTTTCTTTCTCTTTTTCTTTCTTTCTTTTTCTTTCTTTCTTTCTTTTTCTTTTTCTCCCTTTCTTTCTCCCTTTCTTTCTTTCTTTCTTTCTCTCTCTCTCTCTTTCTTTCTTTCTTTCTTTCTCCCTTTCTTTCTTTCTCTCTCTCTCTCTCTCTTTCTTTCTTTCTTTCTTTCTTTCTCTTTCACTCTCTTTCTTTTCATGGCTGCACCCTTGGCATATGGAAACTCCCAGGCTAGGGGTCGAATCAGAGCTACAGCTGCCAGCCTATGCCAAAGCCACAGCCATGCAGGGTCCGAGACTCATCTGAGACCTACACCACTGCTCACAGCCACCCAGATACTTAACCCACTGAGCGAGGCCAGGAATCCAACCCACATCCTCATGGAGCCTAGTCAGATTCATTGCCACTGAGCCCCACCAGGAACTTCTGCTGGTTTATTTCAATACTTCTGAACTTCTGTAGCGTTTACACCTCTAGTGGCAGTATTCCAACATCTCATATCCTTGCCAGTACTTGTCACAGTCAGACTTTTTTCAAACATTTTGCCACACTGATAGGTGTAAGAGAATCTCCTAGCTATTTCACTTTCCATTTTCCCCATTTCTATTGAACTTCACCTTTTACTTTTCCATACGAATTTTTAGAATCAGTATCCACAATGTCTTCATAGGAAGTGGTTTTCATTGTTGTGAAGGTCTAAATATTTTCTAACTTTCGCCAAATTTGTTCTTTGACACAAGAATTGTTTAAAAGTGTAAGTTTCTCTATGGAGTAGGGAGAGAGCTGGGCTGCCTTTCTGCCTTTTTCTTCCAATTTTATTGCATCGTCAAGGAAGTGGTCAATATGATATTGATTCTTTGGTATTTTTTGAGATTAGCTTTGTAGGCTTGGAATTTTTTTTTTCTCTTGCCTTTTTAGGGCTGAAGGTTCCCAGGCTAAGGGTTGTATTGGAGCTGTGGACGCAGGCCTAGGCCACAGCCATAGCAACTCAGGATCCAAGCCACGTCTG
Source organism: Phacochoerus africanus (assembly GCF_016906955.1). Lineage (NCBI taxonomy): Eukaryota > Metazoa > Chordata > Mammalia > Artiodactyla > Suidae > Phacochoerus > Phacochoerus africanus. The sequence continues at coordinate 27,309,580 of NC_062548.1, forward strand.
TGACCTACACCATAGCTCATGGCAACACCAGATCCTTAACCCACTGAGCGAAGCCAGGGATTGAACCTGCATCTTTATGGATGCTAGTTGGTTTCACTTCCACTGAGCTATGACAGGAACTCTGCCTTGGAAATTTTTGATAAATATTCTATGAGCACTTCACAGAGATATATTCTAATTTTTTTAGATTTTATGCCCTAAACGTGCTCATTAGACCAAGCTTATTAGTTTTGATGTTCAAAAGGGCAATATCCTTATTTTTCATCTCCTTTGTGCATCACTTTCTCAGAATTGCTTATTAGAATCTCCTTCTGTGATCATAGGCTTGTCACCTTCTTTTTGTAATTATCTCTTGTTTGCTTTATATGTTTTGAAGTTATGTTATTAGTTGAATATAGGTTTGGGTATGTGTATTTTATTGGTGAATTTTCCCTTTAATATTTATGAAACAATCATTTTTATCCCTAATTATACCTTGTGGTCTTGAATAATATTTTATCTGATTCTACTGTTGATACAGCAGTCTTCTTTTCATTAGCATTTGCCTGGGCTATCTTCTTCCATCCCATTGCTTTCAAAAATTACTTTTTAAGTATATTGCTAACAAACAGCATATAGGTATGATTTTTTTTCCCATGCAAAAATCCTCATGTGTTAATTGATAACCATGATCCATTTACATTTATTGGGATTGCACATTTGAATTCATTTAGACCATTTTATTCTGTTATTTTATCTTATGTGTTTTATACAGTTTCTATTTCCTTCTTTTATATAGGTATTTTTTAACTAGGTATTTTTCCTTTCTACTGTTTTGGAAGTTATACATTTTATTCCAATTGTTTTAGTAGTTTCTTGAATTTTTTTTTGTCTTTTTGCCATTGCTTGGGCCACTCCCATGGCATATGGAGGGGTTCCCAGGCTAGGGATCTGATTGGAGCTGTTCCCGCCAGCCTATGCCACAGCCACAGCAACGCAGGATCCGAGCTGCATCAGCAACCTACACCACAGTCACAGCAACGCCGGATCCTTCACCCACTGAGCAAGGCCAGGGATCAAACCCACAACCTCATGGTTCCTAGTGGGATTCGTTAACCACTGAGCCACGATGGGAACTCCAGTTTCTTTATGTTTTTAATATGCATAACTTCATATCTGCAGTTCATCATTATTTCTACTCTCCTCTAAAGTAACACAAAGACCTTAGAAAGCTTTAACTCTCATAGTTTTCCTTTAACATTATTCTTTTTTTTTCTCTCTCTCTTTTTAGGGCTGCGCCCAAAGCACATGGAGGTTCCCAGGCTAGGGGTTGAATCAGAGCTGTAGCCACCAGCCTACACCACAGCCACAGCAACACCAGATCCAAGCCGTGTCTGGGACCTACACCACAGCTCATGGCAATGCTGGATCCTTGACCCACTGAGTGAGGCCAGGGATCCAACCTGCTTCCTCACAGATGCTAGTCAGATTCGTTTCCGCTGAGCTACGACAGAAACTTCTCATCTGATTCATTTTTGTTGTCTAGTGTATTTTATTTCTGCCTTGTTTTTGCCCTTTCCCTCAATATTAGTTACTAATTTTTAGGAGAAATGATTTCTTTACCCACCGATGTCACCAGGTTTTTGGCTCAGTAATGCTTTCGGTACCTACTCCTTCAATCTGGGTTCAGTATCTTTTTATGGCACTATATCCCTAGGAGCATTAAACTCACTTCTTTTCTGTCTAGAAAAGTCTTTTTATTACTTCCCTTATCGATATTTAAACTGAGTATGTAATTCTAGATTGACAGTTTTCTTCCCCAGAATTTTGAAGGGAGTATTCCATTTTTCTGAGTTCTCTTGTGGCTTTCAGTCTGTTTTTCCTGGGAGTCCCATTGTGGAGCAGCAGAAACAAATCCAATTATTCTCCATAAGGATAAGGGTTTGATCCCTGGCTTCATTCATTGGGTTGGGGATCTGGCGTTGCCATGAGCTGCAGTGTAGGTCACAGATGTGGCTCAGATCCTGCGTTATTGTCGCTGTGGTATAGGTCAGCAGCTGCAGCTCCAATTTGACCCCTAGCCTGGGAACTTCCATATGCCATGGGTGCAGCCCTAAAAAGCAAAAAAAAAAAAAAAATCTGTTTTTCCTTTTGCAAACAATTTCATTGTCGTTTAATATTCCCTTTGCTCTTGTTCAGTTTCAACCTGATGTGTCCAGGTGTGGATGTATGTTTATTTATCCTGTTTAGAACTTAGTGTGCTTCCTAAGTTCTGAAAATTCTCATTGAATATTGTCTATTTTACATTCTGTCTATTTCTTCCTTCCAGAACTCTTCTCACATTGTGTGCTCCATTATCATTTATCCATCTTGTCCAATATTTCGTCTCTGGGATCTTTATTTTAGGTAATACTTTCAGCTTTACCTTATATTTCAACCCCTCTCTTTTTAGTGGTGTTTAATGTGCTGCCTAACATATTTATTGACATTTTGTTTTCTGTGATCACATTTTTTTTTTATTGGAAGACAGTCTATTTGATTCTCTTTCAAATGTGCTTGTTATTATTTTTATAGTATCCTGTTCCTTCAGGAGGATTTTCATGTTTTCCATCTCTTTAAAAATTTTAAATGGATGTATAGTGTCTTTCAGTTGTTGCTCTGCTACCAGATATTCCTGGGGTTGCTAATTTTATTGTTCGTGGTATCTGCTGACTCTTCCTCATGGTTGACAATTTCTTCCTATGGTTTGTAGTTTTTAATGACAGCAAAATCCTAGGGGGGAATTGTTGATACCATAGGAATTCCATGAAACCAAGGGTTATGGTAGCATTATTACAAAATAGTTTTGCATTTGTATCTGCAGGGGACTCTGGGGGATTTTCCAGTGAAGAACAAGCTTTTAATGTGAATTTATCACATTAGACATTCAGGTATCAGTAGGGCAAATTTGATTTTTAACATCACCATGAGGTGCAGACTCAGCATTTCAGGTACCCATGGAGGAGCTGATTTTGTAATTTCCCAACTCAAAGCCTCAGTGAGTGATAAATCCCCTGATTTACTTCCCTGGGCTGATGAGTATAATTTTTCTAAACCTCCTTTCATTGAGACAGTAGCCCTATCTGGGTACTAGATTTTTCTTTCTTCCACCTCAGTTTTCAATACCTCTCCCCATCTTGGTTGGAACGGGGGGCAGATCAACTCAAATAGGTTAACTAAGGGTTTGTCTTTCAATGATCAGTCATGCTGACCTGGGTACAGAAATGTTTCTCCACTTATCAAAATGGAGGCCACTGTTTTCATATTCTCCAAGGCCAATTCTTTTTTTTTTCCTTTTTTTATTCATCATAGGTACACACTTCAAACTTCAAGCTCAGATGTGCAATAAATATCCCCCCTCCCCATTCTTTAGTTCAACTTGATTATCAAACTGCATGCTCTCTCCCCGCCCTGGTCTATAGAAAAAGTTTGACTTTTGGTCCTTCTTAGAGTCAGTCACATCCATGTCTTTCTCATCCAAGGAGTCGCTGCAGTTGGTTCTCAGTCATAGGTTTATGTAAGTTGTCATTGATGCATCCGTTGTCCTTCTCTGCAGGGCTTCTTTTCATCCACTCTCTCTCTCCATGCTTCTTTGTGATACATGGAGAGGAAGTCTTTTGTTAGGCTTCCTGTGGTCCCATCTACCTAGAAGCATCATATAGCCTTTCTTCCCTGGGGTTTTGTGATCTCTCCCTGTGGTGCTGCTGAAAAGTAAGGTTTATTTCTACTGCTCAAGGATACAAAATTCTCTCTTTTCTCTTCTCTATAGACATTTCTATAAAGACACATCTCCATTTCTCTCTCTCTCTCTTTTCCCACTCTCTCTGTTTTTCTCTCTTCTTTCCCTACCTTGCTGCTCATGCTTTCCCTTTTCCTCCAGGGTAGCAGACCCTATGTCTAATAGAACCGATGACATCTTCCCATTTCTTCAAGCCAATACACTTTGTCTGTGACCTTAAATCTCTCTTCCCAAATACAGGCTTAAGTTTTGGGGGGAAAAGCCGAAAAAGAAACCCTCTTCCGATGTCCACCCCTCTACAAATATCCCATGAGGAAAGTGCAGATATTGCTCCCTGATTGAATACAGGGAACAAAACAGGAGATGGGGAAGGCAAATTTGTGGGGAGAAAAATAAGCATTAATACATCGGAATATGTTCCTAGAGTTGCGGTTGATATTCTTTGGTTTTAGAGTCTGCCACACTTTATTTAAAATCCCAACCATGCCACTGCTAGTGATGTGATTGGGGGCTAGCTACATAACCCCTCCTAGCACGTGTTGCCTCATTTTAATTGGGAGATAATAAGATGACTTACCCTGTAGGTTTGTTCTGAGCAGTAAGTGAGACAGCACATGGAAAGCATTTATTTCACTACCTAGCGTAGAGTAATTAAATTAATAACTGGGAGTTATTTTTATGAACACGTAGTAGTTGTTGGAATTCACTTTGCGCCTAGAGCTAGAGAATCTCAGAAGTGTTATTTAAGCTCTTGATCCCTCTGTTCCCTCATGTGTCATAAATTGCAGGGGGCTCATTTTTAATGAGGATCCTTATAAGCCTACAGCATATGCTATCTACCAGGTCCCCTTGACAGCACCCAGCTCCTGATCTTGATGCCACAGCTTATACTCTCATTCTTTTTTTTTTTTTTTTTGCTTTTTCAGGCCACACTTGCAGCACATGGAGGTTCCCAGGCTAGGGGTGGAATTGGAGCTACAGCTGCCAGCCACAGCCACAGCCATAACAATGCCAGATCTGGGCCACGTCCTTGACCTACACCACAGCTCACGGCAACGCCGGATCCTTAACCCACTGAGCAAGGCCAGGGATCGAACCTGCAACCTCATGGTTCCTAGTCAAATTTGTTTCCACTTCGCCACGACAGGAACTCCAGAAGGCAGACTCTTAATAAGACCTCACTGCCTGTTTTAAAACCCAGAAATCCAGTTATCTGTTCAAATGCCTGCCTCCCCCTACAAGACCTGAGTTAATGGCAAGATAAGATCTTTTTCATTTTAATAATCCCAGACCTAGGAGAAGAGTTGACATACTAGGTTTGTTGAATAAATGCATAAGAATGAAGGGCCAGGACTTGGAAGGGGGAGGGGCTTGATCTGTTTCCAGAATCCATGCTGCAAGCCCTCTTCCCTGCAGGACTCCAGTTGGCTTCCGGGTTTTCCTCTCCAGACAAGGCTGCTAAGGGGAAACACAGTCTAGCTGCAAGTAATCCATTTCAGTGTAATTCAACAAACGCTTTCTCTGGGCCTCATCCGGGGAAGCTCATCAACCATTCCCAGCAAACAGTCAAGCTTTGGCTGAGTGATCCGGGCTCAGCTGGGAACGGATAAAGTCCATGCATGGAGCCCAGGGCCCTGGGTGTTGAGAACCTTCCAGGGGAAGAGACACTGGAGGCAACAGGGTAGCCAGATAAGGGCAACTAAGATTCCCCAGACTGCTGGGCACATTCTGGCATCTAGAAAAAGATTGTGTGTCTAGCTATTTCAGCAGAAGTTCAGGGTGATTGGGGACATTTTAAGGCAGGATCCAGGAATGGTGTCTGGTTGGAATTTATCAGAAAGTGCAAGTCAAGCACCCCCAGGTTGAATCTACAGAGAGGCAAGCGAATGTGGTTTCTGAAGGTTAGATAAGATGTCACCGGACATGAGCAATTATTAGATGATCTGTCTACCCCCAGTTTCTGAGAACCACACATATTGCAAAGCCATCTCTGGTGTTTCCACTGTGGGACACTTCTCCTGGCCATCAGTGACTGGGTTGGCGCAGACACCTAACCTGAGCTGGGCCAACTGAGGTCTCTCTCTCCCGGACCCAGACTCAGAGAGTGGGAGGCTGTGTCAGACCACAGCAGAGCTAGGAGAGGGACCGTGATAAAGTCCTATCCCGGAGGTCCTCAGGGCTGCCCCAGTGCCTGCAACTCCTTGAGCTGTTTGCCCATCTTACCCTTAGACTGCAAGAAACACTAAATCCTCCCCATAAATTTCCCTTTTCATGTAAACTGGCAAGATTAAATTTCTGCTACCCGCCATCCAAAGAGCCTTAACGAAGACACGGCCAGATAAAAGTGGAGGTGAGCCCAGCGCAGCTGCCTTTTCTCTGTAGTTATCCTTCCCTTGCTGTATTTTCCCCCAATTTTTAAGAGGGAAACAGAGGAAGCTGCTGTCACAATCTAGAGGGAGAGACAGAGGTACGCAGATCATTTCAACGCAATGGGGTAAGTGCTCTAATATAGGTGTGATGAGCCTGTCGGGGGAGCAGAAAGCAGGATTCCTCTAACTCTGCTTGGGGATGGGGGTGGGGAAGCTGAGGCTCTCAGGATGGGTGGGAGCTCTGATAGACTTAGGTATTATCAAGAGCATCAGAGGCTCTTAGCAGCTTTTATGTTTCTTAAAAGGATAAGAGATGAAAGGAGAAATAGAATAAGGTGTAATTTGCTCCGATCTTGAAGAGGTGTTTTAGTCAACATAGCCTAGGTTTTGCTGTGGTGGTATTAACTCTGGAATCTCAGGCACTTAACCCGTGGCATTTCCTTCTCACAGTGGAAGCAGCAAGGTCAGGGAGAGGCTTTGCTCCCTATGGTCACTTCGGGGCCAGAATGATGGAGGCCCGGGCACCTCATTGCTGTACCATCTAGAACACAAAGCCTTCTTGGTCACCACACAAGGGACGAGAGAGGCACAGGCTCCTCGTGGCAATTAAGGGCTCTGGCCCAGAAGTGACACATGCCACCTCCATTCCAGTCCATTGTGCAGAGCTTATCAAGCGGCCCTGCCCAACTTCACGGGGGTAGGGCTGTGCCACCCTCTGGTGTGCCCAGGAGAAGAGGAGCACCAGAAAAGGGTGAGCCTAGAAGTGTCCCCGGCAAGAGGAGACCATCATTTTAAAACCCAAATCTGATGTCTTAGTCCCTGTGCCTGAGATGGGGTCTTGGTCTTTTGTCCCAAATCCCGATTCTGTCTGCACTTGCTCCAAAAGTGATGTGCTTGCCATGTCTTCGCTTAGAAGCTGAGTCCCTAAGTTCTATGGAGAGAGGACAGAGATCACTGTGGCTTTAAATGCTCAAGAAATCTTTTTCTTTTTTCTTTTTTGCTTTTTTTTTTTTTGCTTTTTTAGGGCTGCATCTATGATATATGGAAGTTCCCAGGCTAGGGGTCGAAGTGGAGCCACAGCTGCAGGCCTACAGCACAGCCACAGCAACGCGGGATCTGAGACTCATCTTCGATCTACACCACAGCTCACGGCAATGCTGGATCCTTAAGCCAGTGAGCGAGGCCAGGGATTGAGTCCTCATCCTCACAGATACTAGTCAGGTTAGTTTCTGCTGGGCCACAACGGGAACTCCAAAAAACCTCTCAGGAAATCTTACTGGCTCTGTGAAACCTATCGTCATTATGGCAGCCGTGCAATGGGATTCTTCACCACATACTCATGAAGTCTTCTCAGAGAAGGATTGTGCAGGTAAGTAAAGCCCATCTCTTTCTTTGCAACACATTCCTAATTCCCTTTTGATTCATCTCAACTCCCATCACTTCAAGCGACTAATTGAAGAATATTATGAGAGGCATAAGAAAGAAGACTTCAGGAGTTCCCACTGCAGCACAGTGTGTTAAGGATCCAACATTGCCGCAGCTGTGGCCTAAGCTTGGACTCGATCCCTGGCCTGGGAGCTTTCATGTGCTGCAGGTGTGGTGGAAAAGAAAAAAAGGTTTGTGATGATGATTGTACTATAAATATAATAAAATGCATTGAATTAAAATAAAATTGACTATAATAAAAATTCATAGATTTAAAAAAGAAAGAAAGAAGTCTTCAAATGTTCAAAACTCGGTGCAGCCACTATGGAGAACAGTATGGTATTTCCTCAAAAAACTAAAAATTGAATTACCATATGATCCAGCAACCCCACTCCTGGGCATCTATCCAGACAAAACTGTAATTCAGAGAGATACATGCACCCCCATGTTCATAGTAGCACCATTCACAATAGCCAAGATAAGGAAGCAGCCTAAATGTCCATCAACAGATGAATGGATGACGAAGATGTGGCACATATATACAATGGAATACTACTCAGCCGTTAAAAATAATGAAATAATGCCATTTACAGCAACATGGATGGAACTAGAGATTATGATATTAAATGAATTAAGGCAGAAAGAGAAAGACAAATACCATATAATATCATCTATATGTGGACGCTAAAATATGACACAAATTAACCTATCTCCAAAACAGAAACAGACTCACAGATGTAGAGAACAGACTCGTGGTTACCAAGGGGAAGGTTAGGGAGGGAAAGACTGGGAGTTTGGGATTAGTAGATGCAGACTATTATACGTAGAATGGATAAACGACAAGGTCCTACCGTAGAGCACAAGGGACTATATTCTGAGATAAACCATGATGGAAAAGAATATCAAAAGGGAGTTTCCATTGTGGCTCAGCGGGTTAAAGACACAATGTAGTCTCTGTGAGGATGCAGGTTCGATCCCTGATCACTCAGTGGGTGAAGGATCCAGCTTTGCCACGAGCTGTGGCATAGGTCACAGATGCAGCTCCCATTCAACCCCAGCCTGGGAACTTCCACAGGCCACAGGTGCGGCTTTAAAAAAAAGAAGAATATGGAGTTCCCGTCGTGGCGCAGTGGTTAACGAATCCGACTAGGAACCATGAGGTTGCGGGTTGGGTCCCTGCCCTTGCTCAGTGGGTTAACGATCCGGCGTTGCCGTGAGCTGTGGTGTAGGTTGCAGACGCGGCTCGGATCCCGCGCTGCTGTGGCTCTGGCGTAGGCCGGTGGCTACAGCTCCGATTCAACCCCTAGCCTGGGAACCTCCATATGCCGCGGGAGCGGCCCAAGAAATAGCAACAACAACAACAACAAAAAGAATATAAAAAAGAATGTGTATGTGTATATATATATTGAATCACTTTCCTGTGTAATAGAAATTAACATATTTTAATTTAAAAAAATCCCAAACTGAGCTCCTTATTGCCCCACTCAGTTACTCCCTCCACAGCCTTCCTCATCCTTTGAATTACTCATGTCTACCTTGAATTGACACCCTTCGAATTGCTCAGGTCACCCTTGACTGCTCTCCTTTTAAATCCCACATCGAATACATCAGGAAACCCCACTGACTCTACCTTCAAAATACACCCAAATCCAACTACTCTTCACCTTTATTCCTGTCATCCTGGTCTGAGCCACCATCATCTCAGTATTTTTCCACTTGATTCCTTACTAACCTCACTGCTTCTAGTCTTGCTTAACTACCGTCTATTCTCATCAGCCGTCCGATCTTACTAAAAGATGTATCAGACCATGTCACGCCTCTGCCCCAAGCCCTTCAGTGGAGTTCCGTGTCATTCGAAGTAAAACCGAGAGTCCTTACAATGGCCTGCAAGGTCCAGCATGCTCTTCCTGCCCCATGACCTATGTGGCCTCATCTCGTCCCTGTTTCTCCCCTCCTTGCTAGAAGGTAAGCTCCTTGAGGGCAAGTTCTTTCTCAGTTTGGTTCACTTGATATGTTAAAATCATCTATTCTGCTGTACATTCATGTATTCCAAGAATCTAGACTGGTTCTTGGCATATGGTAAGTACTTAATAAATATTTGTGGAATAAGTTAATGAAATACGGCTTTGAGATATGCGCTCCCAATGATTCCATGTGGTGGATTTATCTTATCCTTCTGCTGTCTTGAGATGTGAAATACCTATTCATAAGCACAAGAAAAGAGTCAGATAGACCAGAGAACTTCCAAGACCCAACATTAAAGAGAATATTTGGCCCATTTATGGGTCATCCCCAAGGCATGAAACAAATTACATAAATCCTATAGACAAAAGAGGGGGAAGGTGAAGGCAAATTTGCTACAAGGATGCAGGTTAACCCAGGACAATCTCATTCCTAGATTAGAAAAAGCAGAGTATCGGAAAGCTCCAGCCAGAATCTCAATGGGCAGCTCTAGCCTAGAGCAGCTGACTATACATCTCTGCCATAGACTGAGATTGTGAGGCTCACACGAATTCCTCCTTTTTATGCCCACTTTTCAGTGCTCACACATCTCACCAGAAACCTGGCCCCACCACTTGGCCATTCTGTTCCTGGTGCTGCGGCCAGCCTGGGTTCTTGAGTGTTTCCATATTCATGTGGAGAAACACGACGGGGCAGTCAAGGATGATGGAAAAGAAGACAAATGAATCAAAATTCTGAGTCTTAGTTTCCTCATTTTTTTAAATGTAAATAATAATAGCTATACCGTGGATGTATTAAGAGAATTAAATTACACCGTGGATGCTAAGACTTTAACACTGTACCTGGCACTGAATCTGTACCCAATCAATGCCTAATTCTGTTTTATGTTTCTGATGAACTGTAAGAACCTCCCATTTCCTATGGGACCCTCAACGTTGATTACTTATTCAGTCTAGTGATGGCTAATGATCCACTGACCCCATTCTGCCTCCCAACACCCATGGCTGAGTCTGTCTTCCAGGGAATCTGTCTATTCCCAAAGCTTAGCTTGAGATATGAAGTGACTCCTACCACTGGAAAAGGGAGAGTGCCTTTTTGGGTGGAGAAACAGGTTTTAATTAGAAATCTAGCAGGGTGAATCTGCAGGGAGACTAAGCTTGATTCTCCTGAAGAACCCAGTCTAATTCTACATGACCAGATTTCAATTTTGCTTTACCAAAACATTACTGATACAGAGCAAATCCACATATCAGCTGCCAAATTATAAAATTTTGTCCTCTGGGAGTTCCTGTCGTGGCGCAGGGGTTAACAAATCTGACTGGGAACCATGAGGTTGAGGATTCGGTCCCCGGCCTTGCTCAGTGGGTTGAGGATCCAGCGTTGCTGTGAGCTGTGGTGTAGGTTGCAGACGTGGCTCGGATCCCGCATTGCTGTGACTCTGGCGTAGGCTGGTGGCTACGGCTCCGATTCGACCCCTAGCCTGGGAACCTCCATATGCCGCGGGAGCAGCCCAAGAAATGGCAAAAAGACAAAAGAAAAAAGAAAAAAAGTTTTTGTCCTCTGAAGATCAACCACTTCCCTAGGAAAAAGTTGGACAATGAATATCTAATGTTGGAGGTGGAAAAGCACTTTGCGTGATAACCAGGACAAAAACTGCAAAATAAGGACTGGTAAATTTCACTACGTAAAAGCTTCTTAATATGTTCCAAAAGATTTTTTTAAAGACTGAATTTTAAAAACTGGTGTGAATCATTTGTACCTAATATATAAAGAGCTCTGGCAAGTCAATAAGATACAGATCAACTGTTAACAATAGAGACATGGTTAATGAACTTGAAATATAAATGTATAAAAGAGATAGAAATAATTATGAATATTGTACCTCATTCATAAGCAAATAAATACAAATAAAAACAACATACCACTCCCAGCTATTAAATTGGCAAAGATTAACCAGAAAAACATACTATCAAGTACTGGCAAATGTGCAGGAAAGTTAGCATTCCCATATACTACATTTTAAGAAGGTAAATCTCTTTCCAGTAATGATTAACAACCGTATTGTTGTGCATAGGTTTTGACCCACCAATAAGCACAAATGGGCACAAACATCTGGCAATTAGAATGCTTAAATGAAGCACTGGTTATATTAGCAAAAAAAATCTGGAAACAAGATGAATGCCAAAAGAAAGTCAATTGCCTAAGCTCTGATACCTTCAAACAAAGATGATCTACTCATTAAGATGAAACTGGAGAATAAAGTTACCTTCAAAGGATACTTCAACTCTTCAGCTATGTCCACTCATGCAATGATTATTTGCTGAGCAGTCATTATAGGAGTAGGAGGGATCGGGAGCTTGGGGTTATCAGACACCACTTAGAATAGATTTACAAGGAGATCCTGCTGAGTAGCATTGAGAACTATGTCTAGATACTCATATTGCAACAGAACAAAGGGTGGGGGAAAAATGTATACATGTAAGAATAACTTGATCCCCATGCTGTACAGTGGGAAAAAAAATAAATTATAGAAAAAAAAATGATATAGCACCACTGATGTCAAGATGAACAAGACAGCATCCCAACAACCAAGGAACATACATTTTATTGTGAAAAACAATAAATACATTAAAATTGTGGGATCAGTGAATGACACCAAAGAGGCATGAACTGATGATGGCTGTACTCGCCTCCCCACCCCTCAAGAAAAGTGTATTCTGGCACTTGGAAGTTATATATAAGTAAAATTACTAGAGACAGAGATGGGGTCAAAGAGAGAAGGAAGGTAGTTATTGAAACTCTAGCTCCAAAGGGAGGGTGCATTACTTCCCTATCACTACATAACAATATTATCACACCCTTAGCAGCTTAAACAACTTGCAGCTATTGAGTTTCTCATGGTTTCTGTGACTCAGGAGCCGGGGCATGGCTTAGCTGGGTCTTTTGCTTCCGGGTCTCTCAAGGCTGCAATCAAAGTGTCAGGCAGGTGTGAGATTTCATGTGAAGGCTCAGCTGGGGCAGAATTGGCCCAAGCCCACGTGGTTATTGGCAGGATTCAGGTCCTTATGGGCTGTCAGATTCAGGTCCTTATGGGCTGTTTTCTTGCTGGCACTTGGCTAGAAGTCACCCTCAGTTCCCAGCTGCTTGTTGGGCATCAGCTGCTCTCAGATCTTTGCAGGTGGCCTCGCCAACGTGGCCACTTGCTCCATCAAGCCAGCAAGGGAAGACAGTCCCCTGGCAAGATGGACACTTAGTCTCCTGCCGTGTAATTGCAGGAATGACATCCTGTCACCTTGCCTATATCCTGTTGGTTAGCAGTAAGTCACAGAGTCTGCCCACACAATGGCTTGAGTATCAGGATGTGGGAATAATTAAGGACTATCTTAGAGTCTGTCCTCACAGGGTACAAAAAACATTCAAAGTTGAGCCACAGGGGCAGCCAAATCAGAGCAGTAGTGTGGGTTAGAATGAAGGAATTCCTGGAGTTCCCGTCGTGGCTCAGTGGTTAACGAATCCGACTAGGAACCATGAGGTTGTGGGTTCTATCCCTGGCCTCGATCCAATGTTGCCGTGAGCTGTGGTGTAGGTTGCAGACGCAGCTCGGATCCCACGTTGCTGTGGCTCTGGTGTAGGCTGGCAGCTGTAGCTCCGATTTGACCCCGAGCCTGGGAACCTCCATATGCTGCAGGTGCGGCCCTAGAAAAGACAAAAAAAAAAAAAAAGAAGGAATTCCCTAAATATGGCCCAGTGGAGTTATCCTTGGCCTTACCTGTCTACCAGATGATGCCCAGACTTGCAAAATGACCCATCTGTGGAGCTTACTAAGCATGAATGCGGTTTATCTGGGGCAGAAAACTCAAACTGAAATACCCACGAGAGCCAGGCAGGTAACATGACACACACAGCTGAAGGAGTTACAGGGAAGGGCTCACACAGCCCTTTGCCAAGGGGCAGCCCAAGGAGATCATTGCTTCTGCGGGAGTGCAGGACTGCTCCTGCCAGAGTCTCTGACTTCACAAAGAAGCCCCCATGTGTACATGAAATTTCCCCCAAGTTAAAATTATACGTGGACTACTCACAACACATCTACAAGTCAGAGCCAGCCCCCAGGACCCCAATTTCCCATCCTGACCTGGCACCTCTGTGCCTCTGGCAGGGATACGGAGCAAGACCATTTGTTGAATTTCAAGCTCATGTTTTCCACTTTGCTAGCTGCTGGCTCTTACTAATGTGTTCTTTTTTTTCTTTTTCTTTTCTTCTCTTTTGAGCTTCTGATTGTGTGAACTCCTCACATTCAAAGCAGACCAGCTTGCTGATTAGTTTTAAATTTCAGGAGCTTTAAAGTCTCCCAATTTGGAGGTAAGCGGACTCTCATTAAGAAGTCATTTGATAAAAATTAATCCCTCCAGGAATATCTTGGACTCAGAAGAAAGCCCCGGCTCTCTCATTAGCTGGTTGTAAGTACTTGGCCCACCTTGGAGGCCCTGATCCTCCCTGGGTTTGACTTGGAGGCTCTACACAGCTGCCACAGAGTCTGGGGACCAGATGCCAGTGATTCTAAAAACCACAGGAAAGGATGAGACAGAACTTCAAACTCAAAGGCTACAGCCAGACCCCTGCCCCCTGAGCCCGACTCCTCAGATTTAATCATTTCCACTTGAGCCTGAGAATGAAGGGACAGATTTTCATCTTACTGAGTAGATTTCAGAGCTTACCTCCCCTAATCCGTGCAGATCTGTCACTGACCCAGCAAAGAGAAGAGATAAATGGAAGTATGGGGGTCTCTCTGGAGGGGCTTCTAGAAGTGCAGCAGCCTTGAGAGGAGACATCCACCTGGCTCATCCAGATGGGCTGAGCCCAGGCCCCAGAGGGCTGTCAGCCACTGGGCCGGGTGCCCATCCCTCAGGGTGACAGTGACATGTCCCTGGGGGCCTGTGAACCCAGCTAGAGCAGGCCTCAACTTTAATCTCTAACTAACCCAGTTATAAAAGCTTTTATATAAGTCAGTGGTGGTTGTTGAAAGGTGGCTATTTTCTTTATTTCAATTTAGTTTTATGCTTTGGAAAGATAATATACATGCACGGTAAAAAAAAAAAAGGCAGAATAAAAGGGCTTCCCAAGAAAGTAAGTCCCCAATCCCCCTCCCTGGGTCCCCCTTCCCCACCTCAGGGCAATGGCTGTTACAAGTTTCTCCGGGAAGAAAGATGGCTGTTTTTAAATTTCTAATTTGGTCTCAAAAATAGCCAAAGGCCAAATAGAGCCCTCAATAATGTAATTAAAATGAGTGATGGAGTTATACACACAACGTGTCAAGGGAGACAAAGATCACAGAGGCAAACTCACACCCACAGAAAGAAAAATCGGCATGTGTGTGAGTGTGCGCATGCGTGGAAGCCTTTGCGTCCGGTGGGCGTCCGCGCATGTGCAGAGCCTTTGAGGCGGAAGGGTAGAGGTTTGTACGAGGAGGCTGTGTGGCTGTGGTTTCTGGGTATGGTTGTACTTGTGTGAGGACAGTTTGTGTAAGGGGTTTGTGTGTGTTTAGTCCCCCATCTCTCCGAAACCTCCAGTCATTCCATAAACATTTATTGTGTGCTATGTGCCAGGCCCTGTTCCCAGTGCTGGGGCTTATACCGAGATAAATCATACAAGGTCCCTGGCTTTGGGCAGCTTACAATAAGAATAACTCACATTTGATTGGCCCCTTTCCTTTTACAGGGAAATTTTCAGGCAAGTTAAGTCATAACTCAGGCCCGCTGCAGCCTGAGGCATGCTGGGATTTGAGCAGCCCGGGCGGACTGTGGGCGGAGGGGGGTAGGGGAGGTGGGTGGGGGATGGGAGGGTGGGGGAGGCGAGTGGGGGATGGGAGGGTGGGGGAGGTGGGTGGGGGATGGGAGGGGGTACCAGAACCAGGGGCAGAGGGAGGCGGGTGGGGAATGGGAGGGGGTACCAGAACCAGGGGCAGAGGCTGGTCTGAGCCAGCTGCTGAGGACCAGGGCTCTGGCCTCTCGGGGAGGTCCAGGTAGGCGCTCACATCAGAAAGTTACAGGTGCTTTGGCCTGGTGGTTCTGTCATCAGAAGCCCAGCTCTGTCACTCATTAGGAGTGTGATTCCGGGCAAATTGCTTAACTTCTGAGCACCTTCGTGTCGTTTCACCAGAAAGAAATGATAATTCTTAAGAACTGATAGGAGGATTAGTGAGATAAGGCAAGTAAATTCACAGCATCATGTTACACAGCGAATACTCAGTGGCATTACTATTCATCATATTATTATATTGTTATTCTTCAACAGCATGAAACTCTGAATCTCTACAACTGAACCCCAGAAGGAGGATCTCCTGGGTAAGAGGGATATCTGATCAAGAGCACTCGAGGTCATCCCCCTAAATTTCACTTTCCACTTGAGGCCCCTCACCCTCATTCTGGCCCTTGCTGCTTCTCCTTTTAAACTCCAGCTGCAAAATAGCACATGGGAAACAGGGCAGAATTTTCCAAAAAGTCTGGGCTAAATTTTAAGGGAAATCAGCACACCATACACAAACCATCTAGCCAGCTCACCATGGCATTCAGGCCCATCTCTTTCCACAAGGAACCCCAAGGAAAGAGGCAGAAGTGAGTCCTTCACTTCCTGGCTCTGAGTCAGGTGGGTGCCTAAACTTTGAAAGTATGTTCCAGCCATCTTAACCCAGGTGGAGGGTCAGAAAAGCTCCCCAGAGGAAGCAACACTGGAGCAGAGGCCTGAAGAAGGAATGTCTGAACAAGGGGTGGGAGGAGAACAAGTCAGGGATGCAGAGAAAATAGTCCAGGCAGAAGAGAAAGCACATGCAAAGGTCCTGGGGCAAAAGGGACCATGGAGAATTTGAGGGACTGCAGGAAAAAACAAAGTGTCTGAAAAGTAGTCAGTAAAAGAGGAGATGAAAAATTAGACCAGAGAGATAGGCCACAGCTCAGTTGCAAAGACTGGTGTAGCCATGTACGGTAAACACTGTGCTTTCATGGAAGTGCTTGATACCCCAGATGCTAGGTGTGCTGTCAACAGCCAATCTTCAGCTATCAGGCTTTTCAGGGATTATCCTACCTTCAGAGAGTTGCCTCACCCAAGTTACACCCGTCAGAGGTCAGAGGGCTGCTGACAACCATTAAGTATAAATAGGATTGAAGACATGGAAACAACCTCAATGTCCATTGACAGAGGAGTGGATCAAGAAGATGCGGTACATATACACAATGGAATATTACTCAGCCATTAAAATGAACAAAATAAAGGCATTTTTAGCAACATGGATGGACCTAGAAATTATCATGCTAAGTGAAGTCAGTCAAACAGTGAGACACCAACATCAAATGCTATCACTGACATGTGGAATCTGAAAAAAGGACAGAATGAACTTCTTTGCAGAATAGATACTGACTCACAGACTTTGAAAAACTTATGGTTTTCAAAGGAGACAGTTTGGGGGCTGGGGGATGTGCTGGGGGTTGTGGGATGGAAATACTATACAACTGGATTGTGATGATCATTGTACAACTATAAATGTAATAAATTCATTGAGTAGTTAAAAAAAGACATATATGTACACAATGGAATACTACTCAGCCATAAAAAAACAAATGAATGCTATTTGCAGCAACATGGATGGAACTAGAGACTCTCATACTAAATGAAGTAAGTCAGCAAGAGAAAGACAAATACCACATGATATCGCATATCTGGAATCTAATATAGGGCACAAATGAACCTTTCCACAGAAAAGAAACTCATGGACTTGGAGGAGGGAACTTATGGTTGCCAAGGGGGAGGGGGAGGGAGGGGGATGGACCGGGAGTCTGGGGTTAATACAGGCAAACTGTTGCATTCGGAGTGGATAAGCAATGAGATCCTGCTGTATGACACTGGGAACTATATCTAGTCACTTATGATGGAACATGATGGATGATAATGTGAGAAAAAGAATGTTTAGGTATGTGTGACTGGGTCACTTTGCTGTACAGTAGAAAATTGACAGAGCACTGTAAACCAACTATAATGGAAAAAATAAAAATTATTAAAAAAAAAAAAGGGTAAACCAGCTTGGCCATCTTGGCTCAACTCAAGACAACTTTGAGGGGGCGTTCCATTTTGGCACAGTGGAAACAAATCTGACTAGTATCCATGAGGATGCAGGTTCGATCCCTGGCCCCACTCAGTGGGTTAAGGATCAGCATTGCTGTGAGCTGTGGTGTAGCTCTCAGACATGGCTCAGATCTCTCATTGCTGTGGCTGTGGTGTAGGCCGGCAGCTGTTGCCTGGATGTGACGCCTTGCCTAGGAACTTCCATATGCCACTGGTATTTTACCCCAATTGTATATTAGAATCATTGTATAAAATCAAATTAGGATTTTTTTTTTTTGAATACTGGTGACCAATATTTAACATAGCTACACAGCTCAGTCTGTAGGTTAAGTTCCACAGGTGATTCTGATACATAGCCAAAATGGAAATCTCCACTAAGTCACAGAATTCAACGTGAGCTGTAGAGGGAGAAGGAGTTCGTAAACCAGTGGTTGCTGACTCCAACATTAAAGTGACCTGGAGCAGCTTTTTAAAAAATCCCCAAACCAGGAGTTCCCGTCATGGCTCAGTGGTTCACGAACTCGAGTAGCATCCATAAGGACATGGGTTGGATCCCTGGCCTTACTCTGTAGGTTAAGGACCCGGTGTTGCCGTGAGCTGTGGTGAAGTTTGAAGACACAGCTCAGATCCCACGTTGCTGTGGCTCTGGTGTAAGCCGGTGGCTACAGCTCTATTTGGATCCCTAGCCTGGGAACCTCCATATGCCATGGGTGTTGCCCTAAAAAGACAAAAAGATGAAAAAAAAAAAACAAAACAAAACATCCCCAAGCCTGAGCTAAGCTAAATCCCCCAGATCAATTACATAGGAGCACCCCAGCTGGTCCCAAGAGGGCATCTTGAACTTGGAAATAGATTCCAAGAAGAGGGGAATTCTGACATGGTGTTACAAAATTTTGAGTTATTTAAAAAAAAAAAAAGTATCTATATATTTTAACAAAATTTTATTGAAATATAGTTGATTTATAATGTTGCATTAGCTTCAGGTATATAGCAAAGTGATTCGGTTGTATAGATAGGTAGATAGATAGATTCTTTTTCAGAATCTTTTCCATTATAGGTAACAAGATATCGAATACAGTCCCCTGTATGTCCTTATTGGTTATCTATTTTATATACAGTAGTATGCATATTTTAATCCAAAACGCCTAATTTATCCCTCTCCTCCCCTTTCCCCTTTGGCAGCTGTAAGTTTGCTTTCTATGTAAAAATATTTTAATATATCTTAAAAAGTGTTTTTAATCTTTTAGAGCTGGAGCAGTGGTTCTTTTTTCTTTTCTTTTTTTAAATTTTTTTAGGGCTGCACCTGCTGCCTATGCAAGTTCCTGGGCTAGGGGTCAAATCGAGGCTGGAGCTGCTGGCTTTTGCCACAGCCACCACACCACCAGATCTGAGCCGCATCTGTGATCTACATCACAGCTTGCAGCAATGCCCGATCCTTAACTCACTGAGTGAGGTCAGGTATCAAACCCATATCCTCATGGACACTATGTCAGGTTCTTAACCTGCTGAATCACACCGGGAACTTCTGGAGCAGTGGTTCTTAATCTGAGTGTATGTGGAAGGGTTTGCTCACCAGCAGCTAGGGAGCCCTCTATATACAATGCATATATTACACGTGTATGTGTGATTTATTTATTTATTTCTGAAAAATGCTCAAGCCCCACACCAGGCCCCCTAAATCAGAATTTCTTGGAATAGGAGCCCTGGACAGGTTTATAATTAAAAAAAAAAAAAAAAAACAAACACAGTTTGTTCTTATGTTCACCCGTGGTTAGGAATTATTCATTTAGAGAAACAAAAGCATAAGAATAACCAACATTTTTAAGAGAGGACACTTGTTGAAATAGGCAGTATAAACATATAATAAAAATACTAATGGAGCAGTAATGGAGCTTAGACATATAAATTATAAGACATATAGATTAATTTCCAGAAATTGATATAACTATATTAAAGGCAATGTAGTATGTGGTAAAACTGGCATTTTTTTTTAACCAGAGGAATTATTCGATAGATGATGTTAAGACAGGGTAATCATTTAGAAAAAAATTCATAATATCCCTACCTCACACCATACATCAAAATTAATTCCTGATGGCCTTAAAAGTTTTATGTAAAAATAAAACCATAAAGACTCTTGAAAATATTTGAGGTAAATAATTTTAGAATTGGGGATAAGGCAGGATTTTCTAAGCATGACATAAAGACAGAAAAAATAAAGGAAAGGCAAATGAACTTTATTACTCTCCCCAAAGGTAAAAACCTACCTATGTTAAAAACCATCGGAAGTAAATTGAAGGGTAAATGGTGCACAGCAGAACATATTTGCTATATGTGAAAATATCCTTAATATCAAAACCAGTGTCTTAACTCAAAAAGATCAATAGCCCCCAAAAAGTAAAGGACACAGGACCTGAAAATGTAATTCACAAAAGAAAAGTTACAAATTGAGCAGTGTGGAGTTCCCAGCGTGGCACAGAGGAAACGAATCCGACTAGGAACCATGAGGTTGCGGCTTCGATCCCTGGCCTCGCTCAGTGGGTTCAGGATCCGGCGTTGCCCTGAACTGTGGTGTAGGTCGCAGATGTGGCTTGGATCTGGCGTTGCTGTGGCTGTGGCGTAGGCCGGCAACTACAGTTCTGATTCGACCCCTAGCCTGGGAACCTCCATATGCCGCAGATGCAGCCCTAAAAAGACAAAAAGACAAAAAAAAAAAATTGAGTAGTGCATCTAAAAAGCGTATTTCACCTCGATAAGAATCAAAGACATATACATTAAGACAATAACAAAATGTCACCTTTCCCTAATAGAATCGTTCAAAATAATGGGAATTATGCTAATCTCGGATTGGTTAGGATGGAGGACGATGTCTAAGACTTTACCCTGAGAGAATGATGGATGTATACAAAGTTATAGTTCAGTAACCATATTATTCCTAATGTTTTTTACAATGGTGAAAAAGAAATAAGGACCCATCGTTGGGAGAACTTGGCTACATGCATAATGTTTTTGCTTTTTAAAAAAATGACAGCACAAATATAACAAAATATTAACAGCTGTTAATTGTACATGGCGGGAGTGTAGGTGTCTCTTCTGTTGTTCTTTGTACTTTTCTGTAACTTTAAATTCTTTCCAAATTGTGGTCAAATGCATTGCTCTAGGAGAGTCATTATTGGCCTGGAGACATAATCAAAATATATTTGTAAGGAAGATAAACATAGATTAGAAGAGTATTTGAGTAACAACCCCAATTTTATTTCAAACATACGGATGGATACAAAGAAGAAACTGGTATGCCAAGCTACTTATTTATAAGGAGTTACATAGTTTTTATTTTCTTCTTTGTGCTTTCCTGCCTTCTCTAGAATGAATGGGTATTACGTCTGAAACATACTAAAATCAATATCTAAACATACTTAGAGGGCATGTCTAAATTGCTAGGCTTCATGACTCTGAACAGACCTAAAATTCCTTCTTAGAGCTGCAAAGGTAAATATGAAGAACCAATGGATGTCACACTGGGTGTCACTTGTGAAAAACAGAAACAATGGAGTGGAATTCAGATTTCCTAAGATTCCTACCAGCAAAGGTTCTGATGTTTTTATCCATGCAGTAAGTAGTCCCTGAGCACCACGTTAATCAGGATTCTCGGATTACATGGGGCAGAATCCCAAATCAAAATGACAAGTTTTTTTTGAGGAAAATGCTAATCCCACAGGCTGGTCATCTGGGAGTAGGTGGGCCAGACTCAGCCAAGTCTAGGGACCTGTTGATATCATCAGAGCTTAATCTCGCTCCATCTCTCAGTTCTCCTCTGTGTGGGCTTCCTGCTTAGGCAGACTTTTAATTTATTTATTTATTTTTGTCTTTTTGGGGCCGCACTGCAGCATATAGAGGTTGCCAGGCTAGGGGACGAATCAGAGCTACAGCTTCCAGTCTACACTACAGCCGCAGCAACACCAGATCCAGTGGCTACAGATCTGGTGTGTCACTGCTGTGGCTTGGATGGGTTCGATCCCTGGCCTGGGAACTTCCACATGCTGCAGGTGCAGCGATAGATAGATAGGTAGATAGATAGATAGATAGATAGATAGATAGATAGATAGATAGATAGATAGATAGATAGACAGACAGACAGACAGACAGACAGACAGCTAGACAGACAGACAGACAGATAGATTGATCCATCCATCCATCCATCTTAGGAGAGAACAAAAAGGAGCCCACACGGAGAAAAAAAAAAAAAAAAAACCACTCTAGCTAACCAAGCCAAATTGACCATCCTGCCACAGTTAGCTTGCTTCCAGAACTCTCAAGCCTTGTCCCATTTCACATGCTGTCTTGACACAACGCTCCAGCCCCCAAAGGCAACCTGGACTCTCCTTCTGGTAGACCCATCTCCATCACAGAGACTGAGAAGTGGGTACTTGATCCTCTACAGCATCAAAACAAAGGTTTAGAGACAGTAGCATTTCAGGTCCGGTCATGTTTATTGACTTCCTCTATTCAGAAATACTTTGCAGACCTGATGCATAAAGCAGGGAACAGCAGGAAGAGGCCTGAAGAATCTCTGGGAATATTTTAGGAAAGCAAGTCCAGGAACAGACCGAACTTTCTCCCCAACTTGTCAAGGGGTGCTTGGAGCCGTTATGTCACAGGGAACCATTTAGGGCCCCTCACCATGTGCCCAGCACTGAGTTATTCATTTTACACACTCGAAGCCAGTGACTCCTCTCCACAATCTATTGTTCTGCCCATTAAAGAGAGGAGGAAGCTGGTGGCCTGTTAAAGACCCAGCATTGCCGCAGGTGTGGTGCAGGTCTCAACTGCAGTGCGAGTTCGATACCTGGCCCTGGAACTTCCACATGCTGTGGGTGCAGCCAAAAATCCAGAGAGAGGAGGAAGCTAAATCCTGGAGATTAAGTCATCTATCCAAAGTTGGCCAGCTAGTTCGTGCCAAGGACAGGATTGAACCAGGGCCTCGGTCACATTCCCCAACTCCACACTTTATTGGGCTGCCTTGGCAAAAAAAAGGAAAAGCATTTCTATTTTTGGAGTCTCAGGCTGGTGGCTGAGGGAAGCATCGGGTGACATCTGGGCTCTATTTGCAGCCCATGTTTGCTCATCCTACCATCCTGGCAAACATATTTCTCTCCCTGTAGTTTCCTGGACATCATCGTTACACTGGGCAAAGGCTGATGCCTCCATCCCTAAGTTTCTGCCCCATAAAAAAAGCAATTGTATAACATTATGGGACACCCCCCCCCAGCCCCGTCACTCTCTGGACCTACCATCCTCCCTGTTATCAAAGCTGCGTTGCAGGCAAAAGAGCCTTTTTGTTTTTTGTTTGTTTGTTTTGTTTTGTTTTTTGTCTTTTTGCCTTTTCTAGGGCCGCTTCCCACGGCATATGAAGGTTTCCAGGCTGGGGGGCTAATCGGAGCTGTAGCTGCCGGCCTACGCCAGAGCCACAGCAACGTGGGATCCAAGCCATGTCTGCAACCTATACCACAGGTCGAGGCAACACCAGATCCTCAACCCACTGAGCAAGGCCAGGGATGGAACCTGCAACCTCATAGTTCCTAGCTGGATTCGTTAACCCCTGCGCCACGAAGGGAACTCCCAAAAGAGCCTTTTTGTATCAGAGAGATGGCACTGCTCCTTACTCCTCAGCACATAAT
The DNA here is from genome assembly GCF_016906955.1 of Phacochoerus africanus. Lineage (NCBI taxonomy): Eukaryota > Metazoa > Chordata > Mammalia > Artiodactyla > Suidae > Phacochoerus > Phacochoerus africanus. The sequence continues at coordinate 27,332,883 of NC_062548.1, forward strand.
GTCCAAGTGGCCCCAAGCAATCAATTCTAGAAAATTAGCAGTGTGTATGAGTCAGCTCAGACAAAATGCCATGACAAAATGCCACAGGCTGGGTGGCTTCATCAACAGAGTTTATTTCTCCCAGTTCTGGAGGCTGGAAATCTGCCCTCAGGATGCCAGCAGGGTCAGGTTCTGGGGAGAACCCTCTTTCTGGCTTGTAAACAGCCACTGTCTTCTCAGAGGGCAGAAAGCAAGGGGCTGGGGAGGGGGGAAGGGAGAGAGAGAGAGAGAATGCAAGGCTCTCTTCTTCCTTCCCTTTTTATAAGGGCACTAATCCCATCCAAAGGCCCCCACCCTCATGACCTTGTCAAAATCCAATTACCTCCCAATATTATCACACTGGGGGTTAGCGTGTCAACATAGGGGCAGGGGCAGTCAACAGGACACAATTCAATTGATTGCACACTCCCAAATGAAACAGAAATTCACTCCTAAAACCCCATGGCAGACTAATGCAAGTTGGTAAAACAAGAGCTGGAAGGCAATACACTTCCGGTTCTGTACGAAAGCAGTAATAAATAATAATATCAACAGCTAACACTGACTGAGACCTTGCCCTGTACCAGGAACCATTTAAAATATTTTACATGCAACATCTTAAAATAGTACACTGAGGTTGGTACTATTACACGTCCATTTTACAGAAGAAGAAAGTGGAGTCTCAGCGAGTTGGGATGAACTTCCCTGAAATGATACAGTTAGTGGGTGGTATCAGGATTTGACCCAGGCAGTCTGGCTCCAGAGCCCTTGCACTTGACTTCATTGTGCTGCCTTCCTAGTAGCTATTCTTTAGGGGAAGAGTTCAATTAACCTTCTCCTTCTCTTCTTGGAGCACAGACACAGGGAGAGGTACAACAAGGCATAGCACTGGGTGTTCTTGGGCAAGTGTCTTTCTTTTTTTTTTTTTTTCTTTTTTCATCTTTACAAATGTCTTCACTTCACTTTTTTTTTTTTTTTTTTACTATATAATGATTTTTATTTTTTCCATTATGGTTGGTTTACAGTGTTCTGTCAATTTTCTACTATACAGCAAAGCGACCCAGTCACATGCATATATACATGCATTCTTTTTCCCACATTATCCTCCATCAGGCTCCGTCACAAGTGACTAGATATAGTTCCCAGGGCTACCCAGCAAGAATCTCATTGCTCATCCATTCCAAAGGTAATAGTTTGCATCCGTGAACCCCAGACTCCCAGTCCATCCCACTCCCACTCCCTCCCCCTCCCCCTTGGCAACCACAAGTCTGTTTTCCAAGTCCATGCGTTTCTTTTGTGTAGAAAGGTTCATTTGTGCTGTATATTAGATTCCAGATATATTGGACACGTTTCTTAACCTATCTGGGCCTGTTAAACAACCAGTAGTATTTACTTCATAAGGTCAGTGTCAATACCTTAATGAAATAAAAGATGTTATGTCTTACTATGCCATGTAGCATATAATAAGCACTCAAAACAATTAGCTAGAAGTAGTACTATTATTATGCCTTCAGAGAGGCTCTCTATAACCCTCTGGTCACATGCCTGGCCACTCCTTGTCCAATAGGAAGCTATACCAGCAAAGCCACTAGGGTCCCTGGGCTCCGTGCTTGGCACCATGTAGGTGCTTAGTAAACATTAGTTAAATGAACGAATGAATGGCCCAAATAGCCACCAGCTCCAATGACTGAGTCTTCTCTCTCCTCCCTGGAATGCACATTGATTTGTTCTGGATTTCTTGATAATTAATCTCTTGACAAAATTTAAGACCTGTTAATTACCCCTGATTAATTAGGGTGAACTTTTTAATTGCTTCCCTAAGCTGAAATCCATTGTCAATAGGCCCCATAATTAGTGACCCAGTAATCAGTTTTAAACCAATTATCCCAGAGTAACAAGTAAAACTAGGCAAGAAGCACCCCAGGGGCTTGGGCCAATTTCAGTGGAACTCAGAATAATACAAATTGGCACTCGTATGGGTGAGGAAGGCATGCTCAGTGTAATTGGAAATACGGATACTCATATTCTCTTGGGTGTTTTGTCTGTCTCAGTTTTCACCACCACGTTATTTGAAACCCACAAAATAAGTGTATTTCCTACTCACCCAATCAAAGGCCTGGAGCAGCATCGTACAGTTGCCAGACAGCCTTTGGGTACAATTATGGCCAACACATCAGGTTGTGCAGGTTGTGTACTGCACAACTCCAGGGTGTCATTCACACTGTGGTCCATGTGAATAGCACAGCTGAAGGCTGTGCACTGCATTATCTGGGTGCAATAACCTGTGGGTCACATGGTGCAATATTGGCACCTGATCACAAAGAATTGCCCCAAAGGGAGTGATGGCTTGAAGGCCCTCTCAGTGCTCTCAAAATGGGGGCATACAAGTGCCAGCGACTTTTCATGCTCTGTCTAGAACTCTAGAGCTATGGACTTATATCACATGCACATTTAATTTCTGCAAATCTACTTGGATTTGAAAAGAAAATTAAGGAAAAGAAATAATAGCCTAAATAGTACAGGCAATTCTTCCTGCCACTTCATTCAATAAGTGCACACCCTAGAGTGAGACTGAAAAAGGGCCTTGAATCTGCTATTCCTTGTGTGCCTCTCATAAAGAAAATATGCCATGTGCAGTATTTAAAGATTGGTGCTTCTTAAACAGCAGGACCTTCAGGAGTTCCTATTGTGGCACAACGGAAATGAATCCGACTAGGAACCATGAGGTTGCGGCTTCAATCCCTGGCCTCGCTCAGTGAGTTAAGGATCCAGTGTTGCCGTGAGATGTGGCGTAGGTTGCAGACGTGGCTTGGATCTGCATTGCTGTGGCTCTGGTGTAGACCAGCAGCAACAGCTCCAATTGGACCCCTAGCCTGGGAACCTCCATGTGCCGTGAGTGCGGCCCTAAAAGGTCAAAAGACAAAAAATAATAAAAATAAAAATTAAAAAATACACAGGACCTTCAAACCAGCCATTCATTTGATGCCTATTGAAGAAATGAAGATTTTTCTCCCAGAGTGGAGGAAAACCGGCTGGGCTCGTCTTTTTATTTTATTTTTTGGTCTTTTTGTCTTTTTAGGGCTGCATCCATAGCATGTGGAGGTTCCCAGACTAGGGGTCTAATCTGAGATGTAGCCACCGGCCTGCACCACAGCCACAGCAATGCCAGATCCAAGCCTCATCTGTGATCTACACCACAGCTCACAGCAACACCAGATCCTGAACCACTGAGCAAGGCCAGGGATCGAACCCTCATCCTCATGGATGCTAGTCATGTTGGCTAACCTCTGAGCCACAACAAGAGCTCCTGGGCTCATCTTTTTAAAAGACGATATAACAATCTCTAACATGGTACCTGCCCGAGCAATTCAAGAATAACTTTGGCAGTGTGAGATTTTTTTTTTCCTTTTCTACTACTTGTGACCCTGATGTCCTTATCAGGAAGCAGAATTTCGGTTTGGGAAGGTGCTAATTGACCCAGGAACGCTTTCTCTCAAAGCCGAAGATTCCAAGTAGACCAGTTGGTTCTCAAGATATGGCTGCCTTAGAGTTACCCAGGAAGATTGGGTTTTGAAATGCAGATTCCTGGTCCCCACTCCAGACTTACTACTTCAGAATATCTATGTAGGTGGCCTCACAGTCTGCATTATTACAAATTCCATGTGGTTGTGAGATATACTCTCAGCCATAAGCTCAGGTAAGGCCAGGGATTTATTCATGGCTCTGTCTTCGGAGGCTGGTATCAGCCTGGTCCAAGGCAAATGTGAAACAGATATTAGTTGACGGAATGAGTCCTTTGTTTGTATTTAGTGATCCACAGGGTTAAGACATCAAACAAGATGGGCCTTAGGTAAGAAGAGGACTAGATCTACCTCGTCTGCCTTCTCGGTGCATCCTCAGGACCCGAGCCTGGGACCTGCCTCAGGAACCTGTGTGGGTCAGCGTGTTCCTGCACCCACTTCACAGAGGACAGCAGCTCCCCGAAGCCATTAGCCATTCATTTAGTGCCTAATCCTCTAATCCAACTGCTGGCTGATGTGCCAAGTGAGAAATATGCAGAGACACCAGCCACTTGTTCCCAGAGCTATTTCCAGCTGGTGAGAAGGAAGCAGCTGGGGAAGAGGCTTTAGGTTCTGTTCTCTGATCTAGGAAATCCTAGAGTAATACTGGGTTGTGGCTTCCCTATTTAGACCCTTCTGGCCTTGGGGTTCCTCCAAGAGGAGTTCCTAAAATGATGAGGACAACTGCAACCGTCCTAGGAGGTCTAGGTGCTGAGAAATGCAGCAGGATGGTTCTACATTGAGAATGTCCTCAGACTGCCATGCTTTGCCCAAATATCTCATTCATTCAGCAGTATTTATTAGGCCAGGCTCTGCTTGAGTTGGGATCCATCAAGATCCTTGTCTTTGCAGAGCTGCCAACAAGCCTTCTGCACTTCCAGGACTATCCCTTTAGCAGAGGATGGATCCTCTCTCTGGGTCTGAACTGCCCACCCAGCCATGATCCCTTGCAGCACTCCTTCCCAGGCTTTCTTACTCCTTAGTGAAAATCTGGGTAGGGCTAGTGATTTGACTGTATAAACAGCGGTCCTAAGAGTTTGGACCTGACCCAACAGAAATGTCAGCAATCCTCCAGCATCTGATGCTTCCATTCCCTATGCCAGATGTCTCCACCTGTCCCCCAGATCTCCTCTCCATCCCCTTTCATCCTGATCTCTGCCCCAGATGCTGAGCTGTGTGTATTATACCCACCAGCTTCCAGGTCCTCTTGCTTCCAGTTGGGTTTGGCCAAGGGGAGGCACCAGTAGCAGCAGATGGCCGGAAGGTCAGGACATTGATTTCTCTGGGAACCTCTCAGAGAGATTTGCTGTCCCTAACTCTCCCAATCCCTCCTCCCTTCAGGTGTAGGTGATAACAAGTCCATTGCCAGTCCCAGGTCCCACCGTCTTCCTGAGGCTCCCTGGAATCCTACTTCCAATTTGCAATTCGTTTCTTTCTTAGTAAATCCTCCTCGAGTTGTACTCATTTGAAAGGGCCATCTGTTTTCTCAGCAGAACATGACTGATACACACGCTCTCCCCAATTTTTCTCATAGACTTTCTGTAAGAAGCTAAAACCAAACTTGTAAACTCAGTTCTTCAGGCTGCTTCTGGCTCACAGATGTGTCTTCTTGAGCTTTGACCAAGTTGGCCCTCGTATGCTTTTATATTTGGAAAAAAAAATTTTTTTTGAACAACCAAAACATCAAGGTGATTCACAGAAAAATCACACTTTAAGCTTCTCTTGAAAAATTGGAATTTCTGGCACCACTAGACCTATGGTTCTGCATCAGTGGTGTAGAGCTAAGTGTTACCTGCCCTCTGAACATGGAACATGGAACAGAAAATAATTTCCTATTAGCTTCAGTCTCCACTACTCCCTACAATCTTTGTTATTGAGATTATACTTTGCCTGTCATTTTTTGTTGTCCTGTTTTTCTTAGAGTTAAGAGGGAAATAATTTTTTTTTTGTTCCTATGTTTGGTAAAAATTTTGAAAATAAAAGCTAAACCAGAGGCGGAGGGAGGGGTATACCAGTTACGAGCAAATTTCTTTGTAGAAATGAAGATGATTCCAGAGTTCCAGGTGTGGCTCAGCAGTAACAATCCCAACTAGTATCATGAGGATGTGAGTTCAAACCCTGGCCTCACTCAGTGGGTTAAGGATCCGCTGTTGCCCACCCTCGGTTCACCTTGAACCGAGCAGGCAAGTTGTTGAGTCCCCAGCATTTTCCTGTGGAAGCAACATCACAAAGGGGCCTTGGCTAACTGGCCAAAAATTCCTTTCTTTTTTTCTTTCCAACCGGTGATATGACCACTGATCTGTGTGAGGCCCCTCACTGAGCCCTTTTAGCCCCACCTCCTTCCCTTTTAGCCCCACCCCTTCCCTTTTAGCCCTGCCCTTCCCTTTTAGCCCCACCTCCTTCCATTTAGCCCCACCCCTTCCCTTTTAGCATTGCCCCCCCCCCGGGGCGGGGGGAGGGAGGTACACCACAGACCCGCAGTGTTGGTGTTTTTAGGATCCATCCCTGTTACTCTCAGTGCTACTAGTGTGACTTCTGCCAAGTCCTCCAGGCTCTGCCTGTCACCCTCCCAGTGACGGACCCCGAGACACCCACAGTGAGTGCTACGGGGAGCATTCTCCCCCAACGTCTCCTTCTTCGGGAGCAGGTTTGCTGGTTTATTTCATTTTATTTTGGCTTTTTAATTCCACACCCTCAGCATATGGAGGCTCCCAAGCTAGGGGTCGAATTGGAGCTGTAGCCTTTGGCCTACACCACAGCCACAGCCACATGGGATCCGAGCCGCGTCTGCGACCGACACCACAGCTCATGGCAACGCCGGCTCCTTAACCCACCGAGTGAGGCCAGGGAGCAAACCTGCATCCTTAGGGATACTAGTCACATTCATTTCTGCTGAGCCACGAAGGGAACTCTTTCTTTTTTTTTCCTTCCAGGTTTGCTGATTTAGAGGGCACTTACAGATGACTAGTCTGCCTTAGCCCTGCCAGGGTGCCATGCAGCAACCCCTACCCCACCACCCCATCTCCCAACCCCCTCCCACCCCGGCACAGCCTGCTTTTTCTTCAGCAGGACGGAAGGTTCCTGGAAGCTCGCTCTCCACCAGAGCCTGGTACATCTCGCTTTCTAATGTCACCCGTCTAAGTGCGAAAGAATATCTTAGTATTATTTAATTGGCATTTCTCTCATTACCAAATGATTTGAACCTCTCTCCTTATCTTATTCGCCTTTCAGATTTCAAAATTCCTTTTATACCAATGTACCTCCTGTGGAATTAGTACCAAGCATCATTTCAGAAGCTTGGGAGGGAAGGTGGAGCTTCCCACATCCCCTCAGGACTATGAGGGCTAAGAAGAGGGATTCCCTCAGATGGGCTTCCTGTAGAACAGAGGCAGGTCCCTCTGTTAGTGGCTGACCATTCCTATGAGCCCGCATGAAGCATGAAAAGAGGCCTCTGACATCCTTGCCTTGTCCGGGGCTGTAGCACTAGACCGCTGGCCCCAACCAAGTTCATGGTCCTTAGCCCATCTTGTCCAAGTACAGCCTCGCGTTGCCTCTTAGACCTGACCTTGACCTCCAAATACCTTCACATTGGGATAAGGGTTTCAATATATGAACTTGGGGGACACCAATATGCCATCCATTGCCCTTCCTTTGGCTGCAAGTAACAGGACACACCAGGGAAATCATGGAAAAGCTACTAGGAGATCAGCACTGGTGGAGGCTCCAAACATCCAATCCTCAGCAAAGACAGAGCTGAGAACGTGAGGGAGGGTGCTCCCAGCAATGGCTTTGGGCCCCTTCCCTCCGCAGCAGTGGCCCCTGGAGTGTGTGCAGTGACGAGACCATCCATTGAGCTATAGAAAGAAAATATTCCAATTTCTATTTCCATTTAGCTTTTTCTCACTTTGTTTCCTCTTTTGGTATGCTTTGTAATATAAATACTGGTAGTATACGTGTATAATTTATCTTTTTCTCTTTTTAGGGCCACACCTGCAGCATATGTCAGCTCCCAGGCTAGGAGTAGCATAGGAGCTGCAGCTGCTGGCCGACGCAGCATCAGCAACATCAGATCTGAGCCGCATCTGTGACCTACACCACAGCGTGGGGCAACAGCAGATTTTTAACCCACTGATCGAGGCCTGGGATCACACCTGCATCCTCACAGACACTAGCTGGGTTCTTAACCTGCTGAGCCACAACAGGAACTCCCTATACTTGTATAATTTGGAAATAAATTAGTGTACACCTATCGGGGCTTATGATCAAAAATTTTCTATTAGCGAAGAAATATACTATAGGTCCTTTCTCCTTAAAATATACTTCAAGAACCCATAGCAGAGGCACCACCTGGGCATTTCTTAGAAACACAGGCTCTCAGGCCTTACCCCAGACCTACTGAACCAGAATCTGCCTTTTTATAAGACACCCATTGGGAGTTCCCATTGTGGTGCAGTGGAAACAGATCTGACTAGAATCCATGAGGATGCAGGTTCGATCCCTGGCCCCACTCAGTGGGTTAAGGATCAGCATTGCTGTGAGCTGTGGTGTAGGTGGCAAACACAGCTCAGATCCTGCATTGCTGTGGCTGTGGCATGGGCACGCAGCTGTAGCTCGGATTTGACCCCTAGCCTGGGAACATCCATATGCCATGGGGGTGGCCCTACAAAGAAAAAAAGACACCCATTGGCTGGTGGGCAAAAGTGAGAAGTGCCACTTTCAAGCACTGCCATTGATACGGCTGACCTCGAGCTTCTGTCCATGCAAAATTCCAGACTTAGAGGAGAAGGACGATCCACCCCTGGACCTATCAGCTCTTGCTACGAGGGGGTCAGGTTCACTTGGCAGGTACACAACGACTGAGAACCATCTCCATGGAAAGAAAAGTGATCTCGATACGTCCAGAAAAGACCACCCAGGAGTATCCACGACACATTCTGTAAACATGTGGCCTGCGTAATTCTTCCCCTGAGAGAGAGGGTGGCACTCTGGCTGGGCATCCACGGATCCAACAAACATGATTCAGGTGACTGGGCCTCCACGCAAGCCCAACCCCAAACTCCTTTTAAAGCATCTCAGCCTGGCCCCGTGGGAAGAGGCTTCAGCCTTGTTACCTGACCTTGAGCCTCAGATCCTTTTATAGATGCACCTGAGTCAGCTAGGGTCTGGCTGGAGCCAGTGCATCACAGGTGAACCACTGAGAATTTTCCCAGCCTCTCCCTTTGGGTCCTTGGTGTGTCATCTAATTAACATGTTCTGCCCTGGTCTCTCCAGTGTATCAGTGTTTTGGCAATGAGCATGAATCACAAGTTTCCGTTGGCTCAAGACCCCCACCGCACAGGGATCTTCATTCCCCAGCCATTTCTCTCTGGGAGTCCCCAGTGGGAAGCCCTGCATGTCCCCATGCACCAGGCTGTCACCTGCAGCCACCATGCAGTCCTGCTGTCCTCTCTCTCCCTTTTCAGTTTCCGCCTGTTGTCTCTACAGAGATGCTTGAAGCCATCCATTAAAATGTCCATGCCAAGGAGTTCCCGTCGTGGCGTAGTGGAAACGAATCCAATTAGGACCCAGGAGGTTGCGGGTTCGATCCCTGGCCTCACTCAGTGGGTTAAAAGGATCCAGCATTGCCATGAGCTGTGGTGTAGGTCACAGGCGTGACTCGGATCTGGCATTGCTGTGGCTGTGGTGTGGGCCAGCGGCTACAGCTCCGATTAGACCCCTAGCCTGGGAACCTTCATATGCCGCGGGTGCGACCCTAAAAAAAGACCTACAAAAAAAAAAAAAACGACATGTCCGTGCCAAGCACGCTGTCCTAAAATCTTCGTGGATTTCCCTTGTGGTGCAGTGGGTTAAGGATCTGGCATGGTTACTGCTGCGGCTCGGGTTGCCACTGTGGCGAGGGTTCAATCTCTGGCCCAGGAACTTGCACATGCCGAGGTGTAGCCAAAAAAGTAAATAAATAAAGTCTCCAAAACTCAGGGCTCCTGGATTCTCAGGGTTCTTTCCAAAAATATGGAGAAGGACATCTTTTCCAATTCTGGGCAGCACCCTTTGACCCAAAGGCTCAGAGATAATATGCTGCATCTATAGTTTTGCAAAATGTCAGTCTTGAAAAATGAGAGTCCGCAGCTCTAGTATCTCCCAAACCCCTACATTTTGGAACCAGGGCCTTTTATTTCCTTCGTCCTCTTTCTCTCTCTGGCTTCTTTCCTCTACTAAATTCTTTCACCTCCTTCAATTTAAAAACAAACATTTATGGGAGTTCCCGTTGCGGCTCAGTGGTTAACAAATCCAACTAGGAACCATGAGGTTGCAGGTTTGATCCCTGGCCTCGCTCAGTGGGTTCAGGATCCGGCGTTGGCGTGAGCTGTGGGGTAGGTCGCAGACGCGGCTCGGAGCTGGCATTGCTGTGCCTGGGGTGTAGGCCAGTGGCTACAGCTCTGATGAGACCCCTCTCCTGGGAAACTCCATATGCCCTGGGTGCAGCCCTAAAAACACAAAAGACAAAAAAATAAAATAAAAACAAACATCTATGAATGTGAAAGGCTATAGATGGAGAGTGGCAGCAGGAGGGGATGGTTACGGAGAGATGGAGTGTTATTTTTACTCGCATTAGCGAGTAAAAAATGCCCTGTTACAAGTATAACCTTATTATTTTCTTATCACTTCCTCCCTCCAGGTAATTTGCTTTTCTGCAGTTGATCTATAAGCCTTATAAAGCGCCACAGCAACTCCTCCTATAGTTGGATACCCAGCTTCTTGGAGCTGGTAGGAATGAACACGATAGGCGGGGATGGTCAGCGCAGAGTCAGGACATGGCAGAGGTCCAGGGGGAGGAACCCGTGGACATTGGCTCAGGGATGTCACACACCCCCCCCCCGGCTTTGGGAAGCACTGCTGCTGTATCCTGACACGGCCCATGTCTTTTGTTTTGTTTTGTTTGCACCATGCATAATCACTTTGTTTGTTCTAGGTAAATACCCCACGAGGTTCAGTAGCTTCTGCAGCTAAAATATTCTCTACCAGCCTCCAACAGGCCTCCCTCAGAAAAACTAAAATCCAGGTGCATCCTTGTCAAGTTTAGGCAAACTGCAGGACTGGGGTCCATCCAGAGCAACAGCTCCAGACGTTCCCGTCGTGGCTCAGTGGTTAACGAATCCCGACTGGGAACCATGAGGTTGCAGGTTCGATCCCTGGCCTTGCTCCGTGGGTTAAGGATCCAGCGTTGCCATGAACTGTGGTGTAGGTCGAAGATGTGGCTCGGATCCCGCACAGCTGTGGCTGCTCCGATGAGACCCCTAGCCTGAGAACCTCTATATGCAGCGGGAGCAGCTCTAGAAATGGCAAAAAGACCAAAAAAAAAAAAAAAAGCAACAGCTTCATCCTCTAAGGGTAGGGGTCGAGGGTGAGGCCCCTGTGTTTGCCTTGGGGAAGGGCTAGCCCTGCCCACATGCCTTTGCTTTGCTCCTTGAAGAGGCAGGGACAACGTGTTTGAAGCAAACCTGGGCCCTCACCTGATAGGCTAACTAATATCTAAGAGGATGGAGGTCTCTGTGTTAGTTGCACAACTTCATGATGGTAATTAACCCATTTTTCAACCACTTGTGGGATCTGCCCATCGATCTCTAAGTGATGACCTTGCCTACACCTTTGTTCCGTGGTTATGATGCCTCCCAGATTTCCAAAGGCCGGGATCCTGAGGCTATTTCTTACTTTTTATTTCTTCTGCCTCAGGCAAGCTAACATTCCTTCTCTTTGGCTTCAAACTGAGCTTTCTCTTGACGCAGGTAGCCAGGTCCAAAAAGCCTACAGACTAACTCCCCCAAAGACGAGACTGGCCATGTGGAATTGGCTTAATGCAGAAGGATGAGCCTTTCCCCAACTCCCCCAGACTCCCTCAGGCACCGACCAGAGTGCCACAATCCTAACCACCTCCCAGACACAGTAGCTGTCCAGCTGCTACCTCCCAGCAGTCAAGCGGCCTCTCTCCTAATGCAGAAAGTGGACAAGGTTTTGCAAGCAGACTGTAAACTGATAAACCGTCCAGTTTATCTGCAGGGGGCTATACTTAAGTAAATGAATTCCCTGTTGAAATTCTTCTTTGAGGAGTTCCTGTCATGGAAATTAATCTAACTAGTATCCATGAGGATGCAGGTTCGATCCCCAGCCTCGCTCAGAGGGTGAAGGATCCGGTGCTGCCGTGAGCTGTGGTGTAGGTTGCAGATGTGGCTCGGATCTGGTGTGGCTGTGGCTGTGGTGTAGGCTGGCGGCTATAGCTCCGAGTGGACCCCAAGCCTGGGAACCTCCATATGCCACAGGTGGGGCCCTGAAAAGACCAAAAAAAAAAACAAACAAACATTCTTCTTGACAGCAAAGAAAAAAGTATGCAAGAAATGGGCTGGCTGAGAGGATCACCATTAATGCAGAGCGTCCATTTCTGAATTCTTAGATTTACGCACTACAAGAGGAAACTGGTTCATGGGAGCGTACTTGAGCATGCACCCCTCCTCCCATCATTGCTGCTAAATAGAGACTTTCTAACTAATGTCAACTGAGAATTTCTGCCCTGACTTTGCTATGCACCTATAACTTGCATAATTACTCCTGGGGAACCTGCATTCTAGGTTTGACCAAGCTTCACCTGGAGACATTTGAGAGTGAAGGATTCTCACTCTGTTGGTGGGAGTACAAGTTGGTGCAGCCACTATGGAAAACAGCATGCGGGTTCCTAAAAAAACAAAAAACAAAACAAAAATAGAGTTATCATGTGATCTAGCAATCCCACCCCTGGGCAGCCACCTGGTGAAATTATGAAGAAAACCATAATTTCAAAAGATACATGCACCCCCATGTTCATAGTAGCACTATTTATGATAGCCAAGACTTGTAAGCAACCTAAACATCAACAGATGAACGGATAAAGATCATATATGCATACGTGTGTGTGTGTGTATATATAATGGACTATTAGCCATAAAAAAAGAATAAAATCATGCCATTCATGTTGCTGCATTATCATATCAAGTGGAGAAAGTCGAAAAAGACAAGTATCACTTAAATGTGGAATCTAATACATGATACAAAGGAACTTACTTACAAGACAGAAATAGACTCACAGACATAGAAAACAAACTTATGATTACCAGAGGGGAAAGGGGGTGGGGAGGGATAAATTGGGAGTTTGAGATTAGCAGATACAAACTACGATATATGAAGCAGATAAACAACAAGGTCCTCCTGCGTAGCACAGGGCCCTATATTCAATATCTTATAATAACCTAGAATGAAAAATAACCTATACTACGATAGGTCACATTAATAACCTCTAATATGAAAAATAATATGTGTATGTGTATAACTAAATCACTTTATTGTCCACCAGAAATAAACACAACATTGTAAATCAACGGTACTTCACAATTTTTTAAAAGCCAGGGAGTTCCTGTCGTGGCTCAGTGGTTAGCGAATCCAACTAGAAACCATGAGGTGGCGGGTTCGATCCCTGGCCTTGCTCAGTGGGTGAAGGATCCAGCATTGCCGTGAGCTGCGGTGTGGGTTGCAGACACGGCTTGGATCCCATGTTGCTGTGACTCTGGCGTAGGCCGGTGGCTACAGCTCCAATTCGACCCCTAGCCTGGGAACCTCCATATGCCACGGGAGCCGCCCCAGAAATGGCAAAAAGACAAAAAAAAAAAAAAAAAAGCCAGGCTGAAAAAAAGAAAAGAAAAGAAAGTAGAGGGTTATATTTTCAAGAACCACTCCTCTAGGAATGGTTAACACTGATCCATCAACCTATTGGTACCATTTAATACAGTTAGAACAAATTCTGGGCAAGCTGTATCTATTTAACTTAGGGGTAAATATTATATATGAGTGAATACTTAACTCCTCGTGGCGCCTCTCTCTTCTATGAGAGGTAAGTTAATAAAAATCCATCCTCCCCTTCCCAGCCCCCAGGCCGTAATGAGCTTCCCAACAGCTCTCTCCAAACCATTGTTTACCGAAGAAGCGAAGAAGCGACAGTCTACTTTCCCTTGAAGTAAAATTGGGGTGGGGGGAGACATTTTCCCGCCAGAATTCTTTAAAACTTCCCAAATTGTTCACATCAGTTCACTAAACAGAAATGTAGCCTGGCCCACCCTCAAAAGAGAGGGTCTCGATGATTCATTGTTTTACAGGACACCTTCTCAAAATGTTTGCTAGTTTTATTCTTTTACTTAAAAATTTAAAAAACTCTTATAATTATATCATAAATTATATTATAATTACTTAAAAAATTTTAAAACTACTATAATTATATCATAAATTGTAATTATAATTGACATATAACATTTTAGTTTCAGGTTTACAACATAATTTTTCAATACTTGTATATATTGCAGAATGATCACTGCAATACGTTTAGTTAACATCCATCATCACCATATGATAGCTTTCTTTTTTTTTTTTTTTGCTTTTTAGGGCAGTACCTGTAGCATGTGGAAGTTCCCGGGCTAGGGATGAAACTGGAGCCACTAGCCTATGCCAAGAGCCACAGCAACACCCCAGATCCGAGCTTTGTCTGCAACCTACACTGCAGCTCACAGCCACGCTGGATCCTTAATCCACTGAGTGAGGCCAGGGATCGAACCCACATCCCCATGGTTACTAACCAGTTTCATTACCTCTGAGTCACAATGGGAACTCCGATAGCTTTATTCTTAATCCATTTCAGGCTTCACTCTTCTGACCTTAGAAGCAAGCAAAATGGAGTACACCTTCTATTCTACTGACCAGCATTATACCCTCTTTCTCCTAAAGGAAAAACATAAAACTGCTTGCCACTCTCCTTGGTCCTTAATCCATGGAGAGGAAGTGGCTGCAGAATAGTGCAAACATAGTGTCCATCCACTTTTTCAACAAGCTTTCATGTGGATGCAGATACAAGTCTACACAGTGTCTGGGTCCCAGGAACAAAGGTGGAAAAAGCTGGTCCCTGACTGCAAAGAAAGTGATTTCCGGGAGTTCCCATCATGGCTCAGTGGTTAACGAATCCAACTAAGAACCATGAGGTTGTGGGTTCGATCCCTGGCCTTGCTCAGTGGATTAAGGATCCAGCATTGCCGTGAGCTGTGGTGTAGGTCGCAGGCACGGCTTCAATCCCACATTGCTATGGCTCTGGTGTAGGCCAGTGGCTACAGCTCTGATTGGACCCCTCGCCTGCAAACTTCCTTGTATTGCAGGAGCGGCCCTAGAAAAGGATAAAAAAAAAGGGGGGGGATTTCCGAACCTAGAAGCACATATTAAAAATACAGATTCCATATTCTTGGCTTCCCAAGTGAGTCAGAGTCCCTAGAGGTGGGGGCCCCAAAAGGTGTTTTAACAAAGTCCCAGCAGATTCTGACACAGTCAAGTGTTCCGATTACTACCAGCAGAAAACTTGAATTAACGGAGATGAGAGGAAAGAAACAACTCAGGACAATGGACTTTTTGGTAAAGATAGGCCACATTCCTGCTGGGGTGTCTGGCAAGCTGCTAGATGCTGACACAGGGAAGTGAAAGCCAACAGGAGTAACAAGAATCCCTGGACTCAGCAGAAGAGGGACCCTGCCCCGATGGAGGCTGGGCTGCTTCCTCCTAGTTCAGCTGCTTAGAATTAGACTTTGCACTCAACCAGCTCCTTTTGCAAGTCTCTCCCCGATATAAACACACATTTTAAAAATGCTTCCTTAACCCACATCCTCTTTCAGGTTGTATCATGCAAGATTCTTCACCTTTCACCCACTCCGATCTGACCTCTGCTCCAGCTTCTCCATAGAAACCATTCTTACTAAGGTGATAGGTAACACACTTGCTCCTAAATCCAGGAGGCCTTTCTCAGTCTTTATATCATGTGATGTCTATACACCATCTGGCACTTTCGTCCATGGCTTCCACCTTGAAATTCCCTCTTCCGGAGTTCCCGTCGTGGCGCAGTGGTTAACGAATCCGACTAGGAACAATGAGGTTGCAGGTTCGGTCCCTGCCCTTGCTCAGTGGGTCAACGATCCGGCGTTGCCGTGAGCTGTGGTGTAGGTCACAGATGTGGCTCAGACCCCGCGTTGCTGTGGCTCTGGTGTAGGCCGGTGGCTACGGCTCCGATTAGACCCCTAGCCTGGGAACCTCCATATGCCGCGGGAGTGGCCCAAGAAATAGCAAAAAGACAAAAAAAAAAAAAAAAAGAAATTCCCTCTTCCATTGGCTTCCAAGACTTGGATGTAGATACAAGTCCATTTTGCCTTCCAGCTCTTTATCTGTGGGAGATATTAAAAAGCAACAAAAACCAACGTGGAGGTGGGACAAGGGTGGGAGAGGGTGGGGGGGTGGTGAAAATATTTTGTCCAAGGTTTTGCTCCTGGCATATAGCTGGTTCAATAACATCTCTAATTTCTCAGCCCTCCCTGTATCCACACTCTGTAATGTGATTTTGTAGCTCCTCCTACCCCTGCAACTTGTTTTAGCCAATGGCAATTTAGCAGTTGTGACATCAACAGAAGCTTGAAAAGCTTCATAAAGTTCTACCCCCTCTGGCTCCTCTGCCCTTATCCTTTGAACTTGCTAGAGGAGGAGACAGGTTGAACACGGCTGAGTCACTCCATTTGTCCTAGCTGATATCATTCTAGAATTCACTCAATTCCCATCTGACCCCTTGGACATGTGAGAGGGTCCAGCCAAGACCAGTGGAATAGTTTAGTCACCCTTCAGCTAAAGACAGATTCATGAGGGAACATAACCAAGACCAGAAGACCCACCTACGTGATCCATGGGTGATCCCAGTCTGACTAAATTCTTAGTGTTGGAAGTCACTAAATTTGGAGATGGCTTTCTGTTAGTTTGTTAGGTCTTCAATAACAAACTTCCATAAGACCAGGTGGCTTAAATAACAGAATTTTATTTTCTCACAGTCTGGAGGCTAGAAGTCCAAGATCAAGTGTCAAGCAGGTTGAGCATCTTCTGAGGGTTCTCTCCTTGGCTTGCAGGTGGCTGCCCTCTGGCTGTGTCCTCACACAGTCTTTCCTCGGCACATTAACATGTCTGTTAAGTCTCTGTGTTGTCTGAATTTCCTCTGCTTGTGAGGATACCATTCAGATGGATTAGAGCCTAACCTAATGACCCCATTTTAACTTAATCACCTCTATAAAGGCTCTCTTGCCAAATACAGCCACATTTTGGGTCCTGAGGGTTAGGATGTTAACTTAAAAATTGGGGGGAAGGGAGCTCCCCTTGTGGCTCAGCGGTTAACCAACCCAACTAGGATCCATGAGGATGCAGGTTCGATCCCTGACCTTGCTCGGTGGGTTAAGGATCCAGCATTGCCGTGAGCTGTGGTGTAGGTCAAAGACGGAGCTCGGATCCCATGTTGCCGTGGCTGTGGTGTAGGCCACCGACTGTAGCTCCGATTCTATTCCTAGCCTGGGAACCTCCATTTGCCACCGGTGTGGCCATAAAAATAAAAATTAAAAAAAAATTGGGGGGAGGATGAAACTCAGCCCATGATAGTTTGTTTGCTACACAGCATTCTTGTGGCCAGAAATGCCTGATACATGCCTTCAAAGGCAAAGCTGAAGAACCAGACCTTGACAGGACAGAAAAAGGGCAGCACCAGGATCCACTGGATAGGATCTAGTGAACCACAATCTCTTCAAGTAACTGCTCTCAAGATGAACCAGCTCTGACTTTTTTTCCTTTCTCTTAGGTGGGGAGTGTTCCTAGTATCATTCTTCTCAACTCTTAGGTGCTAGAGAAAGGATCTGATTGGCCTAGGTTGGGATCTGAATCCTTCTCTGGCACCTCCCAGAGGTTGACAGACAGCCCCACCAAAAGGGCATGCCAGGGGGAGGGGTGATGCCCTAAAGAACTATGGAAGGGCAATTGCCCCCCCCCCAAAAAAAAGAATAAAAATTTTAAAAGGACATGAATTCTGTGCAGGTAAGAGCAACATAAGTCCACTTCAGGCTCTGGCTCTTCCTCTTGGTTTTATAACACCTGCTTTGTCCACAAGCCAAAAGAGCAGCAGCACTGGCCAATGCTGGATGACAGGCTGAGCATCCAAAAGATTCTTGAACAATTGGAATCACAGCACAAAGCTAGCAGGATGAAATTAAACAGGGATTAAAGTGAAGGCCTATACTTGAGTCCAAAGGAAATAACAGCTGGTGGAGGACAAGATAAGAGTGTTGACGCTTCAATGGTAGCTCTTCTGGAAAAGTCCATAAGCTCAGGATGAGCCAGTCATGGGAGGAGATGGCCAAGTATAATGCTCTGATGCCGGGCTAA
Source organism: Phacochoerus africanus (assembly GCF_016906955.1). Classification (NCBI taxonomy): domain Eukaryota; kingdom Metazoa; phylum Chordata; class Mammalia; order Artiodactyla; family Suidae; genus Phacochoerus; species Phacochoerus africanus. The sequence continues at coordinate 27,350,753 of NC_062548.1, forward strand.
GGAGAGGGTTAGGGAATAGTACCCCTTCCTGAGTACTGCCTCCAGTCCAGGGTGACTTGCTTGGGATATGAAGAGCCCAAGACAATTGATGGTGTGCCCACTGCACATCAGGCACTGGGCTTCACCAGGCTCATCTCAGTTAATCAACACAAGCACACAGGGTTATTAGTCCCACTGTGCAGGGGAGGTGGGTGAGGTAAGGGGAGGTTACGTAATGTGCCCAAGGTCACCCAGCTTTGACGGAGTCAGTTGTGGACACAGGCGATGTGACTCCAGAGTCTGTGTTCATGGCCACTGGCTAGGCTGGCTCTTAGGAAGTGGGACAAGGGCGCTCTGCTCTCATGTGGGGGACAGGCGGGAAGAGCGCCTACTGTGTGCTACAAACATGCTCGGCACTTTATTATTCACTGCCTTACTCCTTCCAGGAAGATAAGTATATTAGTCCTCATTTGAAACTTGAGGTTTGATAGGAAAAGAACTAGAATGTCTGTAGGCGCTGCTGAAGGAACGGATGCGCTTTCATCCACAACACCACTGGGTACATTTGGGAATGGGTCAGATATTTAAGGGTGGTCAGAATTAAATTTATTTAAATGTATTCTATTTAGCTCCTCTTAAGGATGGAGTTAGGACAATGGGTAGAATTTACAGCAATGTACCTTTTTTCTCAAAGTTATAAAGGTCTTTCCAATATAGCTTATTAATACTTATAGTCATAACTAAATGTGATAGTATAAAGATCAGACCATTTACTAAGCATTTATTATGTGCTGAGAACTTCACGGTCACTACATATTATGCCATTTTAATAACAAAATCAGCGTAATGGTTGTTCTTGGGCACTGATGCCAGGCACTGTGCCACAACTTTAAATAAGAGGTGCTATATTTAGCCCCATTTTGTATATGATAAAGTAAGGCACAGAGGGCTCAAACCGTGCCCAAGGTCACACAGCAAGGAAGAGGTACCTGAACCCAGCAGCCCACCTCAGAGGGGAGTTTCACCAATCATGCTGCCACTGTCCTCCTGGAATAGCAGTAAGGAACCGCAGACTCAGGGCTGGGAAACACTAGAATTCCAGCACTCAGTGTGGGACTGTCCTGGCTGAAATCTAAGGCTCCTCCCACCCTGGGAATCAAAAGATCAAGAAGCCCTGACCTGGGTGAGTAAGAGCAGGTAGGCTCTATACAGCCGGGCTGTGCAGGTGGAGGAGGGGGAGGGGCTCCCTCCCCGGCTGGCTCCAAGCTGCACGGCCAGGAAGCTGGATGCACGACGGCTTCAGCCCTGCTGAGACCAGCGCGCATGTGTTTTATTAAAAGGAAGTGTTTACCCGGCCTCCTCCGGCAGGGCTGCGGTAGTTTATTAGGACTTCATTTGGAGTGTAAATTGTGGGCTGGTTTATAAAAAGGCTCTGCAAAGCAGCTCCGCTGGGATGGCCCCAATCCGCAGCACGGGGTATGTGAGTCTTTAACTAAATCATTGATTTCCCTCCGGAAGGAGCAGCGCAGATATGAGCCACTGACTCTGCTGCTTAGCTGCTGTCTTCTTGCACCCGGAGGGCAAAGGTGGCGAGACTCCCCGTTCGCTCCCTTCTTCATCCCTGGACACACGCGCGCACGCGCACACACACGCACAGATACCAGTAACCTCTCTGAGAGCCTGTACCATTTTGGTATATTCTCCAGAAGACCACCACCGTCTAAAGAATCTCAGACTCTGGGGGGCTGGGGGTGGGGGGTTGAGGGCGTGGGGTTCTTGACCTTATGTTCCGTGATAGTGGTCCTGGAGCTTCCATCCTAGAGTGAGACAGATTTGGGTCCAAGCCTGTTGGATGACCTTGAGCTTGGGTTGTCAGATTTAGCAAATAAAAATACAGAACACACAGTTAAATTTGAATTTCAGATAAACAATGAATAATTTTTTGGTCTAAGTATGGAACGAGCTTCTCTGAAATTTAAATTTAACTGGGCGTCCTACATTCTATCTGGCAAGATTTCTCTGCCAATGGACTGACCTTCTCCAAGCCTCTGTTTCTTCACCTGCAAGGTCTCCCGATTCTTAGAAGGCTTAGGTCAGACAGTGCCGGGGGGCGGTGCTTAACATATTGTCTAGTTCAATCACATTGTCGAGACCAATAAATGTGATTGGCTGAGTGACTGCTATTACATTACATTTTATATAATCCAATCCGCATTCTTTTATAGGCATTTGTTTACATTGTCACCTCTAGATCTACCAGAGGACCAGCCCACCCTATGTCCCAAAAGCCCAGAAAATTCTGCTTCCCAAAAGCCTAGAAAATCCCCAAAGCCTAGAAAATTCTTGGAACAGAATAGGTGCCAGGACTATCGGCCAAATAATTTAAGGGATGATCAGTTTAATGGTTGCAAAAACTAAGAGCTGGCCAGTGAAAAATCAATAATCCTGGGAATATTTATACCAACAGCAAGATTCCCAACTTTTAAAAAGAAAGAATAGGATCCCTTGTCTGTTGACACCTATTTAGCACATCACAGCTAAGCTATTAAGGACATCTGAGAGTCTGCCACGGTTCACGTTTTCTGATTCCTCCTCGTCTCCGTGGTTCTCAGTTTTCTCATCTGTAAAATGGAGATGATAATCATACCTACCCTAAAAGGTTCATGCAAGTTCAGACACGTAAAGTACTTATTTCAGCACCAGGCATATAGAACCAGGTGGCTCAGTTAATGGTAGATATGGTTCATGCTAGCCCTTGCCCTATGTCATCAGGGAGACACTCACAGACAGCAGGGCAGACAGGAAGAGGAGGGTCTGGTGGAAGGTGAGGAAGATACAGCAGCAATTGTCCCCAACCTGCAGGCCAGAGCAGAATGGCCAGCTGGCACCCTCGGAGGTTAGCTGAGACTTGCTCAGGGAGGCTTGGACACTGGGCATGGTACGTAGAGAGGTGGCCCCCTATGGGACTTACCAGCATCTGGCATATTTAATTAGCATCTCTCTTGAATGTCACTAGAATGTAACTCAGCGAAGGCCGACGCTCTTAGGTTTTTGTTTACTGGAATATCTTAGAAGAACCTCTGGCACAGAGCAGGTGTATGCATCAGTTACCTGGGAAAGGCAATGAAGTCAGGTCGAGAGATTTGTATTTTAATGATCCTTCCTCTCCCTCCCTTCTCCTCTCCTCTCCCCTCCTTTTCTCCTTCCCAGCCTTTGAGGGTATGAGGAGGGTGTGTTTTGAGGCTGGGGGGAAAGGGCTGAGAAAAAAAAGGGATGGAACACAATGAAGAAGAGTTCCCGTTGCTGCTCAGCAAGTTAAGAACCTGACATGGTCTCCGTGAGGATGCGGGTTCCATCCCTGGCCTCGCTCAGTGGGTTAAGGCTCTGGTGTTGCTACAAGCTGCAGCGTAGGTCGCACATGCGGCTTGGATCCAGTGTTGCTGTGGCTTCTGCGAAGGCCGGCAGCTGCAGCTCTGATTGGACCCTTAGCCTGGGAACCTCCATGTGCTGCAGGTGCGACCATTCAAAAAAAAAGGAAATGAAGAGAACCATGTTCCAGATAATGTGGGAGGAGGGAGAAATAGACTCTAAAGTCAGATCATTAATCCAGCTAATATTCCTATACGTCTACTTTGAGGTCAGGCGTTACCATTCACTCTCACCCACCTCCCTCTATGTGGGGAGGGGGCATGTAAAACACTGCTTGGGTGCTAAAAGAATGAAGCTGATCTCTCTGTTGCTATTTATTTATTTTTGCTTTTTTGCTTTTTAGGGCGGCACCCAGGGTATATGGAGGTTCCCAAGCTAGGGGTCACATCGGAGCTGTAGCTGCCAGCCTACACCACAGCCATGCCAGATCCGAGCTGTGTCTTTGACCTACACCACAGCTCACGGCAACGCCAGATCCTCAACCCACTGAGCAAGGCCAGGGATTGAACCTGCATCCTCATGGGTACTAGTTGGGTTCCTTAACCACTGAGCCATGGCAGGAACTCCCTTTTGGGATTTAGAATGTTCTCCAAGATATATTAAGTTGGGGGGGATGTTGTATAGTGGATAGAATATGCCCTCTCTTACAAACACAAGCATGCGCATGTGTGTTTGTGTATGTGTGTGTCTGTATTAAGTAGGACATCCCTGTAAGAATGTAAAAGAAACTACTCACGGAGTTCCCATCATGGCACAGCAGAAACGAATCCGACTAGGAACCATGTGGTTGTAGGTTCAATCCCTGACCTCGATCAGTGGGTTAAGGATCCAGCGTTGCTGTGGCTGTGGCTGGCAGCAACAGCTCCAATGAGACACCTGGCCTGGGGACCTCCATAGGCCGCTGGTGCAGCCCTAAAAAGACAAAAGACAAAAAAACAAACAAACAAACAAACAAAAAAACTACTCACAGAGATTCCCTCTTAAGGATCGAATTGGGGAAGAGAGAGGTTTCTGGAGTGAGAGAGACAGTTTTCATTGTATACCGTTTTATCGATTATTTTGCCATACAGATGAATTACCATTTTAATTTTTAGAGTAGTGTTAAAAATCTTGGGGGACTGACCAAATATATTTTTAAGGTTTTTCGAATTGTAAAATAATACATTCTGGGGAAAAAATGAACAAAAATTTTAAAAAGAAAATAAATACTGGAGAGGGTGTAGAGAAAAGGGACTCTTCCTATACTGTTGGTGGGAATATAAATTGGTGCAGCCACAATTGAAAACAACATGCAGGTTCCTAAAAAAACTAAAAATAGAATTGCCATATGATCCAGCAATCCCACGCCTGAGCATATATCCAGACAAAACTATAATTTGAAAAGATACAGGCACCCCTTTGTTCATAGCAGCACTATTCACAATAGGCAAAACATGGAAGCAACTTAAGTGTCCATTGGCAGAGGTATGTGGTAAATATATACAATGGAATATTACTCAGCCATAAAAAAGAATGAAATAATGCCATTTGCAGCAACATGGGTGGATCTAAAGATCATTATGCTAAGTGAAGCAAGTCAGAAAGAGAAAGATAAATACCATATAATATCAGTTCTAGGTGGGATCTAAAACATGACACAAATGAACTTATCTGCAAAACAGCAACAGACACACACACACCTGAATCACTTTGATGTACACCAAAAACTAACACAACATTGTAAATCAACTGTACTTCAATAAAGTACATTTTTAAAAAATAAGAAAAAAGTGAGAAAAAAAGAAAAGCACCTATGATTCCACCATTCAGATATAACCATTGGTAACATTTTGGTGGATATTCTACTATTTTTGCCATATATATATATATATATATATTCACTTTTTTCCCACCAAATGCTAATGTTTTTTACCCTGGACTATTTTTTTCAATACTTAACCATATATTGGGCACAGTTTCTCATATCATGAAAATAGACTTCTGATTACAGTGGCCGTGGTAGAGATAGATCCCATTATGTATTTAATCAAAACTTTATCATTGGATGTTAGGTTTTTGGGATTTTTCTAACCAGTATAAACGGATGCCATAATAGCCCCATTACAACTGTTTCTAAGAACGATGTAAGGTACTTCCTTCGGATTTGGCTTAAAAGCTGAATTCTCTGCGTTGTGGTAGGTCTCAGGACAGGGATGGAAATTGTTATATTTTTCTGAGTTTACTTATTATTTACCTTTGCTGTTGCAACTCTGAATCTACTTTACATAGAATTAAAATATTAAAAAGGGAAAAATAAAACTGCAATAAATATATTGTACCTACATCTCAGATAGTTCCTTCAATGAAAATTATTTGATATGAAATTTCTGAGTGAAAGCCTAGGTGTGTCTTTTTTTTTTTTTGCTTTTTCTTAGGGCTGCACTTGCAGCATATGGAGGTTCCAGGCTAGGGGTTGAATCAGAGCTGTAGCTGCCAGTCTACACCGTAGCCAGAGCAATGCGGGATCCTTAACCCACTGAGTAAGGCCAGGGACCAAACCCCCATCCTCACGGATTTGTAATCCACTGAGCCACAATGAGGAGTACAGGTGTGTCTGTTTTAATATGTATTAGCAGAGAGAAAGTGTTTATGCTATATTCAGGAAAAAGCAAAATATGAAACAGTACAATTCATTTCTGCACAGGTATATATGGGTACATGTGTGTATGTGCATATACACAAAATACACAGTTCATATACATACGTGTATCTGTATGATTTAAAAGATGGAGAAGATATAGACCAAAAAGCTAATCTTTTTCTCAGGTTGGTGGGATCTGTTTTCTTCTTTTTGCTTCTCTTGTCTAAAGGATCTGCTATAGTGGGTGCTGTGACTCAGGTCCCTGCTCCAGGACTGAGGCATCCCTGTCCACAGTTTCTGAGACACTTTCCAGGTATTGTCCTCACCCAGGGTCACACACGCACACCCTGGGGACATCTGCATCCAGTGACTGGTCCATGTTGGCCCACAAAGGCCGGGCCCCTTGCCCTCATCCCAGCTCCAAATCTCCCATAGGAGTGGCTGAGGCTCTTGTTGTAGCTGCAGCATGGCTCAGTTTCTCCTTCTGCTGACACCTGCTTTCCAGGTGAGCCATACTACAGCATCTAAAATGAACACATCCATTTGGTGATGAGGAAAACTTTATTTTAGAAAAAATTCCTTAAAAAAAGGCCTTCCTGGAGTTCCCGTCGTGGCGCAGTGGTTGACGAATCCGACTGGGAGCCATGAGGTTGCGGGTTCGGTCCCTGCCCTTGCTCAGTGGGTTAACGATCCGGCATTGCCGTGAGCTATGGTGTAGGTTGCAGATGCAGCTCGGATCCCGAGTTGCTGTGGCTCTGGTGTAGGCCGGTGGCTACAGCTCCGATTCGACCCCTAGCCTGGGAACCTCCATATGCCTCGGGAGCGGCCCAAGAAATAGCAACAACAACAAAAAAGACAAAAGACAAAAGACAAAAAAAAAAAAAAAAAGGCCTTCTCCCCCCCCCCCTTTTTTTTTTTGGTCCTGGATGAGCTTCCACTAGGAAAAATTGCCTACTCTCCAAAATGACCAGTGAAATATACTATGATATCTGCCCCCCAGGTCATGCTGGGAAGGCACTGAAGACAATTAATCAATTAGTCCTTTTGTCTTTCAATAAATCCCCTTCCAGGGGTGCCTGTCCCTGACCAGCTGACATTTCCATAACCCACTTGCCACCCTACGCATGTTAAATGACTTCTTATTGTCCTAAACTTGGGTGATTTTAATCTCATCTATTAAGCCAGCAGGCCCAGTAATTCCCTGAATGCATTTTTATTGACTTTGTAAATCAGACTTCCCCACGTCAGGGACTGTGGCCAGGAGAGAGGTGTTTGTCTGTGAAATTGGCTGGACACAGACCATTGACTGTGATGATAACCAGTGATTTGTGGGGCCAGATAGACAAGCCACATGCACTAAGCAGATTAAAATATAACAAAACAAAAAGGTTCCATGACCAGGAATACTGGCAAAGGACAGACGGATATTCGTGATAAAAGATCGAAAACAAACTGATTCCAAGACTGGAAGGAAGCCCGAAACAGCTCTCTGCTCCCTCTTCAGTGCACTAAAGAGAAAGTGTGGGGGTATTAAACACAGCTAAGTAAATCAATTTTTGAAAGCCCTTTGGTATAAGTCAGAGAAAGCCTGGCTGTAGCCCCTCCCCTGGGCCCAGATCCACGAGGCTGTGCATATCTCCGTGCCTCTTGCAGCAGGAAGAGCTCAAAAAAGTGCAATAACGATTATAAGCAGCTTCAGGGAAGAACATGCTTCCAGTGGCGCCTCCCTCTGGAGGATGAAACCTAATAGAAATCTACATCATCTGACCTCTGCCTGCTGCTCTGATCCTATCCTGTGTCTTTTCCTCTTCCCCCGCCCCTCTTCTCCAGTCACGTTGCCTGCTTGCGATGACTCCATTCACACTAGCACGTTCTGACCTCAGGGCCTTTGCACTTGCTATTTCTCCTGCCCTTCATGCTCTTATGCCAGACATCCCCAAGTCTAGCTTGTCTGCTTCACTCAGGTCTCTGGACAGATTCACCTCCTCCAAGAAGTGTCTCTGGTCACTCAGTCTGCAATGTATTCCCCCTTCCCCATCACTCTCAATGTCCCCATTCTCTTGTGTTTTTAGTCAACTGACATCATATTATTTATTGTGGGCTTATATGTTCATGTGAAGCCTCGCTCCTCCAGAGGACAGGAATTCTTGTCTGTTTGGTTCATTGCTCTATTCGCAGGGCTCAAAAGAGAAAGTGCTGAAATATTTGTTGAATGAATGAATGATGTATTCTACCTCTTCTTTTATCTTCATCCAACTGGCCTAATTTATTTCCCTATTTCTTCAACAAATGTTCGTGGAGGACCTGCAATAAACCAGGCCTCGTGCTGAGAGCTGGTTTTGTAAGCATCATATGGGTATGAAATTTCTAAGGTGCTATCAAAATTTAAAGGGTAACTTAGTGTGGGATAGAACATAATGGAAGATAGTATGAGAAAAAGAATATACATACACGACTGGGTCACTATGCTGTACAGCAGAAATTGACACAACTCTAGAAATCAGCTATAGTTGAATAAAAAATGAAGTGCAACTTAGCAATAGTGTCTATACCATTATTAGAAATGACCTCAAGACTGATTTCTGTTCAGTGGGATGTGAGCTTCAGTGACATGTACATTTTCCAGGAGTCTAGTCCGTATATATACTTTCGAATTTTCTAGTAGGCATATTTTTAAAGTAGGGAGAAACAAGTGATATTAACTTTCAGAATATAGTTTATTTATCCAAAATATTATCAGCACAACATGTAATCACTAGCTTTACATTGTTGATGAGATATTTGACTTTCTTTCTTCCATGCTTAGTCCTCAAAATCTAGTGGGACAGAACACAGTAAACCAACTATAATGGAAAAAAATAAAAATCCTTTGAAAAAATTTTTTTAAAATCTACTTCATAGTTTATATTTATAGCATGTCTCTGTAACAATGTCAGCTTTTCACTGGAAATAGTTGATCTGTTATTTAGATTTCATGACATTCACAGTTGAGAAAGTATATTCGTATATCCATATTGTCCCAAACATACTAAAAAGTTTCCCAGGAACGAAGTAAGAGTGTCGGTTTTTTATTTAAATTTAAACTGTTTAAAATTAAATTAGGAGTTCCCGGGTGGCCTCACAATTAGGGACTCAGTGTTGTTACAGCTGTGGCTCAAGTCACTGCGGTGGCGTGGGTTCAATCCCTGGCCCAGGAATTTCTGCATGCTGCAGGTACAACCAAAAAAAAAAAAAAGGATTAAATTAAATTAAATTAAATATACAAGTTACTCCCTCAGTATCCATAGCCCATTTGGAGAGCCCACTTGCAGATCCTAAAAAGGATAGACCCACCCCACCCAGTGGTTCCCCTCTTCCCTCTGGCTGGGAGGTGGTAACGACAGGAAGCATTGGACCCAGAGGTGGAGCCATGTGTTGGGATTGGTAAAACCACCTCACCCACCTTCAGACTGTCACGTGAGAAAGAGAGAAACTTTCATTCGATCAAAGCCATTGTATTTTCAGGTCTGTTTGTTGCAGCAGCTTAGCCTATATCCTAACTAATACACTTCCTGGCTCAGTAAATACCCTAATTAATGGACCTCCAGCTCAACCCATACCCTAACTAATATACCTCTCAGGTCAGCAAATACTCTAACTAATGCACACCCCAGAGCAATGCATACCCTAATTAACACACCTCCCAACTCAGAAAATACCCAAACTATTACACCCACCAGAAGCTTCTATCGCTTTTCAGTTTTGGTTTCACTTCTAAAAACATTAATTATATTAATAACACTATCTGTACTAGGATGTCTCAGTTTACATTTTCCTTGGGGCTTTATATCAACCACCCTTCAGCATCTCCGCCTGTTCTTCACCATGGTAGCAAATTTTCAACTTTGACCTTCGGTGGGTAGAGATTGCCTGGGTTGGAACTAGGGCTCCACCAATGGGAGGGCAAAGATTATGCATCAACTTGACCGGGCCTTGGGTTGCTCAGATATTTGGTCAAGTATTCTGTGGGTGTGTCTGCAAGGGTGTGTCTGGATAAGGTTGACCTTTGTTTGTTGTTGTTGTGGTTGTTATGTGTCTTTTTCTAGGGCTGCACCTGCAGCATGTGGAGGTTCCCAGGCTAGGGGTCTCATCGGAGCTACAGCTGCCAGCCTACACCACAGCCACAGCAACGCCAGATCTGAGCCACATCTGCGACCTACACCACAGCTCACGGCAATGCCAGATCTTTAACCCACTGAGCGAGGCCGGGGATTGAACCCACAACCTCATGGTTCCTAGTCAGGTTCATTTCGCCTGCGCCATGACGGAACTCCAAGTTACCACTGTTTCTTAATCATTACAACACTAGGACTGCCAAGCATTACCAGGGGACGGAAATAAGCCATGCAAGCATGTACGGGGGGGCACTTCACACTCAGGTCTCCAGCCTTGCTCGGCCCTCGGGACCCAGGGCAGTGCTTTCATATGGCCCTGAGCCGCCCCCTCTCCTGCTCCCCTCAGCAGCCGAGCTGGTTCAAACCCATGTGACCACCTCCTCTTACCCCTCAAATTAGCCCCGTCCCCTTAGATTAGCCCCTGCCTTCTATTTCAGACAGAAAATGATGGCTTTCAGGCATCCACTTGTTAAAGCAATAATTAATAATTAATATTAAAATAATTTCGTTTCATCTACTCGTGCTTTTGATCTGTGCCCTCTCCTTCCTTGGGGACCTTCTCTCCACATTAACTTTTCTCTCTTTCTTGGATTCACAGCCTCTCCCTTTCCCGCAGCTCCTTCTTTAACCAAAAATCATGCCCGGGGCCATTTTATTGTTAAAAGCTTCCCTCCGTCCTGCCTCTTCCGAGCATCCGAGCATTGGTTGTCCTCCCTCCACCCCTTCCTGACGTCCTCCAGCGATGTCTGCCCCTCGCCGCTCACCCGCTCATTACCACTCCCTCCAAGGCTGCCCAGGAAAGGGAATGAGCCAGTGCAGATTGCTGGGGGAAGAGGAGTCCAGCAGAGGATGCGAGTCCACAGACCCTGAGCTGGGATGGGGCTGGGGTTGGTCAAGGGACATCAAGGCCACTGAGCTAGTGAGTGAGCAGAGGGGCGAGTGGTCAGGGCGAAACCAGGGCAGAAGCTGTGGTCCAGGTGTGGTGAGGACCTGGCTTTGACTCTGGGAGAAGTAGGGAGCCATTGAAGGCTTTTGAGCAGAGACCTGGCATACTTCGACTTCCATTTGAAAAGGCAACGTTGGCAGAGAAGCAAGAGCAGAAAGGACACCCATCAGAAGGTGATTACTGTCATCCAGGAAGAGGATGACAGGGCTGCACCAAACTGGAAGCACGGGGACAGCGAGAGATGCCCTCCAGCTCTGGATCAGCTTTGTGTTCTTTGGAGTAATACCCAGAAGTAGGGCAGCTGGATCATATGATAGTTCTATTATTATTATTTTTGGGGGGGCTGCACCCATAGCATATGGAGGTTCCCAGGCTAGGGGTCCAATCTGTAGCCATCACCCTATGCCACAGCCACAGCAACGCCAGAATCCGAGCTGAGTCTCTGACCTACACCACAGCTCACGGCAATGCCGGATCCTCAACCCATGGAGCGAGTCTAAGGATCAAACCCACGTCCTCATGGATATTAGTCGGGTTCGTTAATCACTGAGCCAGGATGAGAACTCCCCTGATAGTTCTATTCTTAATTTTTCTGAGCTGTAGTGTATACCGAAGTATAAATACAATGCTATACACATGAAAACATATAGTATTTTAAATCAACATGTACAATTCATATATATTTTCATATATGTGTGTATATATGTATATTGGTCTGTGTGTATGTATGAATAAAACAAGCGAACAAAAGCCCTCTGGCTATGTCTTTTTTTCAAGTTAAAATAATTATTTCCTCTGGCTATGTCTTGAAGGCAGAGCCTGGAGAATGTGCTGGAGCTTCAGATGTAAACTGTAAGAGAAAAAAGCAGCATGACAGATGCCCCTAGAGTCCATTCACTCCTCCTATGGCCGCCTGACCTCCTTCCAGGGTTGTCAGAGGCTTCACATGTTACAAGGGGCTCAAATTTAAAATTGTGGGCTGGGGAGTTCCCTGGTGGTACAGCTGGTTAAGGACATGGGTGGTCACTGCTGTGGCTCAGGCTGCTGCTGTGGCAGGGGTTTGATCGGTGGCCTGGGAACTTCCCACCCACATCTGGCTGCGGTGTGGCCAAAATACATACATACATACGTAAAGCTGTGGCCTAAATGTATTCCTAAAATTGCAAAAGTAAACACATATAATAAGATAATTACAGCAGGAAGATGGGAGAGTGGAGGGAGGCTGTGAAAAATGGGTTAACTCCTGTCCATCAGTGCTGGCACTCAGTAAGTAGACAGTCTATGGTGGCTAAACCAAGAAAGAACTGCTTTTCTTTCTTTCTTTCTTTCTTTTTTTTGTCTTTTTGCCTTTTCTAGGGCCGTACCCGAGGCATATGGAGGTTCCCAGGCTAGGGGTCATATCAGAGCTGTAGCCACCGGCCTACACCACAGGGACAGCAATGCTGGATCCGAGCCACGTCTGCAAACTACACCACAGGTCATGGCAGCACCAGATCCTTAACCCACTGAACAAGGGCAGGGATCGAACCCGTAACCTCACGGTTCCTAGTGGGATTCGTTATCCACTGCGCCACAACAGGCTCCAAGAAAGAACTGCTTTTCATGTTATTTACAACTGTGGAGTTGGCCGTTAGAAGAAGTAGTTAAAGGTTAAAATTTGTGGTGTCTGAGAAACAAGGTTGAGAGTGGGAAGGTGAAGGGCCAGAATATTGTTTTTTATTAAAAGCTCTTCTGTATTCTCAGTTTTCTTTCATTGTTCCTTTCTTTTTTTTCATGTTAAAATCATGAGGCGGCGTTCCCACCATGGCTCAGCGGTTAACGAATCCGACTAGGAACCATGAGGTTGCGGGTTCGATCCCTGGCCTCGCTCAGTGGGTTAAGGATCTGGCATTGCCATGAGCTGTGGTGTAGATCACAGATGCGGTTTGGATCCCGCGTTGCTGTGGCTGTGGTGCAGGCTGGCGGCTACAGCTCCGATTAAACCCCTAGCCTGGGAACCTCCATATGCCATGGATGTGGCCCTAAAAAGACAAAAGAGAAAAGAAAAAAAAAAATCACGAGGAGTTCCCACTGTTGTGTAGAGGGTTAATGATCCAGCTTGTCTCTGTGGAGGCATGGGTTTGATCCCTGAACCAGCACAGTGGATGAAGAAGACAGCTCGGCTGCAGCTGTGGCATCAGTTGCAGCTCTGGCTCAGATGCCACCCCTGGCCTGGGAACGTCCGTTCAGGTACAGCCGAAAAAGAAAAAAATAAAATAAAAATGAAATAAAATAATGAGCCTATATTATTTTCATCAAAAAAAAAGTTAGGAGGGTCTTCTTTCAGGCTAGTAAATCTCTTGCACAAGACGTATTAACATTCTCCTATGTTCAACTGGTGGTTACATGTCTTTCTTTCTTTGGGTTTTTTAAAATTCCCTTTATTGGCATTATAATGTTTATCTTGCTATAAATTTTTTAAAGAGCTTCAGCAAAACAGAAATGCTTTAGCTCCCAAATGACACTGCCTGTAAACACCATTTATGTTCTCATTTCCTGTAACAGATTTTCAATGAAATACCTGAGTATTTCAGAGCAAATGAGCCGTTTGCATGTCCGGATTTTCTTTGACCTGGAGTGTGGCATTTCTGTGGGTGTGGAATATATCGCTAGTCCTTGGAGGCTAAACTGAGAGCTAATCACCATTGTTTCCAGTGATGAGTCCACTTGTTAAATATCTATGCAAAACAAAAGCCATCTTGGCCAGCTCTGTGTTGCCTCAAGTTCAGTGTGACCCCATGGCTTTTGCCATGGACCCAAATCTTTCCTGTGTCACTTGCTACCAGCCCCAGTCCCCACGCTGCACCCTCCTCCTCCACGGCTGCTCACTCTGCACCCTGCAAGCACTTTCCAGCCTATGTGCTTTTGCCCCTGCAGACTCCTCTGCCTGGTGATCTGTTCTTCAAGGACTAAGTAAACCCTCACCTGGTCTATTGCTAAGCCAAACGCTACTGTCCCCAGCCCAGGCTGGTTCACCGAGCATTTCTTCTATGGAGCTTTAGACATTTGGAACCTGCATTAACTGTCACCCACCTGTCCCCTCCCTAAAGGCTGCCTGACAAGCGGGGACCTTGGAACACTCCCTTTTTGCACTGCCCCAAAGGTAAGCATCCACTCCTTCATTCATTCATTCTGCAAATCTTTTTTAAATTTTTATTTATTTTTTTATTATTTTTTGCTTTTTAGGACGCACCTGCGGCATAGGGAAGTTCCCAGGCCAGGGGTCAAATCAGACCTGTAGCTGCCAGCCTACGCCACAGCCACAGCCACACCAGATCCAAGCCATGTCTGCGACCTACACCACAGCTCACAGCAACGCCGGATCCTTAACCCACTAAGTGAGGCCAGGGATCGAGCCTGCGTCCTCATGGATACTAGTCAGATATGTTTCTGCTGCGCCACAATGGGAACTTCCAAATTTTATTTTTATTAGAGTGTAGTTGATTTACAGTGTTGTGTCCATGTCTGCCTTACAGCATAGTGACCCAGCCACACACACACGTGTATATACATTCTTTTTCTCATACCCCCTTCCATCATGATCTGTTCCAAGAGACTGGATATATTTCCTCATGCTGTACAGTAGGACATCATTCGCTTCTCCACTCTAAAGGGTTTTGCAGGCACTGGGCTAAGCATTAGGAATCCACAGTGAGCAAGACGCCTGAGACACTGTCACACGGGAGGTGTGGACAATGAAACAAGACATGACAACACCATCAAGAGTGCTTGAGTAGCAGATGCACAACGTAGAGTTCCCATTGTGGCTCAGTGGTTAACGAATCCGACTAGGATCCATGAGGTTGGGGGTTTGATTCCCAGCCCCACTCAGTGGGTTAAGGATCCCAAGTTGCCACAAGCTGTGGTGTAGGTCGAAGATGCGGTTTGGATCCCATGTAGCTGTGGCTGTGGTGTAGGTCGGCGGCTGCAGCTCCGATTCAACCCCTAGCCTGGGAACCTCCATATGCCAGGGGAGCGGCCCTAGAAAAGGCAAAAAGACAAAAAAAAAAAATCTAAAGCAATAGGGAGCTATGGGAGGATTCTAAGCAGAGGAATGACATGATCAAAGTCATGCTGTCTCATTATTACCATTTTTAGGGCTTTACTATAATTGCCCCACGAAAATATTCAGGCCACACAAAAAGATAACACATATAGAGTTCAAAGTTGTAAAATCTTACAAAATGTTTCCAGAGATGTTTTCTGACCTGTACCCTTTTTCTGACATCCTTGTGTGTATTTATACTTCAAGAAAAAAAATTTTTGGCCACCCCATGGCACAGGGAGTTTCCAGGCCAGAGATTAGATCCCTGCTGCAAGTGTGATCAACGCTGCAGCTGCAGCAATGCTGGGTCCTTAACCCACTCATCACACCTGGATCCTGGTGCTGCAGAGATGTCACCAGTCCCCATTGTACCACAGCAGGAACTGCTAACTAACTTTAATGACAAAGTAAAACACAGATAAAACATCATGTAGATATAACAATACAATGTAGGCGGTCCCGTCGTGACTCGGCGACCAACGAATGCGACTCGCATCCATGAGGACGTAGGTGGGATCCCTGGCCTTGCTCAAGTGGGTTAAGGATCTGGCGTTGCCAGGAGCTGTGGTGTAGGATGCCACATTGCTCTGTCTGTGGTGTAGATGGGCGACTATTGCTCCAATTGGACCCCTAGCCTGGGCAACTCCATATGCCACAGACGTGGCCCTAAAAAGACAAAACAAAAAACAAACAAAAAAAACCAATAATACAATATAATGTAATAACAAATGTACTAAATGTGTCATGTAAAATTTTTTTTTTCAGTCTTCAGATCGGTTTAATTAAAGCGTATTCTGAAATTGCAAGGTAGGTTAGGTAAAAAAACAAAACAAAAAACAAACAAACAAACAAAGCAAACCTCTGTGTGAATCAGAAGTCTTGTGTTATTGGATAACCCAAACAAAAATACTGAAATAATTTACAATATTTTGGGTACTGAGGCTGGCTCAAGAATGAATTGTTGGAGTTCCCATTGTAGCCTAGCAGGTTAAGGACCTGACATTTTCTCTGTGAGGATGTGGGCTCACTCAGTGGTTTAAGGATCGAGCATTGCTACAAGCTGTGGCACAGACCTCAGCTACAGCTCCGACTGGACTGACCCCAAGCACGTGTCATGTAAATATAGCAAACACAAGGTAGATACAACAACGGAGATTTTATTAGTCAAAAAAATTTCTACAACATTAATTACCGTCATTACAACAGAAAATACAGAAAAAAAAAGAATATAAAAATTATCCCTTGGCTCACCAACTAGAGATAACCACTCGTATTTTTTTTTTCCCCGTGCACAGATGTACAGACCCATAAACTGCTATAAACATGGCATCATTCCACATGCAACAAATTTTACCATCTCCTTGTTCCACTTCACCAATATTGTCATTGTTTTCCGTGTTACGAAGCATGTTATTCCAAACTTCACATGGAGAACGTTCATCCCGAATTACATGGGTTTTTTTAATTCGCCAAGTCATAATTCTTAATGCATTTCACCCCAGGAAAAAAAAAAAAAAAAGGAAAAACGCCACACGCGAAAAGTTCATTGTCACCAGGTAAACAGTTGAGTGAACACTCCTGCCATCTTTTATTTTCTAGACATATGTTTATGTCTAAGAAAAACCTCCGTTTTTTAAATTTTATTTATTATTTATTTATTTATCTATTTATTGTCCTTTTCTTTTTGCCTTTTCTAGGGCCGCTCCCGCAGCATATGGAGGTTCCCAGGCTAGGGGTCGAATCAGAGCTGTAGCCACCGGCCTACACCACAGCCACAGCAACACGGGATCCAAGCCTCATCTGCAACCTACACCACGGCTCACGGCAACGCCAGATCTTTAACACACTGAGCAAGGCCAGGGATCCAACCCGCAACCTCATGGTTCCTAGTCAGATTCGTTAACCACTGGGCCACGACGGGAACTCCAACCTGCGTTTTTTTAGGAGGGGAAAGAAAAACACACATGGTTCTTATAAATAAGCCCTGTCCATAACCTTCTCTGGTCTGATATTCTCTTAACAATAGATCGTGAAATGTCCCTACATTTGATAAGGACTTCTGTGTGGTGCTAGAAGCCCCTTTGGACACCTGACCTTGTTTATGTCAATAAATTGAACAGGTTTTCATTTTATTGAGGGTGGAACTTACCAAGCCTTTCTCATTATTTTTAACAAATCCAACTAGGAACCATGAGGTTTCCGGTTCGATCCCTGGCCTCGCTCAGTGGGTTAAGGATCCCCGCTTTGCTGTGAGCTGTGGTGTAGGTTGCAGACAAGGCTCGGATCTGATGTTGCTGTGGCTCTGGTGGAGACTGGCAGCTGTAGCTCTGCTTGGACCCCTAGCCTGGGAACCTCCATATGCCATGGGTGAGGCCCTAACAAAAAAGGGCAAAAAAAAAGAAAAAAAAAAGGAATTTCTTCACTTCACATTCGAGACCCAAGACGGCAAGCCGGTGGGAATCCAGCATTTACATCCTGTGTGGTCTGCAAAGGTATTGTGAATTTAGCTGCCAGCTAATTCCACATAAAAATCCAGATGCTCAATGTCTTTTGAAAAAACCGGAAGATGGGAAACCCTGAGCGGGCATTCCCACTGCCTGGCAGAAGTCAGCCAGAGATGGGCAGCAGGAGCCCCCTGAGATGGGGACCTGGTTTTCCAATTCTCCTCTGCCCCAGCCCTGCCTATTCCCCCCTGATGCCCTGGCCGGCCTCCCTCTGCCACCTGCCTGACCCCTGCCATCAGTCATATTAACTCCAATTTCAAAAATCCTTTTCATCAGGAAAGGACCAACCAGTCCGTTTACCGATGGACAGAGTACATTCATTTCTGGAATTTTCTAGTGATGACACATCTCGGCTATAGAATGAAAAGGAAAAACCTAGAAGAGATGGCAAGAATTCTTTTTCTCACTGCATGCGACCAGCCACTTAGGCCTGGGAAGCACTGTCCCCTCCCGCACGTCTCCCACAAAAGCCACGCAGCAACGTGTTCAGACATCATCTCTGATCTACCTTGAAATGAGCTCAGAGATCTCCCAGAGCCATTATAATGAGTTGCATCTCCAAGACGGGGCGCCCCTGCGGGAGGTGGGGGTGGGGTGGAGGAGGGAATCAGGCCATTTTTAAAGTAACCCTTTGTGCTCTGAACAGACATCCATGAAAGAGGCAATGCAATTCACAAATGACCTCATGAAAGAGCAAATATCCACATGGTATTCACTTCCAAAAACAAGTAGCAGATGTTTTTTAAAAAATAATAATAATAATAAATACCCAGTGAGGGAACACAGCAGGCACGCTCGGTTCCTCTTTTGAACAATATAAATGGGTTTCTTTTTTTTTTTTCTTTTTTTAAGGGCGGCGCCCAGGGCATTATAAAAGTTCCCAGGCTAGGGCTCGAGCTGCAGCTGCCAGCCTACACCATAGCCACAGCAAGGCAGGATCCAAGCCGAGTCTTGGATCTACACCACAGCTCACTGCAACACCGGCTTCTTAAGCCACTGAGCGAGGTCAGGGATCAAACTTGCATCCTCCTGAATACTAATCAGGTTCATTACTGCTGAGCCACAACAAGAACTCCTAAATGGGTTTACCTTTTAGGAAAGGCTGTTTAGGGGTGGGTTTCAAGAGATGTTTTCTGTTCATAATTCTCTCTCTCTCTTTTTTTTTTTGTCTTTTTGCCTTTTCTAGGGCCACTCCTGCGACATATGGAGGTTCCCAGGTTAGGGGTCCAATCGGAGCTGTAGCCACTAGTCTACACCAGACCCACAGCAACACCATATCCAAGTCATGTCTGCGACCTACACCACAGCTTACGGCAATGATGGATCCTTAACCCACTGAGCAAGGCCAGGGATCGAACCCACAACCTCATGGTTCCTAGTCAGATTCATTAACCACTGAGCCATGACGGGAACTCCAGAGCAAACTTTTTTTTAATGCCTGTAAGTGTCTGGGGGAATAGCACATTGGCTTCAGACTTGCTCTTGAAAACCCTAAAAGATGGCAAATAATGGGACATCATTTACAAAGCACCAAGAGTCTACAGCCAGCCAAATGGTCATCTGGAGAAAAATCACCAAAAAGACTTTCTCAAACATGCAAAGACCCATCCTAGATAAAATCCTTGAAGACCTGTGCCGGAGAAATGCAACAGCAGTCAGAGGTCAGCATTCAAGAATGAGGAAACAGTGACCAGCAAATAGGTTTGTTTACTGGGGCCAGTTAACAGGAATAGAGACAATAATGCTAAAATATGGCTTTAGGAGTTCCCGTCGTGGCACAGTGGTTAATAAACCCCACTGGTATCCATGAAGTTGCGGGTTCGATCCCTGGCCTTGCTCAGTGGGTTAAGGATCCAGCGATGCCGTGAGCTGTGGTGTAGGTTGCAGACGTGGCTCAGATCCCAAGTTGCTGTGGCTCTGGCATAGGCCAGTGGCTACAGCTCCAATTAGACCCCTACTCTAGGAACCTCCATATGCTGTGCACTGACGCAGCTCTAAAAAAAAGCCAAAAAAAGAATTTCCTAATTTCCTTTAACATTTTTAAGGTAGCTACTAATAAAATTTAAATCTAAGTGATGCCTTCCAAGTTTTCACAAAAGATGACAGAAATCAAAACTGTAAGAGTTCCCATTGTGGCTCAGTGGGTTAAGGACCTGGCACTGTCTCAATGAGAATGCAGGTTGGACCCCTGGCCTCGCTCAGTGGGTTAAGGGCCTGGTGTTGCTGCAATGTCAAATGGTCGCAGATGCTGCTCAGATCCAGTGTTGCCATGGCTGTGACATAGGCTGGCAGCTGTAGCTCTGATTCGACACCTAGCCTGGGAACTTCCATATGCTGCAGGTGTGGTCATAAAAAGAAAGAAAGAAAGAAACTGTGGAAGAAAACGTACAATTAAAAGGAAAGAGAGGAGTTCCCGTCACGGCTCAGTGGTTAAGGAATCCGACTAGGAACCATAAGGTTGCGGGTTCGATCCCTGCCCTTGCTCAGTGGGTTAAGGATCCAACGTTGCCGTGAGCTGTGGTGTAAGTTGCAGACGCAGCTCGGATCCTGCATTGCTGTGGCTCTGCTGTGGTCAGCAGCTACGGCTCTGATTGGACCCCTAGCCTGGGAACCTCCATATGCCAAGGGAGTGGCCCAAGAAATGGCAAAAAGACAAAAGAAAAAAAAAAAAGGAACGAGAAAGGAAGCAAAAGCAAGAGGAGAAAAATCCAAACAGGATCAGCCATTGGAAAGTGCAATAGTCACAGAATCATCTGGGAACCTCACTGGGGCGGCAGCAGCAGGGAGGGGGGCAGAGCCATGTTGAAGGACTCTAAGAAATAGCATCTGTTGGCTTGATGGCCAGTGGGACATGAGGGTGGGAACTAAAAGAGCAGGAGGAAATGGAAACTTCCAGGGTCCCAGTCTGGGTGACCAGAAAGATGGTGGTGGTGAATTGAAAAAGAAGCCTCAGGGGGATTCAGGTTGTGGCTCAGCAACAGTGCTGATAATGATCCCAACTCGAATCCATGAGGACACAGGTTCAATCCCTGGCCTCGATCCATGAGTTAAGGATCCAGCGTTGCCGTGAGCCTCACTCCATTAGTTAAGGATCCGGTGTTGCCGTGAGCTGTGGTGGAGGTCACAGACGCAGCTTGATCTGGTGTGGCTGTGGCTGTGGCTGTGGTGTAGGCTGGCATCTGCAGCTCTGGTTAGATCCCTAGCCTGGGAACTTCCATATGCAGCAGGTGTGGCCCCTAAAAAAGAAAAAAGAAAAGAAAAAGGAAAAAAGAAAAAAAAAGACTCGGAAAACGTCACCCGCCTGCCTTTGGTCATATTAATCTGATGTGCCTGAGACCTCTCAGCGGATCTATGAAGTGGGCTGTTTGGATATATGGCCTAGGCAACAGAATTTTCACAGCAGTGGCAGGATTAACTCAGTCCACTCTGCCAAGCATTTCTCCACTTACTATACCTAGAGGGATTTTTTCAGCTCGAGGCTTTATGAAGACCACAAAAAGATTTATTTAGAATTATATAGCCCCCACCAAGGAATGGGAACTATATACATTTCACTCCAAACGGAGGCATAACCAGAATCAACAAAGTATGAATGATTTATACCCGCAGCTCTGATTTTAGTTTCTAGAAAGGAAACAGCGAGGGCCACAGCGACGCTCGGTCTTCAGGCTTATTTCAGTTCTGGCTCGGCCACCTGTGCCTTGGTTTCCTCACTGATACCATGGGGACAACGTTATACCTGTGTCATTGGGTTTTTTGCTGTAAGGCTCATAAGGCTCATATACTAAAGGCTTACATGGCACGTGATTCTCAGCATTACCTGCTGTTATAATCAAGGTCCAATCTAAATTCTGTGTGACGCACACTACTGCTTATCAAATAGATAGCTAACAAAGACCTACTATGTAGCACACAGAGGTCTGCTCAATGTTCTTTAATAATCTATACGGGGGAAAAAAGAATGGATATGTGTATATGTCTAACTGATTCACTTTGCTGTGCCCCTGAAACCAATACAACATTGTTTGTCAACTATATGCCAATAAATTGTTTAATATGGAAAAAAAGAGAAAAAAGAAAATCTGTTTGTTGCATCGTCCAAGTTTTTTTTCATCCTCAACTTTGCCGCTTAAGGTGGGGAACTCTTTTGTTTTTAACTCAGGCTTCATTGTTGTTCGCCACCGTTTTTTTGTTTGTTTGTTTTGTTTGTTTGTTTGTTTGTTTTTCCTGGTCCATGCACTTGCTTAAAGGTCTGATAAAGACTGGAGATTATTAATGATGTCATAGTGACATGGGATCCTCCCTCCAAAAGGATCTCAGAAAGGTTCAACAGAATACTAAACATATTTGATTCTAAAATATGTTGATCCAAATAGCTAATTACATATTTGTGTGTGTGTGTGTGTGTATAGTGTTTTCTATTAATTTTCCCCCAAGTACTGGACTGTTGGGTACAACACCTGATACCAGGAAGACTAATCTCCAAGATGTTTACAGAATGCTACTGCCTGCCTTATCCTTTCATGTGCAAATGACTCCACCAGGTTACTGCTTCCGACACCACTCTGCAGCTTGGAGGTTACGTGTTCTGGTCAATCCTTTTGCTACACGGATGCAATGTTCCCAGATCTGTGTTGGATGAGACACTTCTCAGTGAAATCTGGGCAGACAGTGAATTTCCCCCACTGGAAGTCAACTCCGACACTACGACTCAGGGCAGACCGCAGAGGTCAAGGTCTTAGTGGCACCAGACTTGCCCCATTTGAGATGCCAATCACAAGTCATGGGTCCCCAGGTCACCCATATGCTTGTTTGACTTGGAAATCAGAGGTTCCCATGGCTCTCTCCTTGGATTCCATAACTGGATATATTGGTTCATAAAACTCCAGGAAACACTCTACTTACTATTTCCGGTGTATTATAAGAATATCACAAAGGATACAAATGAAAAGCTAGATGAAGAGGTACATGGGACAACATCCAGAAGGGTCCCGAGGAGAAGAGTCTTGGTCACCATAGAGTTAGGATAATACTCTTTCAGCAGGTGGATGCATTCACCAATCTGAAAGTGTGTCAAATCTCATTGTTCAAGAGTGTTTAGGAGTTTCCGTCATGGCTCAGCGGTTAATGAACCCGACTAGTATCCATGAGGATGAGGGTTCGATCCCCGGTTCCACTCAGTAGGTTAAAGATCTGTTGTTGCCGTGAGCTGTGGTGTAGGTCGCAGACACAGCTTGGATCTGGCGTTGCTATGGCTGTGGCATAGGCTGGTGGCTACAGCTCTGATTGGACCCCTAGCCTGGGAACCTCCATATGCCACAGGTGTGGCCCTAAAAAAACAAAAAAAAAAAGAGTTTTGATCCATCATAATCTCTAGTCCCTCCCACGCATACACACGCCCCCTCCTCTTGGGCTCGGTAAATGGAACTGAAAGTGCCAAACTTCTAATCACTCAGGCTTGTGGGTGACCAGCCCTGCCCCAGACCGCCTCATTAGCAAAATCTCAGAGGTGATCTAAAGGGGGCCCTTAGGAACAAGAAAAGCCACTCCTGTCACTCACAAAATTCCAAAGGTTTTAGGAGCTCTTTGACAGTTGCCGGAGACAAAGACCAAATATATTCCTTATGCCACACCTGTATAAGCTAAATACTTTTTACATATGTATGATTTTCCCTAATAGATTTCCCTATTGCAATATTATAGATTTTCCTTCTGATCGATACTACCCACAGGGCAGTCATGATACTTCCTACAAAACAGTCATCATGCCCTGGGCTCCAGAAACTCACAGGATTTCCTGCTCCATCACCATCCAGCAGCTTCTGCTCCCTCCGCCTCTCTTCCTCCTCCCAGGGTGAAGGGGAGATCCTGGCTCCCTTTTTCTTGGCTTTCTTTTAAAACCGAAGTTCATTGCGCACGCACCCATTGCCAGACACTTGAACTTCTAATGGCTTAATCTTCAAGACAACCCCAAACTACATGCCGTTATCAATCCCCATTTTCAAGGTGGCAAAACTAAGGCACCAAAGGATCAAGTGCCTTGTCCAAGGTCCACACAGTGGTAACCAGGGGAGCCAGGATTCAGAGCCAGTTAGTGGACTTGCTCCATCTTCAATATCCGTATCCTCATCCTCTACCCTCCCCGCCATCAGATCTGTAAACCCATCTCTGCTTTTCAAAAGGCCCTCCAACACCTTCCAAAGCAAAATGCACCTCGCACCCCTGACACGACACTGCTTAAGGAACCCGACTCTGCCGTCTCAGCTCTTCCCCTGGCACCCTGATGGTCACAGCGTACGTGGCTCCCCCAGGGTACCTGGGCTTGTCTAACACACATACGGAATGATGGAGACTTTCTATTGAGGGTTCCTCCAACACTGGACCCGGAGCTCTCAGCAGGATGCTGAGGATGCGCCGAGCTGTGGATGCAGGTGCACCTGCACTGGGAAGGCATATGGCCGCACCTGGCTACCTGGCACACTGTGGCTTGTGGGCTCACTGAAGCAGAGTCGACAGAGACCCTGCAAGCAAGACAGGATGTACCTTCTTGCCCTTGCCATAAGCTCTGCTGGGAACCTCACTGTTTACAAATCCCTGAACTGGAGGCCCTGCCTGTAACTTAGCTGCCCCCATTGGTGACAGGCGGCCACCCAAAGCAGGGTGTCCGCCAAACAGCAGTGGCCATCCGCAGTCCCCTTCCACGGGACAGGGGCCCTTAGGCATCACGACTAAAAAAGTTATTATTTTTTTAAGGTGTTCTTGGCTCTAACTGGGCATGGCATGACAGGGGCCCAGAGTGGCATCTTTAACAGATGACTCAAGCGCTCTATTTCAATCTGTTCCAAGTTCTGCAGTGACAGTCGATTTTTTAAGCCTTGTCATCCTTCAGAGCCATTAAGTCAGCAGGCGCAGTTGTCTGGCACCGAGACACAGCGACAGCTTCCCAAGGTTTAGCAGACAATCCATAAAAGGCATTTCGCTCCCTTTTGCACCCGCCCACCACCCGCCCCCACCGCTTCACACACACAAAAAAGAAAAACAGTATTGCCACCCCCAAAATAAAGAAAAAGTGTGCCTTCAGTGCCCTGAATGCGGTGCTGCACCAAGAATCTGCAGAGACAGCCAAGTGATTCTTAGGGTCTAGATGGTGATGTTTCAGTGTGTGCAGTGGGGTGGCAAATTGCCTGCATCCAAGTCCCAGCCCTTCCTCTTATGAGCAACACCATCTCAGGAAGTTACTCGGCTCCTGTGAGTCTGTTTCCTTGTCTATGACACTCATGGTATCAACAGTACCTACCTCTGTAGCTTTTCTTTTTTTCTTTTTCTTTTTTTGTCCTTTTAGGGCCACACCCGCGGCTTATGAAGGTTCCCAGCCTTAGGGGTCTAATCAGAGCTGTAGCCGCCACCCTACACCACAGCCACAGCAACACCAGATCCAAGCCGCATCTGCCGCCTACACCACCGCTCACGGCAACGCCGGATCCTTCACCCACTGAGTGAGGCCAGGGATCGAACCCGCCACCTCATGGTTCCCAGTCGGATTCGTTTCCGATGCACCACAACAGGAACTCCCCCTCTGTACATCTTCAGTTAAATGAGATGATGAGTGCAGAGGGTCTGGCTGTTAGTAGGAAAAGGCAGAAGGAAAGAGAAGAACTGGACGAAAATCCTCAGCAAGAATCCAGATGCTCAAAAGGAAGGCAGTGGAGGCAAGGTTAGGGATGTGGGAGAGAGTGACACGTGCCGCTTCCGACAGCCGGATTCCCCAAGGTTGCCAGGAAAGCCTCGGTGTAATTTTTTGCATCTTAAAAAAAAAAAAATGAAAAGGGAGTGGGTTTCCTGTCTACTTCGCAGTAAGGAGAGAAGATCAAACTCTTTGCTGTCGAGTTGAGCGAGCTCTCTAGAGAAAGGTATTGCTAAACAAAAGTTATTTTTTAATCTTTGTATAGGCAGTGCAGGTAAAAGACTTTCTTTGAAATTAATTACAGAGTCAGAACTGGCCCTGTTTCCAAGTCCCTCTTTGGCCTTATAAAAATGGAAGTCAGATTTCCCAGCAGGGCAGGAGAAAGAAACGTTTCTTTAACAGGGGACCGCGGGCCATTTCTCATTCAGCCTCCTTTGGGCAGGAATCCCAGGGACTCAGACCTTCATTTAGAAAGCCTCAATGGGGGAAATAATAATACTATGTTCCTGTGCCTCCAAGATTTTTGAGTGTCATGCAGATATTAACTAATTAATTCTCCTAAGTCAGCAGAGAAAATTGCTTCCAAAGGTTTCGGAGCACTCTTGAAATGTAAATGAAGTCTCAATCTGGGACTATCCCTCCCTCGCTGCGAGCGGTCCAGCAGCATCCGGTCCAATAGCATCCGTGCACCTGGAGGAAGAGCACACTCTACAGGCTCTGCCTCCTACGCACTCTTGTCTCATCTGATGGGCTTCCAGGTCATCCCACCTTGAGGCTTTTGCACCTGCTGTTCCCTCTGCCTGGAACTCTCTTCCCCTAACGTTGTGCCTGCCTCTCCTTATCCTGCGGGTCTCATCTCAGATGCCACCTTCTCAGAGAGGCCTCCCTGACCACTGGCTTGAGGGCGCCTGCCCATCTTTATCTGATTTTCCATTAAATTCCCTGTTGTTTATGTCTTTATTGGTGTTCTGTTCACCGCTGTATTTCTGACACCTTTTGCATGCATGGCACATAATAGGTACTCAGTCATTTTTTAGAGAACATATAATCAAGGTAAGAACAACTTGATTCATTTACCCATGCCCGAACTTAGAGTAATAATACGACATTTTAGGAACAGAATGCCGCTAAGATGCTTAAGACTCTTACAGACGTTACCCCAGTGCTGATTCTGCCCCCAAGCCTTCTTCCTTTGGCCTGACTAGACTTGAAATGTCCTCAGGATGTCAAATCCCTGCCCTCTAAGGACAAACTGCTGTCCCCAAAGATAACATGTTCTCAGCCTGGCCCCTAGTACTGATGTTATGGCTCCATTTGACAGTATGGAAAGTTGAGGATGTGGCCACTGTTCATAGCAGCGTTATTTACAATAGCCAGGATAGGGAAGCAACCCAAATGCTTGGATTGAGGAATGGATAAAGATTTGGTGTGTGTGTATACATGTATAACGGAATGTTAGCCATAAAAAAGAATAAAATTCTGCCAGGGATGGACCTTGAGAATATTATGCTTAGAAGTCAAGCAGAGAAAGACAAATACCATATGATATTCCTTATATATGGAATCTAAAACATAATACAAACGAATGGATCCACAAAACAGAAAACAGACTCACAGGTATAGAAAACAAACTAGTGGTTACCAGAGGGAAGGGGAAGGGGCGAATCAGGAGGACGGGATAAGAGATACAAACTACTCTGTATATAATAGATAAGCAACAAGGGTATACTGTATAACAAAGGGAATTATAGCCATTTTCTTGTAATAATAGGGTGTGATCTGTAAAAATACAGACTCCCTATGCTGTTCACCTGAAGCTAATATAATATTGAAAATCCACTACACTTCAGTTTGAAAAAGAAAGTTGGGAATGGAAGATCATGGGCTACCAGGCTTTCAGAGCTGGAGCCTGGGAGGTCCATTGCAGCTTCCTTAATGATGAGGAGCCAAGGTCACGAGCAGAAGGAGCTCACAAAAAGATCAGACCCTTGTTAGAGTTCCCATCATGGCACAGCATAAATGAATCTGACTAGGAACCATGAGGTCGAAGGTTTGATCCCTGGCCTCACTCAGTGGGTTGAGGATCCGGCGTTGCCGTGAGTTGTGGTGTAGGTCGAAGACGTGGCTTGGATCTGGCATTGCTGTGGCTCTGGCATAGGCCGGCGGCTACAGCTCTGATTAGACCCCTAGCTAGGAGCCTCCATATGCCGTGGGTGCAGCATTAGAAAAACACAAAAATACAAAAAAAAAATTAACTAAAAATGAATCATAGGCATTCCCACTCTGGTGCACTGGGTTAAGAATCTGACTGCAGCAGCTCGGGTCACTGCAGAAGTTCGCGTTTGAACCCCAAGCCCAGCACAGTGGGTTAAAGGATCCAGCGTTGCCACAGCTGTGGGGTAAATGACAACTGTGGCTCAGATTCAATCCCTGGCCCCGGAACTCCATATGCCATGGGTGCAGCCATAAAAAATATGTATCATAGATCTAAATATAAAACTCATACTGTAAAGCATTTAGAACATAGGAAAAAACCTTCGTAATCCCTGATCTAGACAAAGATTTTAGGTTTCTCATCAAAAGCATGATCCAGGAGTTCCCATCATGGTGCAGTGGTTAACGAATCTGACTAGGAACCATGAGGTTGCAGGTTCGGTCCCTGCCCTTGCTCAGTGGGTTAACGGTTCGGCGTTGCCGTGAGCTGTGGTGTAGGTTGCAGACGCGGCTCGGATCCTGCGTTGCTGTGGCTCTGGCATAGACTGGTGGCTACAGCTCCGATTAGACCCCTAGCCTGGGAACCTCCATATGCCGCGGAAGCGGCCCAAGAAATGGCAAAAAAAAAAAGCATGATCCATAAAAGAACAAACTGATAAACTGGACTTCATCAAATTCAACACTCTTGCTCTTCAAAAGATATCGGTAAGAGGATGAAAGATAGACTACACACTGAGAATCACATAACTGATAAATCATATCATTGATATTATTATCCTGATTATATTAAGAACTCTCAAAACTTAATAATAAAAAAAAATCCAATAAAATGGTTAAAGTGTTTGATAGAATAAGACCTTCATACAACTGGCAAATAAGCACATGAAAACTCAGTCAATTAGTCCTTAGAGAAATGTAAATTAAAATCACATATCACTACAATACCTATTAGAACGATTAAAATTTAGAAGACTGACCATACCGCATGTTGGTGAGGATAGGGTGAAAAGAGGACTCTTCGTAGTGCGAAATTGCACCATCACTTTGCTTTGTCAGTTTCTTAAAAAGTTTACAGTGTACCTACCA